>NC_143063.1:25328571-25648214 GCF_052426305.1 Pelodiscus sinensis | reverse complement strand
GCTTTCACTGGACAATTTTTCTTTTGGAGGAAGAAATAGTGGAGGGGCTCTGCAGATGTTTATTTAGAAACAAGAAGTCCTTTATGGTATTTTATGTATGCTTTTGAATATATGTCAAACAGCCAGAAAATGGGATGGATAGCTCCAGGGATTTGACAACTACAGAGACTTAAAGAAAAGCATACAATAAAAAATGTACAGCACAGTATAAGAAAAAATATATGGTGCCAGGAATCAGACTACTGTGTACTGACATGCTAGTGAGCCCAGGGGTACACAATGCAGAGGGACCAAAAGACTCAATACCACAATTTTCCTTATAGTAACCCTGATAGGTATTTAGCTGTCACTAATTTTAATTGCAATGACTAGGCTGTAGTAGTGAAAGTTTAAGGCTCATACAAGCAGAAAGTCATCCTGAGTGAGAACATCATCCTACTAAAATGTCCAGCCATCACTGCCCCAACACCGAACACATAAAAAATAGAAATAGATAACAACTGGTGTCTACACATGTAAACTTCCTACCAATATCTGGAGTAAATCCTCTGTACTGCTGTGGAATTATAGCTAAACCAAACATCCTTCCTCTGCTAGAGTTGGAGCTTAGCCTACAACAGAACCAAACCCATTAGCTTGTTAGCCAGACTCAAAGGCTAATGGCAAAGTGACAATATCTTATGCAGTGAGTTATGTTGTTTGGAGGGCACATCTGTATTTTTGACTCTTTTGGTACCCCATTGTGTCTATGTGCTGCATTGTAGCAGATTCGTATAAGAACATATGCTTTCTTGGGATACCTGCCAGTTTTATTTTAAAAAGCATACAGTTTACAAAGGTGATCTTCTTTGGTGGGAGAGAGACACAGGGGAAATGTTCAGAATCATAGAAGGGAGTTAAAGACACACTTCCCACTGAACATCTTCCCTGGTATCTTCTTCTTTTCATAGATTTATATTTCTATACACAGAGCACAGATATGGCAAACGATTACAAGTATTTCAGGTATCATCCATGAGTTGTTTCCCAAAGGTATTTGAAGTGTAGTGGTAAATGGTGTTTCTGAAATGTGGATGGTTATCCTCATGCCTTTAATTTGGCTAGTAAATGCAAAAGGACCGTGAAACCATTAGCTATGTCAACAGTTAGAGGTAGGGGAGTGATTTACTACTTAAGTGGACATACTTGTGCTACCTCAGAGTAGTTGCAAAGAGAATGGAAAAAGACAACCTGGATTAGCATGTCCTCACTATGGGGAAGAATTTAATGTATTCCAAGGCAGGCTCAATGAATGTGGATGCGCTACCCCAGAATCAGAATGCCAGGAAGCACTCTGGGGAGCTGCGGGAGGCCTCCCAGGGCATGTCTACAGAGCAGCATGATTTTGAAATAACTGACGTTATTTCGAAATAAAGTGAGCATCTCCCCACGCCAAACAGTTTCCTGATGGATTCCACAGCACGATGATGACCCACTGCTCCCACCAGTCAGAACTGGTGTCCAGTCGCTAGAAGCGGTGGTGCATGGTATGCAGGGGAAGCTGGGAGGGGTTGTGCTGCATGAGAAGCATGTGGAGTAAGGTCAAGAAGTGCCCCAGAGTGAGCTGCTGATCCTGGTCTTGCAGTACCATGAGGGCAGCCTGCAGTAACTGTGCCAGGGGATGTGGCATGAGGTCTGAGAGCTGCTGACTGCTATATAGCTGGTCCAGCTCCATGGCATCTGCGAGGGCAACCAGAGCACGCAGTGAGAAAAGTTTGTACTCCCTCAAGGAGGAAGGCAAAGGTGAAGAGCTGTACAGAGGGTGTCCCTTTAAGCACAAGCCTCAGTCAGCAGCCCCAGAAAGCGAGTGCTGACCTGAAGTTCATCCAAGAGGCTTTAAATGCGATTGAGGCTCCAATCAGAGTGGACGCACTATTTCACTATAGCTCAGTGCTATTTCAATGGGTATTTGTAGTATATACGTACCATTTTGAAATAAGCTATTTTGGAATTTTTATTTCAAAATAAGCATGAAGTATAGACATAGCCCCAGAGGCCAATTAATTTGAATTAGTGGCACTGGAGCATCACACTAATGTGATTTTGTACTGACAAGTTCAGGAATAGTGTTATTCCTCATGAAAAGCAAGACTACAGAGTTCAAATTCCACGGCCCCTTTCTCTGGAGTAATGGACTTGGTGGTGTGGATGCATCACTTACAACTTCCATCTTGGGGGCTAATTTCAGACTAAGGTCCTCATATAGACCAGACATATGTGAGCTGGGAATCACACCCCTATCTTACAGTGTATAGCTCACAGAAATAGCCACTTTAATAATAACCCTCCCAGGGTATGTCTACACTACCCTCCTAGTTCGAACTAGGAGGGTAATGTATGCATACCGCACTTGCTAATGAAGCCCGGGATTTGAATTTCCCGGGCTTCATTAGCATAAGCGGGGAGCCGCCATTTTTAAATCCCCGCTGCTTCGAACCCCGTGTAGCGCGGCTACACGGGGCTCGAACTAGGTAGTTCGGACTAGGGTGCCTATTCCGAACTACCGGTACACCTCGTTTCACGAGGAGTACCGGTAGTTCGGAATAGGACCCTAGTCCGAACTACCTAGTTCGAGCCCCGTGTAGCCGCGCTACACGGGGTTCGAAGCAGCGGGGATTTAAAAATGGCGGCTCCCCGCTTATGCTAATGAAGCCCGGGAAATTCAAATCCCGGGCTTCATTAGCAAGTGCGGTATGCATACATTACCCCGCTAGTTCGAACTAGCGGGGTAGTGTAGACATACCCCCCGGGGCTACAATGACCAGGAAAACATTAATTGGCCAAGACAACTATCTTGAAGCATCTCCTTCATTTCAGTCAGAAGAACACACAATAAAACTTAGTCACAAATACTGCAACATGAAATAAGCTATTAAATCATTTGAGCAACAGGCTCTGAAAGCTAAAAGCAAAAGATAAATGATGCATAAAGATTTTATGATCCATAAGATCAAAGGGTGCTGGTAAATCAGGGAAAACTAATTATAGATCATGGGATTTAGCAGAAGTATGGTAGATAAAACCTTAACACACTTGTTTCTGTTAATCTGAAATCAGACGAATATGAATCAAACATATTTTATGATCATAAAGAAACAAAGGTAAAATTTTGGGGAGGACAACTACATAATTGAACCACAGAAAGGAAGGAACCCACACTAAAGGAATGAGTGGGGCGTGAGGAGTTGTTATCAAGAAGGTGTGGGTCTAAGTGATATAGCTGTCTCACCACTTGCCACAGTATGCCTAACAAAAAAAATACTGGCAACATCAGAAATAAAAGAAAGAAGATTTTGTAAAAAAGCCAGAAGGGACTGGATTGGACATAGATGCACCGTGATAAGATTAATTAATTGACTTAAGAGATAATGCAATAGTATCAGAAGATAGAATAATAGAACAGAGAGGCAAAATTGCAAACTCACAGATAAGAGACATGCCACCCTCTGCTAGTATGACAGATAGTATCTCACACCAACTAATCATCTACCTTGAAAAGAAGATGGAAAAGAGATCAGGAGAAAAAGAAATTAGCGCCAGCTATGCTATCTGCCATTCTGAGCCAGGCACATCTCAAACGAGGCAGTGATGTTAGAGTACTTTGGTGGGAGAACAGCAGGGGACATCTGTGCTGGGTGCCCCAGGAAGCAGAGCTGGCAGTTCAGGAGGTAGAACTTTCTCATTCCTAGTCACAGCTAAACCTAATTACCTTGCTGGAGATGCCATGCTTCTGAGAAGACTCTAAACCAGTGATCACCAACCAGTAGATCCTGATCAACTGGTAGATCTTGGAGCCCCTGACAGGTGATCTTGATTGGTTTGGCCAAAAGGCTATCAAGTGCCAGCACTTCAGCTGCCCCTGCTCCACTGCTGCGCAACTCCTGCCCTTTGCCTTAGAGCTGCCTCCCCCAACCCCTGGTAGCCTCTTGCTTGCTGTGCAGGATAGGGGAAGGAGAAGAGGGGTGCTGATGTCAAGGTGCCCACTCTCCCACCCTCTATTCTATCTCCACAAAGCAGAGTGAGGGTCACAGTAGGGCTTGGGAGGGAATTTGCTGGCTGGCTGCCTTTGGGAGAGGTGAAGGGCCATGTCAGCGATGAGTCTGCTTTAGCCCCACTGCACCACCAACCAAGAGCCACCTGATGTAAGCAGTGCCCAGTCGGGGCCCACATCATGAAACCCTCCCCCAGTCATGAACTCCCTCCTGCACCCCAAACTCCGGCCCTACCCTCAAGCACCCATGTATCCAAACACCCTCTCAGATCTTGCACCTAGAAACCCTTCCAGCACCCCAACTGCCTGCCCTAAGCTCAGCTCACAGCCCCTCTCACACTCCAAATCCTGTGATCCAAGACCAGAGCCTGCACCCCAACCCACTGCTCCTACCGGATAAAAGTGAGGGAGGATGGGGAAGGAAGGAAGGATGGAGTGAGCAGGGGGCAAGGCCTCTGAAAGGACACAAAGGAGGTGGGGCAAAGGTATTTGGGTTTGAGGTAGACCTTGGCTTGCACTTAAATTGAAAAAAAGTGATCTTGTGCTTAAAAGGGTTGGAGACCACTGTTCTAAACAGAGTAGAAAGTTGGATCATTAACTTTACTGCCCTGAAAGTAGTATCACCTAGATATTACATCCAGCAGTTAGGGTGCTAACCTGGGACTCAGGATATCTACGTTCAATGCCCTTCCCCGGCAGCCCTCAGAACCACCCGAAGTGCACCACATGGGGCTCTGTCAGTGATTTAAAGGGTGCAAGGTTCCTGCCACTGCTAGGCTATGTCCACACTCATAGCTTCCTGACCCAGAAATATGCAAATAAGGCTAAGTGTGGAATATCGCCAAGCCTCATTTGCTTACCTAATGAGCTGCTATTTTTGCAGAAGAGGCTATTGCGCCAGAAGGAGCTGTTTACACTGCCCCTTCTTGAGCAAGATAAACCTATTGCGCAATGCTGTTCTTCCTGAACAGTAAGGGTACGTCTAGACTACATGCCTCCGTCGACGGAGGCATGTAGATTAGCCAAATCGGCAGAGGGAAATGAAGCCACGATTAAAATAATCGCGGCTTCATTTAAATTTAAATGGCTGCCCAGCTCTGCCGTTCAGCTGTTTGTCGGCAGATCGGGGCAGTCTGGACGCGACGCGCCGACAAAGAAGCCTTTCTTGATTGGCACAGGTAAACCTGGTTTCACGAGGCATACCTGTGCTGATCAAGAAAGGCTTCTTTGTCGGCGCGTCACGTCCGGACTGCCCCGATCTGCCAACAAACAGCTGATCGGCAGAGCGGGGCAGCCATTTACATTTAAATGAAGCTGCGATTATTTTAATCGTGGCTTCATTTCCCTCTGCCAATCTGGCTAATCTACATGCCTCCGTCGATGGAGGCATGTAGTCTAGACACACCCTAAT
Source organism: Pelodiscus sinensis (assembly GCF_052426305.1). Classification (NCBI taxonomy): domain Eukaryota; kingdom Metazoa; phylum Chordata; order Testudines; family Trionychidae; genus Pelodiscus; species Pelodiscus sinensis. Next base: position 25,642,773 of record NC_143063.1, on the reverse strand, counting down.
TGGCATAACGGCATTGCGCAAGAGGGTTTTTGTTGCGCAAGAAGGGGCAGTGTAGACAGCTCCTTCAGGCGCAAGAGCCACTTCTGCAAAAATTGTGGCTTATTAGGTATGCAAATGAGGCTTGGTGATATTCTAAGCTTAGCCTCATTTGCATATTTCTGGCGCAAGAAGCCGCGAGTGTAGACATAGCCCTAGAGTTGCCAGATGTCCAGTTTTTGGCCAGACAGTTCGGGATTCAGGTCTCCCGTCTGGTAAAAAAACCTCCAGAAAATACTGGACATGTGAAATGTCCAGTATTTCCTATTTCCCTAGGATGGAAGCCGGGCGGGAACAGTTTTCCCCTGTCGCATCTTGCGGGGGCGGGGGGAGTGAGGAGTGCGGGCCATTGTTTTTTTCCTCAACAACAACTTTGGTCTCCTCCCCCCCCTTTTTTTTCCTCGACCAAGTTTGCCATGTTTGGGATTTTTGTTGAAAGCATCTGGCAAGCCTAGCTAGAGTATCCCTTTTTGAATCAATGGGCCCCAGGGCAATTTTCCCTCTTTGATTCCCATCCATGTCAGCAGGCCTGCATATAAGAACCTCAGGGATAGACAGATAAAATACTGCCCCCCAGACATAATCTCTTACTTCTAATTGGATAAAATACGTTTCCTTGTGCACTCTACATAGTTATTCTATTTAATCTCAATGGTGTCTGAATTGGTCCTAGCTATAGTTGTATATCAGGCAATAGGGGGTCAGACAGCTTCTGCAGGCCCCTGGGCTAGATGGGGGCGTGGGCTGGCTTTATGCCCCCAACAGGCCTGCAGCACTGGGATCCCCCTCCAGCCCTCACATGCTACCTGGAGCTCTGGCCTGCCTGCAAGGCAAACAGACACAGCAAGCATAAAGCTCTAATTGGGACTGTTCGCCTCTCTCAGTTCCTACTGAGAGGCTGTTTCAGAACCTCACTCCTTTGGTGGTTAAAAATGTCCTTCTAATTTCCAGCCCCAAATTTATTCAAACTATTATAAGTACTTTGGAATCCATCAGGAAAAATGTGATTTAGGAAAGATCTATTCTTACCAATTCCGTTAAATTAATGTTAAAATAGCCCATTGTTGAAACTATACAACTTTGACTAAGCAAACTGTTCAATGTTCAAAATTGGATCAGGAGAATATAAAATATGTTTAGTTATATATATTCAAGGTGCATCATCTAAAGCAATCATTGTGATCTCTTATTTGCAATATACCATGGATGTTCTAAATAAACTATGTTGCAGAATTGTTTGTCCACTTTAAGGAACTGTGTTTTATATCTGCAATAAATTTTAGATAAATATAGCTTGTGTTCTAAAGCTTATCCTTTTCTGAAATGATAGCTGTCATCAACAGACACTGAAGAACATCTTAAAGACATAAAAGAACATCTTCCAATTTTTCTTAAGGCATCTTAAAGAGCATAGACAGATGATATTGCTTCTGAAATCTATAACTCATTGCTTCTGCCATCCTACCATCCATCTTCTATGTATCTGTGCAGGGCATGTGGTCCAGGCTGCTAGCTTACCATTTGCCCTTTTGAAATTTACTAGGAAGATTTTCTGGAAAATGTTAAAAGGTATCTGCTCAGTTACTGTACAAAACCTCTACATTGTATCTGCAGTAATAACATATTCTGCTATAATTATGCTTAGAATGATGCTTTAAAATTAATCTTTTCATTGTGCTTCCATTCTCATGCTGAAGCAAGGAGATGAATATCTTGCTTTCTACAAAAAACAAATAGTCTTGCAGCACCTTAAAGACTAACAAAACATATAGATGGTATTATGAGCTTTCATGGGCACAACCCACTTTTTTGGATGAATAGAGTTATTAAAGGTCCAATTTTGAAATAAACAGGGGATGAGGGTGGGGAGAGAAGGAAAAAAAAGGGGGGGGGGAATAGTCAACTAGGGTCTCCATGCTACTGAAGCTGATTTGCAAATTGTTCCTAAGTACCAGTTGTGTGTTTTTGAAGTCATTAGGATGTGGGAACTTAGCAGGTGCTGCAAGACCATTTGTTGTTTGTTGTGTTTTTCCAGTTGCAAAAACTGCAGTCATCTGAAGAAGTGGTCTGTGCCCACGAAAGCTCATGGTACCATCTACAGGTTTTGTTAGTCTATAAAGTGCTACCAGACCATTTGTTGTTTTTTTAAGTTTATCCTGTACAGACTAACTCGGCTACCCCCTGAAGCTTCTTTATTAACAGTGAGAGTACACAGTCTTCAATGGATCAGAGAACAAACAAAAGGAAAGAAAAATGTAGCTGAAAGAAGGTCATCTGCAAAGTTTAAATTAAACTTTGTAGGCAAAGTACACCATTTGGAGCTACAGTAAGCTAACAATTTTGGAAATGAAAGCTTTACAAGAATCATAGAACACTAGAACTGGAAGGGACCTCAAGAGGTCATCGAGTCCAGGCCTCTGCCCTCATGGCAAGACCACGCACTGTCTAGATCAGTGTTTCTCAACTTTTTTCTCAACTTCTATAAAGTACCCGTTGGTTTAAAAAAAAAATTATAAGTATCCTCAGTACCTACAATTTTCAGACACACACATTTTTTTTCTACCATTGCAACACATTTGTTTAACAACTTAATCATAACTGGTTGGTTGGAAGAAATTGCCTATAGGCGATAAACTTGCCATCATACTTATGATTATGCAAAAAGGATAAATAAAAAAGATGAGATGAACATAAAATAAGTCAAATTTTTTATTCATACATATATATGTATATATTTTTATACAAACATCAATGAATAGTGATCAATAAAATTACAAGAAAAATTATAATTAATTTAATGCAAAATTTGAGCTTGTTTGGATTATATCAAATTTTCAAACCTAGGTTTCAAACTGCTGAGAGCCACAATTAAATCATTTTCTGGAGAAATACAATTTCTTAATTTAATTTTTAATTCAATCATAGTCAAAAAACTTGCCTCACATAAATAAGTTGATACGAATGGGAGGAGTTCTGTGAGAGCCACTCAGTTGTTTATATTCACCTTTAATTTTCTGCCAGAACATGGGAACATTGCTAAGTCCTATGCCTTGCATCTTTAATACATTAGCAGTAGAAAGCTCAAAAAGTTCCTCCTTTTTTTCTGAAATCCCTGCTCTCTCAATAGCATTGTCATCAAATGGATTCAAAATCCAAAGCTTCTACCTGTGTTCAGCTTCATCAAAGCTTGGAAAATATCATTCAAAATTTAATTCCAAATTTGTCAAATATTCCTTTATTGATATTTGACATGGCCATCCAAAATAATTTCATTTATCACACAAAATTCCAAAAGATATTGAAATGACACAAAATGTCAAGATAAAGCATTATTTTTCCACAATGCAATTTTTTTTGAATGCTTGTATTTTATCATGCAAGATTAAGATATTTGTATTAAAACCTTGTAACTGTAGGTTTTACAAGTTATTGATTTTATCAAAAATGTCACAAAGGTAGGCTAATCTGCAAATCCATAATTCGTTTTGAAAATATTGTACCAACTCGGATCTAATTTCTGAGAGAAAAACTGCAACTTCAGCCTTTAGCTCAAAAAGACAGCTGAACAATCTTCCACATGACAACCGTATAATATTGGAATGAAGCAATATAGTAATATGTTCAGATCACAGATCACAGCACAGTGATCGAGAAATATGTGAATTTAGAGAATGTGACTTTATGAGGTTAACTGTCTTCACTGCAATCTCTAGCACAGAGTTTAAATCTTTATTCAGCTGTTTTGAAGTCAATGCTTCTCTGTGAATGATACAAGTCCACTTCATTGAAGAGATTATAGTTTTTAATCGAGCAATAAGACCATTTTGTTGACCTATCACCTACCATTGCTGCTGCTTCATCAGTACACACAGATATGCACCATTCTCATGATAATCCATGTTCAAAAATCTGTTCATTTATCAAGTTAAAAATTTCTTCCCCCGTTGTTTTAGTGTCAAATTCTTTACAGGAGTATATTTGCTCACTTATTCCTTTTTCATCTTCATCATCAATGTATGTGACAAACACCATTAATTGTGCACAATTAGAAATATCTGTTGATTTGTCAAGTTGTAAAGCGAACTGCTTCTTCTGAATAAATTTTTCAGTAATTTGTTTTATTATGTCTTTTGCCATCTCGTCAGTTCTTATTATTCTATCATTCAAGTGTGGGATATTTTTAATTTTGATGACTTTTTTTTTCACTGAACATAATTTCAGCGATTCTGATAGAAGCTAGAATAACAAGCTTCTCAGCAATGGTATATGGTTTCTTTGTTTTTGCTATCAATTGTGTGATTTCATATGAAGCTTGTAAAGCTTGTTGAGAGCTTTATGAGTACACTTTCATAGTAGCACTAGATATATTGATACCTTCACATTTTCTTGTAAAATATTCAATTGATGTATCTTTTAATGTAGGATGCTTTGTATTAAGGTGTCGTTTCAACAGAAACTGTTTTATTCAGTGGTTAGATAAAGTCTCTCAGCAAATCACACAAAGTGGCAAAGGGGGTACACTTTCATTTGTAATAAACCTAAATTTAAGCTATTCAGAATTGTAACTGTGTGTTTTGTTTATTTCAGAAGAATTTCCACTTCCACCACTAGTGTGCATGTTTTTTTTCACTAGTATGTGTTTTTTTCACTACAGGTTTTCCCGCCATGAATATTTCTGACGGTTTCCTGTGTACTACCCTTCTTCCAAATCTGCAGTTTTAGTCTTTGTTTTCACAAGAAATCGATCCATTTTAAAAATTGCAAAATTCAAACACTCAAACATTGCCATATAGTTAACCCAATGCCCTTTCCTTCCCCCAAATCCAGGCACCCTAGCCCCCGTGCTCTAACACCCAATGCCCTTTCCCTCCCCCAGAGTGATATATATTTACACTAAAAATGTAAATTATCTAGCAACAGTAACTGATATGGGCACAATAATATCAGATCAAAAATATTACATGGACTCAAAACTTGGTTACCCAAAATTGCATACCTTAAACTAGCCCAAGTTTGGGCAGACAAACTAGAATCCTGACACAGTGACCGGGAGCCACCTGTGGGAAAGAAGAGGAGCAGTTGGGCACATGGAGGGGCTCTGCAGACCGGCAGGTCTCTGGGTCTCAAATGAACTAGTCCCAGGGGATGGGCAGTGCTTCACAGGCTGAGAAACACTGGTCTAGATCATCTCTGACAGGTGTCTGTCTAACTCGCTTTTAAATATCTCCAGTGATGGAGATTCCACAACCGCCCTAGGCAATTTATTCCGGTGCTTAACCACCTTGACAGGCAGGAAGTTTTTCTTGATGTCCAATCTAAACCTCCCTTGCTGCAATTTAAGCCCATTGCTTCTTGCCCTATCCTTGGAGGCCAAGGAAAACAATTTTTCTCCCTCCTCCTTATAACACCCTTTTAGATACCTAAAAAGCACTATAATGTCCCCTCTCAGTCTTCTCTTTTCTAAACTAAACAAGCTCAGTTCTTTCAGTCTTCCACCATAGGTCTTTTTTTCTAGACCTTCAATCATTTTCGTTGCTCTTCTCTGGACCCGCTCCAAATTCTCCACATCTTTCTTGAAATGTGGTACCCAGAACTGGACACAATATTCCAGTTTTGGCCTAATCAGCACAGAGTAGAGCAGAAGAATGACTTCTTGTGTCTTGCTCACAACATTCCTGTTAATGCATCCCAGAATCACATTTGCTTTTTTTGTAACAGTGTCACACTGTTGATGCATATTTAACTGTTGTCCACTATGACTCCTAACTCCCTTTCAGCAGTACTCCTTCCTAGACAGTCAGTTCCCATTCTGTACGTGTGCAACTGATTGTTCCTCCCTAAGTGGAGTACTTTGCATTTGTGCTTATTAAATTTCATCTTGTTTACCTCAAACCATTTCTCTAATTTGTCCAGATCATTTTGAATTTTGACCGTATCTTCCAAAGCAGTTGCAACCCCTCCCAGCTTGGTATCATATACAAACGTAATTATCATACTCTCTATGCCATCATCTAAATCATTGAAGATATTGAACAGAACCGGCCCCAAAACAGACCCCTGCAGAATCCCTTGTTATGCCCTTCCAGCATGATTGGGAACCATTAATAACTAACTCTTACAAAGGAATAAGGAAACTTTATTCAACTTCTAGATGTGTTGCCACTGAACTCTTCTATGAAAGAAGATCATCCATTTACTCTATGGGTAAAGAAAAATGGCAGCAGTCCCATGTCATTCAACTCAGGCTCATGAGGCTTGAGCTATTTCATTTCTCTGTAGACTTCCAGGCTGAGCTTTATGAATTGTCCACCTTAAATTGTTCTAGAGTCTGGAAGTGTATGCAGCAATGAAACACCCCCAAAAACCTGGGTTGGCTAGCATGGGCCATCTGTGGATTTTTCTTTCCTGTGTAGACACAACCTGTGATATTTCAAATGATTCTGTTAATCAACATTGTCAGTGCTGCTCCCGACCCTGGTACTCCGAGTGCAGAAGATGGGGGCCAACAAGAGACCTTAAGTACCTTGCCCCTATAGACTCTGCTTGTAAAACTACAGTCTCTGGGAAATACACACAGACCCCCTGTTACTTTCCAGGACACAAGAATCAAATCATCACCTTAAAAAGGTTGATTTTATTAACAAAACAAAAAGATATACTCGATAAAGCGTATTTGGTTGCTAGGTGTTACAGAGCAACTGAGTAAAACAATTAAAACACAGAGAACATGTGTTAGTGAATGAGGGAGGGAAGGCATAGGTTCACACAGAGAAGTTTAACCAAGCAACCAAAACAAAGGAAAATACCCTGATCGTGACTAAATATACTTTTCCCTCTACTCACAATCTGCGCTGATCCATGCTTCAAGGCCCAGTTCATTCCCAAGTTCAATATTTCCTACAGGCATGGTAATTCTAAATACTGCATCTGCTCTCTCCAGAGCTTACCTTAGAATAAACAAAGGAAAAGAAGACCAGGTATCTATATCCAATTCAAATTTCAGCACTGTATCCTCATTGGTTTTTCTGGTCTCCTGCCAACATTCTTGCTAGCTATCTGGGTTTAACCCCTTCGTCACTGAGGGCTGGCCAGCCCTCCTCCAATACATCACAAATACACTATTATATCTCACTATCTAGCCAAACAGCAGGGTAAACAGGATCTATGGAGCAAGTGAAAAACCAATTATGAGGGAAGAAACCATGGCTTGGTTGAAAGGCAGTACAGGTGACTCTTCTTTAACTAAGCTAACAGAACTAGTGCTGCCATTTTTGGTTATTCCTACAGCTAGCCCCTTATATGTAGGATATGCCTGGATTGCAATTGCAGGGTATAATTGCAGCTTGAGCAGACATACTTGAGATAGTTTAAAGCTATCTAGTTTGGGTTCCTGAATAGAGAAGCTGTGGCAGTATACGTGTGAACATGGGCTAGCCCCAAGAGTAATTATGCAGGTCTCAGCGTTAAATCTTTATTATTCAATACCAGAGGATTATCTGGGGTGTGTGTGTGCATATCTGGCAACCCTAGGAGCAAGTGTACCAAGAGAGGAATCCATGTGGACAATCACTCAAAGGAGATGGTGTTGCTGTCATCTTGGAATGGTTCCTCCTTAGAAAGAAGGTCCTAGGGCTTTTTAAAAACACCTTTTGTTTTTTAAACAAAATCAACTTCTTGTTTATACATGAATGTTGATGTTTTTGAAATGGCTGGAGGCAGTCACTTTCACATGGGTAGCTGCTGAAGTTTGACACTTGGCTGACCTAGTTGGAGAGATTGAAAAATAAAGTATATCTAAATATGTCCCCTTCTAGCGCACAGTATTCAAACACTGGTTTGAAAACTAACTGACCTCTTTCAGAAGAATAGTTTTAAGATAGCAGTGAAAAGTGTTTTTGTTTTAAAGTATTTAAACATAGCTATCCATCATTCAGTGACTGTTCCTAAGCATTTTGGGTCACTCTAACTTCCAGGAGGAGCAGCTGTTGTATTGTGTGGAGACACTGTTTGGGAGATTTCCCAAAATCCAAAATCCCATCAAAGGGACTTTGACCATGTAGAATTCTGGAGCTGAGAGCTACAGTGGAGCTCTGCATAGTGCATATGACTCTGTAGCTTTGTTTTGAAAACTTTTTATGGGACAACTAGAGTTCCATCATACCATAAATATCTAAGTTTAGCTTGCAAGTTCTTCAGAGAAGGAAGCGTGTTTTAACAGTGCTCAGAACAACTGAACCTTTATCTTGATTGGGATCTCTGGGCACAGCCAGGGTATAAATATTAAAATACAAAATGAAGCATTCTCTTTGGGAGAGAACCAGATTATAAAGGATCAGGTGGTATCAAATCTCCCAAAGATTCAAGTTGTGTGCTCCAGGAAGTGAGTTCTAGCACATGGGTTTGTAGGGAAGCTTCATGAACTTTTCCAAGTGCTGATGGCTCTACCCCTGCCACTCCCAATGGCTGTTGTTCCAAACCAACAATCACTGTAAAGCTGATGCTCAGGACTTCATGCCTTCACCCAGCTCAACTAGCACAGCTCAAGGACAGTGCAAAGAGCTGGGCTCTTCTTAGGACTATAGCTCTCCTTTATGTGTGGGACTTCTACTCCCAAAGGGGGAGAGGGACGAAGAGTTACAGGATCAAAACACCTTGTGAGAGGGTCTTTCCTTCTTACACTGGATTGTTTTGATCCTCACTGTTAGTAGAACAGAATGAGAATCAGTGTTAGAACAAGAAAGCTCTGCCAATTAGCCACAGGATGCAATATGTCAGAGGAGCAGATAGTCATTCTCACCATGACTGTAGGACTACATCTGTATGGGTACATCTAGACTACATGGCTCCATTGACGGAGCCATGTAAAATAGTTTACTCGGCATAGTCAAAGAAGCAGAGATTTAAATAATCCCCGCTTCATTAAAATAAAAATGGCCGCCGTGCTGTGCCGACGATCAGCTGATCCGGCACAGTGTGGCAATCTAGACGTGGTGTGATCAACAAGGGAAGCCTTTGTCGAACACTCCGGTAAGCCTCGTTTCACCGGAGGGCTGGCCAACACCCCTCCAATGTTCACGAGGCATACCAGAGCGGTTGACAAAGGCTTCCCTTGTCAACCGCGCCGCGTCTAGACTGCCACGGTGTGCTGGATCAGCTGATTGTTGGCACAGCACGGTGGCCATTTTTATTTTAATGAAGTGGGGATTATTTAAATCCCTGCTTCTTTGACTATGCCGAGTAAACTATTTTACATGGCTCCGTCGACGGAGCCATGTAGTCTAGACGTACCCTATAACTACATCCACACCATGCAGAAAATGTAAACTTAAGCATACAATTCATGATAAGTAATTAATTTAACCATTTTCTGCTATGCAATATTTACAAGCAGATCACAGTTTTCTCAGATTTAATTCATACATATCCATCACATTTTCTGGTTGGTCAACAAAAATTCTCATTGATTAGTCAGTGCTAGAACTATGGTAGGCAAGTTATCACCGTCCAGGAAAGTCACATGCTGTTTCTGTTATTGTCCTTCATTGCAAATGAATTTTTATGCATGTGAATTTGAAATACACTTTTTCCTTGTGAGTAGAATCTGATTGCTTGGAAAATTCACAGAAAAGGGACTTGAACATGGTTGAAGAAATAAAAAAATCTGCAGCATCATTTTTCCAAATATAAGTATTGTGTATATAGTACTAAGTGCCCTCTACAGCATTTTTTCATTTATGTAAGTGGTTTCAAAGAAAGGAGTAAATAGGATCTTTAGTTACGGAACAATGTGGTACACTTTGTTCCAAAGCGATACCTACACCTACAGTATTTTCTCTCAGTAGTAACAAGAAATAGAAATGGAATACATTTCACTCCATTATCATTAAAGATTTAAGATTACTGCAATTATCTTTTTCTCCTTTGCTTTATGGAGCCCAGCCAAGTTGATGACATATTGCGGTGTATTTCATTCATTCTCATTGATGAGCGGCATACAGTATATAGACAATGCCGATGTCCAGCCCATAGATAATTACATAAAAGAGAAGATAAGCAACTGCAGATGATGAAGAGCCAATTAATGGAACCCCTCAGCCTAACCACATATTTTATATGGCAGGTTGCTTTGCAACTGAACGAACCAGTATTTCTAAATTCCAGAAAATGTTGAGGAACTAACCTTTCTGAAAATGAATCCTGAAAACCTGACTTCAAGATTTATTCCACTTCTTGAGCTCCAGACCAAAACCAGTAGCCCCATGACCTGAGATCTATTATTTCTGGGTTACACATGGTCCATAAAGCATTTCTGGCCTCTGCAATTGCTACTCTTACCTCAGTTTTCTCACAAAAGGGTTTTGAACAGATCAGGCAGCACCGCAGGCTTCACTAACATTTATTAGCAGAAGGCTCAGATGAGTGGGGACATAACAGAGCTCACAACTTCCCCTTCGTGAACCAACCCTGAACATTAACAGGCAGATACTCAGCCACTATAAATGATGCCCAAGGTGCAAAAGTTTCCCAAGTCCCAATCCAGTGTTCTATCGAAATTGCTTCATTTGAAGATATTTTCTGGCAATTCTTTGACTGAAAGTCTCAAATTTAAGTAAAGAAATTAAGTGAAATTAAGTGAAGACAATACTTAGATAATAAAATCTGAACTGCAGTGCAGTAAAAGCAGCTACCTCAGGTACTATAGAAAACAGCAAATTGATAGACAGTTACCTATTTTCTTGGGGCAACCAATGTTGTTGTTGTTTTTTAATTTCCATCTGTGCTTGAGACAAGTGAATTTATACATGTTGAAGCACCATCTGTGACAAAGCCCATTTCTGCATTCTTTCCCTGCCCCCCCCAAAAAATGTAATATACGGGAAGATGTGATACCACATGGAAGGCAGCAAATATTTTATTGACAGTTTTCTAGGCCCCCACCTTTTGTTTTGTTCTGTTAACATATGAAGGCTTACAAAAATAATTTGAGAGACAGATAAATTCTGAAGTCAGTGATTTGAACAGTTTTCTATACAATAGCTCTATTTTAGGCTTCATAATTACTGTATATACTCACTCATTAAGCTGTTTGCTTAAAAGCTGAGTCACCAAGATGGATAGGTTAAAATGGCAAAATCTTATGACCCTTTCATAAGCCAACCCTATATTTCAGGGATTGGAAAACTTCAGCTCCCAGCCTATCAGGATAAGCCACTGCTGTTCTAGAATGTATTATCTGTAGTGTTCACAGGCATGGAGCATCACATTCCAGGCCAATGGGAGCAGCAGAGAGTGGCAGCCAGCACATCCATTTGCCCACGCCACTTTCTGCTGCTCCCATTGGCTGGGAATGGTGAATCACAGCCAGTGGGAGCTGAAGGACCCCATATCTGTAGACATTCCAGGTACACAAAGTGTCCAGCACACCAGGGGCTTACCCTGATGGGCTAGGAGCTGAAGTTTGCTTACCCCTGTGGTAAATCACCAATGATGTTGGAATGTCAATTCTGGATTCACATCTTTTTTTTAAAAATTGCTAAAATGTTATTTTTACTTAAATTACATATTTGTTATGTTATAACTGTTATGTTATATCCATACATAAATAAAATGTATGGATAATGATAATATCATTTATCTCAGGTCATGTCCATGTAAACAAATCATTCAAAAACATGTGCTTCCTTAAAGGTCAATTTTCCTAGTACTGGCTGTTTGCTTTTCCTAGTGTTGTTCTACTACTAGACAAGATTATAATTACCAGAATTTTTATAGCATGTACTTCTATTGATTGTAAAGTAATTTATTGATGTCAATACTGTAGCTATTTAAGATTGCAAAGGCTTTGTTTAGGGGAGTAGATTGGCTTGAAATGAATGCTAAAAGAGCAGCGTGCAGATCTGCATGAAATTTGACTGATGCATTTCACAAAATGCTACACCTTACAAACCAATCAGAAAAATCCAATAAATGATATCTCCACAGCACTAGTGTCAGGTCTGCTACTGAGTAATTTGATCTCTTCATGCATGTCAACCACTGGACCTTGTAAGTCTCGAGCCAATCTGAAAATATAACACACAAAAATCAATGGAATCTGTAATAAAATGTAAACAGCCTGTTATCTCCACAGACACGCCAATCTGCAGGGCTGCTTTGAAATAAACAAATAATAATAATAATAACTTGATTGAGATAAAACAGGTGACATTCCTACACATAGTCCTACAAAATCTATAACTACATTATTTTCTAAGATTTTCATACTAGTATTTAAATTGAACAATTGTGAAGTCAAAAGAAAATGGTCTGCTTATGACACAGTGTTCAATAAAGTTGTTGAATATGCAGAAGCAAACGATAATTGCTTGGAAGTCTATCCCCTTGGAAAACATAGAAAAATCATTTAAAAATGCTATATCAGCAATGCACGTGGCAAGTCAGGAGATGATGCCATCTTTGATGATGACACAATGGAGGCTGATGATTAGAGCGAATGTGAGTCTGAAGATGACTTTGCTGACATTGATGATGTCAATAAAGGAGCAGCTATGACTAAGGTCAGGTTTAATGGATTATTTAGTGAATTGGAGACAGATTCAGACTTTTAACATACAGTGGAGTCAGCAAACTTTGGCTCCCAGCCTGTCAGGGTAATCCGCTGGCATGCTGGGATGTTTTGTATATCTGGAGCATCCACAAGCACAGAACCCCTTAGCTCTCACTAGCTGTGGTTCACTATTTCTGGCCAGTGAGAACTGCAGGAAGCAGCACAAGCTGAGGGATGTTCTGGTCACCACTTCCCGCTCCTCCCATTGGCCAGTAATGGCAAATTGCATCTACTGGGCGGTGTGGAACTCCATGCCTGTGGACATTCCAGGTAAACAGAATGTCCCGATGCACCAGTGGCTTACCCCAATGGTCCAGGAGTAAAAGTTTGTCTATCCCTGATCTACAATGGCAATGTACACCTGTTGATAAGACAGCCCCTACTCTTTAGTGCTTCACTTTTTTACCCCAAAAATTCAGCTTATGAATGAGCGTATATGGTACTTTATGATCTTACAGAGCATGATACCAGATTAAATTAACTTCATTTTTATTTATATTTTAATGATCATAGTATCATAACACTTTGTTATGTTACATTATTTTTTCATATAATAAACTGCCAATATATGACATGGCAAAGAATTGCCCATCAGCGAGGAAGTGAAGGAATTCAGTGCATTATAGATGGGTTCTTAGAATCATGCTGCATCCAAAACAATCACATTTTGTTTTAGAAAGACTAGAGGCTTGATGTTAAAATAAAACAACCAACAATCTCACAAGGGCTCAGGGAACTAGGTCAGATCTACAGTACAATGATATTAATGGATTTCTTATACACACAAATGCAGCATGTTGTAGCAGATTGATCAAGGGATTAATAGCACTAGTTCCTGGTTCTAAGACTGGCTCTACCATTGACTTTTTGCGTAACCTTCAATAATTCACAACCTCCCCACGTGCCAGTTTCCTCTATCTGTAGGCTAAGTATTGCCATCCTCAATGATCTACTGTTAGAATGAATTTTTTAGTGGTTTGTGGAGTGTTCTGCAGATATCTATTGTATGAAAGTGCTCAGTTAACTTTTCTTATTTTCACTTATAAGCATTTGGCAATTTGGCTGGGATCATGCATAAAAGTACTGGGAAAGAAATTTTATTCCTTATTCCTCTATTCTGTTCAGGAATTGTAGCCCATGTTTGGCTGGAGAATTATTAGAAGTATCTTGAGAAAGCTGGATTTATGGACTAAAGAGATTTAGGTTAGGTCATACAAATTTCTGGATATGTACATGTTTAAATGTAGGGATGCATGGCCCAAATGAATTTGAGATTCATTCATCAATGTAAGAAACTGGCTTATACATCTCTACTTGTGCCAAGCAAAATCCACTCATCTACTAAAAAGAATTTTTTTTTATTAAACCAATTATCTGTATTTTATTTATTTTAAAAAACAAAACACAAAGCAAAAGTCAACCTACCCACGGAAAGGCCATGAAGTACTAACTAATTCTTCCTCTGGGTTATTTTAGAGGAAGAGATATGGATAAGGAAACACAGTAGGTAAACTGATCCTCTATAAAGCCAGGTCTACACAAGAAATGTATAGGATAAGGATATGGATAGTGTCTCAAGATATGAGGGAGGAAAAGACCAAAATATGTTTTTGAAAGAAATAAGTTTTCCTCAAAGGATACCTACACAATGCCACTTTCAAAAGACATGCCTGTATGCTTAATTTTTTACTCTATTAGATAGAAAAAATCATGGGCTCAAAGAGACACTAGTTTTATGTCTCATTACAATAATCTGTAACCTACTAATTCTCCTTTGTCCTACTACTGCAGAGGGACTAATTGCTCACTTCATTTGTAGTATTTTTTTGTTAAGCATAAGGAGTTAAAACATGTTGCAATCTGTTCCATCTTGTAGTTGTGAACGCTGAGTACTTTTAGACCAAACAAGAGTACTGCAGATATGAAAACCTAGTCTCTTTCCCCAACAGAAAATTGGCCTAATAAAAGATATTACTTCACCCACTTTGTCTCTCTCAGAGTGAGATTTTTTTAACAGTATGCATTTATTCTGGTATAAGCTGTAATGCAAATGGACTTGCACTGGTACAAAGGTCCCATATACTGGTTTAGCTTCTTTCTGTTCCTGAACTGGAGTAAGGTGCCTTTTGTAAGTCCCTTCATATGGGTATAACTATGTCCGTAATCGGGAAGAGGTGTCACTTTAACAACACTGGTATAATTAATGGAGCAAAACTTTCTATTGGATAAAGACAATCTCTTTGTTTTATTGAAAGCTGCTGTAGATAACAGATACTATAAACCCGGAACTGCTCAGGTCAGCCGCTTTCACTGCCGGGCCGCTGTGAGCCGCATACATACTCACAGCGGCCCGGCTGCTCACGGCCCCCAGCGCACTGCGTCATATCCTGCACGTGCAGGCCAGATCACACACAGCGTCCCAGCCTGCACGTGCTAGCAGCTGGCTGCTGAGCGCAAGCAGCAGCTTCGGCAGTGGCTCTGGGACCTGGGTATAAGGTTGGGGTAGGACTGGGTTACAGTAGGAAGGGGAGGTGTCTGGCTCTGGGGAAGGGAATGGGAGGGGGATTGGGTTGCACATGGCATCCCGGTCACCTCATGTTCAAAGCCGGCTGCTCAGTGCACGTGCCCCAGCACCTGGAGGGAAACGCACGGCTGTAGGGGTGGCGACTCAGGAACCCGAGAATTAGGTTAGAATGGGGGGAGTGGGATTGGGTGGGGGGGGGGTGTGCCTGGCTTTGGGGAAGGGGAGGAGAGGGGAATTGGGTTGGGGTGTGTGTGAGTGCCTGGCTTTGGGGATGAGGAGCAGAGTGGGACTGGGTTGGGGGTGTGTGTGCCTGGCTTTGGGGAAGGGGAAAAAAGAGGGATTGGGGTAGAGCAGGCTGCTCTTCCCCTCCGCTAAACAGCTGGCATGCTTCCTGAAATGCCAGGTCTGTCACACCACCGGGGACTTTTCCCCCTGCTGCCTGCTTGCGCATGGGGGGAGGGAGGAGGGAGTAGGAATCCTGGAACTGCATGAGAGCTCCAACTTCTCAGGAAGCACATGGCTGGTGTGGGGAGCAGAGGAAGAGGGTGCACTTCCTGAGAAGTTGGAGCTGGCATGGAGTCCTGGGACTCCTACACACACATACCCTGCACAGGCAGGTAGCAGGGGGGAAGGAAGTCCCTAGCGGAGCGACAGACTAGGCATTTCAGGAAGCACACCAGCTGTTTAGGGGAGGGGAAGAGCAGCCCACGTGCTTCCTGAGACCTGGGATCCCCAGGTAATGGCCCCAGCTGTCTCTGTCTCCTCCCCTGACCAGATCCTCTCTCTCATGAGTACCCTGCCCTGGCACCCACCAGCACCCTGCCCCAGCACCCTGTCTATTGCTCCCAGAAGCAAAATTGGGGCCACATTAGTGAGGCTTAAGGAGTTTTGGAGGGGTTTTTTTTGCATCTCACTTGTGTGGCTCTAACTGACTCTTCTGTGGGTCAGTGACCCCTGACTCAAAACAGGTTCCCCACCCTTCTCATAAATAATGACAATGCTGAAACATTTTGTGTTTGACATAATATTTTATTTAAAAATGAAGGCTGGCCAAAAAGCCCCCAATTGGGGCCAAGCCCCCATCTGGCCACAGCATCATAACATTTCTGCACCCCCCAGTCCTCAAACCTGAGCCTATCATACACTGGAATCCTGTCCTGAGCCTCTCACATCCCCAAACTCCTGCAACCCCCACATCCCCATCTTCTGCCACAACACTCCTGCACCATCCACACACTGCAAATCTGTGTCCTGAGCCCCTCATGCACCCCAGCGCAAACTCCTGCACCCTCACAGCCACAAGCCTGTGGCTTGCTCAGCACCCCAACCCTCCCCCGACCCCAACACTCTCCAGCCTGGAGCCCCCTCCCTGCCATCCTCTTCTCTACTTCCTCGTGTACCCAAATTCCCTCCCAGAGCTTGCACCTCTCACCCCTTCCCAATACTTTTTTTTGTGAACCACAATAGCATGAAGAGCTGGGGCAAAGCTGTTGAGCCAAAAAAGGCAGGTTTACGAAGACCCGGGGAAAAGTTGTTTAAAAAAAAAGCAGGATGGGACGGTGTACCAGCACTTATTTTCCCCCAGCACGGTAGTTTTTTGGGGGAGGTGTGGGGGGGGGAGCAACAACTTTTCCCTGTGTCTTTGCAGCCCTGCCCTTTTTTGTTTGTTTGTTCAACAACTTTGCCCTGGCTCTTCACGCTGTCTCCACTGCTATTGTGGCTCTTCGTCTGGAATGGATTGGCCACCCCTGCTATAAACCCATTGGCTTACTGAAACCCTCTCTCTCTCTGCTGTGTGCTGCACAGATTACGTTGCCATTCTTAGCTCCCAGGAGACTGGAGACACTGTACCTCAAATGCTTCATATGCACATTTGGGAATCCCAAATTCTGTCCAAGCCCCTTGGGCCCTCAGATTTTTAAAATTTAAGATTATGTTTCTGGGCTGTCCTTCAATAGTGAGTATAACTGAATCAAGCAGTGTTTTCAAAATACTCTCAAACTACTTGGCTAAGATCCTGTCTTCACTACCCCCTGTATCTGCAAAACATGTTATTCAGGGGTGTGAAAAAACCACCCCAGAGTGATAAACGTTTTGCCAGCACAAGTGGTAGTGTATATAATGCTATGTCAATGGAATAACTTCTCTTGCCAACATAGCTACCACCACTCGGAGAGAGTTTAATTATGTTGGTGGGATAGTTCCCTCCCATTGGCATAGAGCAGCTACATGAGAGATTTTACAGCTGTGCAGTATATGGCAGCCTCTTTAAGGTCTCTAGTGTAGATACTGCCTAAATAAACTCCTGCTCCACTCTCTCTCAAAATTATCTCATAAGATTGGGATGACATTTTGGTAATAAATGGAGCTTATGTAATTATGTTTGCTCAACACCTGAAAAAATAAACAATTTGTAAGCATGAGTGGATACATATTAAGATTTTCAATTTATTAGCACTCCAACATATTCAAGTGCAGACTCATTTTCCCTATAGACAGTTAATGGTGAGTACATTTACTTGTGCTAATATATTAAGCACATTCACTGCCACACTGTTAAAGTAATAATGCCAAGTTTCCAACTTATCTTTAAACAGCATGGATAGAGATGAAACAACTTGTTTATCTTACTGCCCATGAGAGCCCTCCTTTTGTCTCACAGGAGGGATAGTGGTTTCCAACACTTATTGATGATGGATCCTCTGCATATTAGTAGATGAAACTAAGCTTTGGGAGAAGTAGATATCCTGAAGAGTAGTGAAAGGGTCCAGAGTGACTTAGACAAATTGAGGTCAAAGAAATCTGATGAGATTCAGGAAGGACAAGTGCAGAGTCCTGTACTCAGTGCATGGGATTCTTCCATCCTGTCATAGGCTAGAGATGGCAGTTCTGCAGAAAAAGGAGCTGGAGATTAGAGTGGACAATAAGCTGGATGTAAGTCAACAGTGTGCACTTGTTGCCCAGCATGCAAACAGCATATTGAGCTGCATTACTAGAAGCATTGTCAGCAGATCAAGAGAAGTGATTATTCCCCTCTATTCAGCAGTGGTGAGGCCACATTGGGAGTATTGCACCCAGGTTTGGGCCCCTTCACTATAGAAAGGATGTGGACAAATTGGAGAGAGTCCAGTAGAGGTCAACAAAAGTGATTAGGTGGCTGGGGCACATGACTTATGAAGGGAGGCTGAGGGAACTGGGTTTATTTAGTCTTCAGATGAGAAGAATGGTGATGGGAATTTGATAGCAGCCTCCTTCTACTACCTGAAAGGAGTGGAGGTTCCAAAGAGTATGGAACTAGTCTCTTTTCAGTGGAGGCAGATTACAGAAGAAGGAGCAATGGTCTCAAGTTGCAGTGGGGAAGGTATAGGTTGGATATTAAGAAAACCTCTTTCACTAGATCGGTGGTGAAGTATTGGACTGGGAGTTGTTGGAATCTGCATCCTTAGAAGTTTTTAAGGGCAGTCTTGACATAGTCCTGGCTGGGATGATTTAGCTGGGGTTGATCCTGCTTTGAGCTGGGGGATTGAACTAGATGACTGCCTGGGGTCTCTTCCTACCCTAATCTTCTATGATTCCATGATTCTCTCTTAAGAAACAATCTATCAGAAAACACAGACCCAAACTATAGATTGTAACAAAACAAACCACTACAAAAAAGCTAATTTAATATGAATATAAAACTAATTTAGGGTCCAATCCTACAGTTTTACCATTAACTTTAATGGGACCAGATCTAGGTCAATAAGGAATGCTTCCGAAAATACAACTTTAACAAAATGAAAAGAAGACTCCATTTCCACTTTGTTGAAATTAAGCTGAGTACTTAGGTCCAATACAAAGTCTCTGAAAAAAGTTAATCTCACATAAGATTTACTTTGGGGGCTTAAGTGGTGCAAGGGGAGAAAGGCAGGAGGTGACAAATGTAGTTTCATCAGGCTGAAACTCTATTCACATAAAATATCTGGGAACACCTGGTAACCACTTGTACAGTGGTGGACATCATGATTTCCTTAATCATTTCCAAATAATCCCCAACCCTATGACAGATGTCTTCTTGCTGAGACCCTGCCACTCTCTCTTTTTATGAAGGTCCAAAGAGCTAAAAAGGGAGGAGGAATGGCTCCTAGCTGTTGCCGATGTAGGAATCCAAAACCCTCTCCTTAGGACCATTAAGTGAGGCTTTTCTTTGAAATCCTTCCATAGTACGTGCCTTCACTGGGAATTTGCCACTAGGAGGGGCTAGAAAAATTAAAACTCACTACATGGGAATGAATATTATCCTCAGATAAAATGTTGCACACAAAGGCAAACTGGAGTTCAATTCTACAGAGCTGCAACTAACTTTTAGTGAGGGCATGTCTACACTACAGAATTATTTCAAAACAACAAGGTGAGTGTCCACACAGTAAGCCCACTATTTCAAAATTATTTCAAAATAATGACCCTCATTCTACAAGGAATAATGCCTATTTCAAAACTGCTATCTCAAAATAGGGTTAGTCTGGATGCTCAGCTGCTGTTATTTTGAAATAACTACTCCCCAGAGAAATTCAAAGTAATTATTCTCCAGTGCTTCCTGCGGCTCTAAGACAAGATAGTGCATCCAAATTCAGGGGGCCTGCCTCAGACTAATTTTGAGGCTTCCCCATAGTGTGGACATGCTATTTTGAAATAGTTATTCTGGGAGTTATTTCAAAACAACTTATTTCGAAATAACCTGTGCCTAACAGTGTAGACATAGCCTTAGAATTTCCAACAGCCCAGTAAATAAACATGTCAAAATGTGCAAATTCTCAAGGTCTCTATCATTAATCTCTTCATCTCTGAAGTAGTGAATATTTTAAACTGTTTATTCTGAAGCTGACAGAAATGGTAGGCAATAGATATTCATTAAATGCATATATACATAGTTTTGGAAGATGATTAATTCAAGAGACCACAATAGCTCTTTTATAGAGTGGATCTGGTTAAAACATAGTAAGGATTTGTACTTCATACAATGACATTTTAATTGAAGTTGGTGGGAAATAGATACTGCATGGACAAGAGCTGTTTTTTTACAAAACATCTTCAGTCATTTTAAATTTGCCATTTTCGTCAAATTATCAAATGAGATTAGACCATATATATTATATAAATACATATAAATTGAATTTGATCTTGACATAGACATGTGGAAATATTAAGCCAAGCATTAGCCCAGAGCAAATTTTTACAGCTGTTTATAATGAAAATAGTGATGGCCTCCTCTGATAAAATGTTGCCAAAAGATACAGTTAAACATACAGTCTGTATGTGAAATCTAAAAGAGGCAAAGTAATTAATCTGTATTAACGTCTAATTGCTTGCAAAATGTTTTATATACTAAGCTGGTTTCTGAATTATAGCACTGAAGAGATGCAGTTGTAATAGCCAGGACTAATTTATCAGATCCCCTGCAAAGAGAGACCTTTGATTTTTTCCATATGTACCTTCCCTACCATCTTCCACTCACTTGGGCTAAGACTATGAACCATATTCTGGGGAAGACACATGTAACACCTATCAAGCAGGTTTCTGAATCAAATTTCATGCTTATAAACAGTTGTGTAAGTTACACATCAGATATCAGCTAGTCTGAAAACAGATGCGAGGGCTTGTCCTAACTCACACTAAAGTCAACAGAAGTTGGATCAGACCCTTGTGCAAGCAGCTAAGTGTAATTTGCACCAATCTGGCACTAGTGGGCCTGATTCTATTGTCCTTCAGGAGCTCAAACTAGATGATTTAATGGTCCCTTATGACAGAGGCTGAATTTAAACACTAACGTATACCAAATAGGTGTAAAACAAATAGGTGCAGGTTGCTCTACTTTCCCACTTACACTCATTTTCTAAACATCTTCTATGAAACATCAATCAAATACCGTTACTATAACCACTGAGTTGAACGGCTTCCATGACAAATTTCTGCCCAAAATGATTTATTTTCAGGATTTGTAAGCTGAAAACAAGAGGCTATGAGAAGGCTGACAAATCTTATTAGTCTGACTGCACAGTAAAATAGTCCATGCAACAATCTTATGCCAATGAGCTGTTCAAGTGGAGAACTCAGGCATATAGTTACAGAGGTGCCACACTGAGGTTAAACCATTAACTTGATTCTGGTCCTTTGTGTGTATGCAGTAAAATGTGTTTTCTTTATATGAATGCCTGTTTGCCTATGTACAGGTTGTCCCTAAACCAGGACTCTCAGGCCCAGCAACATCCATGGTCCAGCAGGAAAATGGATGTTCCTGGACCAGACAGGCTAGGGATAAGGAAGCCAGTGGTGGCCTACGAGCCTTGTGGCAGAGGACTCAGGCGATGCAGGGAACACAGTACCAGAGGGTGTGGGGATTCCTGCGGCATGGCCAGAAGCTCGGTGTCAGGAGGCTCTGGTGGTGTGGGGAGCGCCGGTGGTGCAGCCAGAAGGCCCGCGGCAGAGGCTTGGTTGGTATGGGGACCCTGCAGCAGGGGGCTCAGACGACGCAGGAAGCACCGCAGCAAGGGAGTCCAGAAACACAGCTGGGAGTCCCAGGGCTGAGAGGTCTGGCCAGGACTGGCAGTACAGCCAGCTGAAGGCGAGTGAGTGAGTGGGGGGCTGGACCAGGCCAGAAGCAGAGCCAACTGGTGCCTGAGAGGCTGGTGACAGGGGACCTCCCTTGGTGCAACACATTCCCTTGTTTGGGATTGGCCAGGTCCCAAGGGATCCAACCTGTGCTAGGTATAATTTGTTATGCCATTTTATACACAGATATGGACTACTGTGTACAACGAACTCAGTGCAATACCAACATTCCATATACACTGAAGAAGGAGAATTTTGTTTTTTTTTAAAGAGAAACGAAGAATGAACACTATTGGAAAATCTTGTGCTTTCCGTAAATATATGTGCTTTGTCACAGCTGTACTGAAAGAAAGGGAATGTAAATTAAATTATATCTGCAAACATTGATAGAGATGCACCTAGCATTGCAGAATTAATAGTAAGTTTACATCTAATGTAGTTTCTGCATAGGTCTGAGCAGGAAACAATGTTTCCAATTTGAAAACATGTTTTGGGGGTTGTGGAATTGTTCACTCCAATGCAAAACAAAGCCAAGGCATTGCAAAACACTTCTGAAAAAACAGGGAGCAATGGAGAGAAACACCTTTTCCAGCATAGCCAGTGGCCCAATGTATAGGGCATTCACCCAGGATGGGGGAGATTCAGACTCAAGTCCTAGTTCTGCCTGATTAGGAGCAGAGACTTTTGAATCCTGGACTCTCACTTTGCACTATCCATGAGGATACCAAGTCAGCCTCTGTTCCTCTCTGCCTGCTAAATAAATATTTATACAAAGCAGAACTGCTCCAACAGGAGAGACTGAGAGACCATGTGTCATATTTTCAAGACAGAAACCCACCATCACCAAGTTTTTGGTTCACAGGAAGTTTCAATTTTTGGCCAGCTTCCAGTCATCATTATCTCGTCGGAGAACTGAGGCACAGAGAGTCTAAGTGGCATGTCCAGAGTAACACATAGTAACACAGAATTCACCTGGACACCCCATGGATCAGGCTAGTGCTCTACCCAGTGCACTGTCCTGCCTCTCACCTGCCGAACATTTATTTTTCTGTGAATATCTGGACTCTTAGGAAAAGACTGCTAAAGAAAGCTTGGATTTTTTTTCCAGCATTTGAATTCAGGTGAAAATGTGATGATAGCAAAATCATGAGTGTTTTGAATGGCTAGACACAAGCAGAGACAAACACAAACTCTAAAATGGTTTCATTCAGAGGAATAAAGGTGCTAATTAGCAAATCTACCTCTTGTGGGGTTTTTTAATGCCAGTTTAGTAACTCAGAGTCCTTTATTACAATTTCAAATGTGGAAATGATATTGAGAATAGTTTACTGAGAATTTGTGAGGTAAGTGAGGTAAGTGATTAAGATGAAATTAAAAATCAACCTTTTCTGTACAAAGGTAAAAATGTAACTCAGATCAAATAGTGTGGATTTATTGTACAATTTGATGCAAGTTCTGCATGAAAAATGAATTGATTCAAAACAGAGCTTCCACATTTTTGCCCCAACATTATATCATTATATACAGTGGATTGCAGGCAGAAAAACCATTCCAGGGTCTCTGTACCCTTTCTGGCCTCTGTACTAATATACACGGTGTCAGGAGGTTGGGGGTTGAAAATGTCTCCTCTGATCACATGCGTTTAATAACTGGAAGCCCTAAAATTGAGGGTCACAGATGGGCAGGAACTGCTAATCCAGCTCACCGGCTAGAGTTCACAGAAGCAGTCTTGCTGTGTTCCCAGTCCAGCGCAAGGAACAATCACACACAAGCCAATTACTCAAATTTATATAGTCCAGATTTTCTCCAGCAACAAATTTGAGATTATGTTCAAGAGTAAAAATGCTACCAAAAAAAGGCACCAGAAATCCATAGGAACCCTCTTTCATATCAGGTTTAACATTTCTTCATACATTATCTTGCATGTGCCAGCTTGCAGGCTTCTCTACAAAACAGGTGCCTAAATCTTCTCCAAGCATCTCTCAAATGAAATCTATCCATCTTTATGCCAACATGTCTTGAACTGAATCTTCTCATAGCAAAAGTAAAATAAATGGTGTGTGTAACAGCAATATTCACAGGGCTTTGAGTACTCTCACTATAGATTTAGTCAAGAAGACATTTTAAATATAAAGAATAGAAGTAAAAATAAAATGTGACTAATTACTATTTTAGTTCAACAAAAGTTCTCTTTATCCTGCATCTTTGCATAGTAAAATACTAAGCATTGTTGTAAAGTACTGTAATTATTAGATTTGAGAGTATAAATTATATCAGCCTTCCTGAGAGAGACTGGAAATAAAAATTAAAATCTGAAAATCCACTGAAGTTTTTGGCTCTCCTTTGTAATTTGTTTACAGGGCCCTAATTCCACTTTATTCTCTTGCTCAGAGAGAGAGAGAGAAAGGGCAGGGGTAAATATTGTGAATGTGTACCTGGGGAAAGACAGATTAAATATGAACTACTGCGAGAAAACATCTTGTGGCACAGAGTTGTGCTGGACATGAAAACAGTGATTCTCTCTGACACTGAACTTCACTCAGCATTGCATTACTCTGGTTTTACACTGGTGTGTAACTCAATTTCAGGGAAGCATGATTTAATGGTCCCACATCTTTACAGAAAGGAAAGTTTCCCAGTTGACATTTTGCTCTATTTTTCCTTATATGTGAAATTTTGGAGCAGAATTTAAGCTTCATAGGAAAAGCCACATTCATTCCTTTTCCTGTGTGAAAGAGTAAGTTTACAAACTAGAATAGGGCTGTAATGTAAACATTTAGAACAGGAGCCTTTGACTACTCAGGAAATTGGTGATAATCATTTAAATATTTATGATTTACATGTAATTAACATATATAAAAAAGTGACAACTATCGTGTTAATGTAAAAAAAAAATGAGCCTTTACATCCCATTGTATAACTTTTTCTCTGCCTGAGAATGTTTAAGATGTAAAACAAAAGCTATGTTTTGGGACAAAATCGCCTCTCAAATGAAGACATAATGAGCTTAATCCATAGCAAGGACAATTGAGAAAGATTTTCCTGATCTCTCACTTAACTGCAAGGGTTGGTAAACTTTGGAACAGGCCTCCAAGGGAGGCTGTGGAATCCCCAATCATTGGTGGATTTGAAGACTAGGTTGCACCAACATCTCTCAGGGATAGTCTAGGTTTATTAGGTCCTGCCCCAGCACAGTAGGTTGGAGTTAATGACCTCTTGAGGTCCCTATGGTTCTGTTAATCTATTGACTTTATTAGAGTAACTCAGGATTTACACAGGTGCAACTGAGATCAGAGCCCATTGCCTTCAGCTTTATGGGAACTCATCGTTTTGAGAAAAAGCTTTTCTGGATTACAAAACTGAGTCTCCATTTAGGTATTCTGCCTATATAAATTCTGGTAAATGTGCAGGTGGTTAATGAACTGCAGCAATTTCCTTTGATTCACAGTTTTATGTACTGAACATGGATTTTTTTTGCATTTATTTAGGATATTATAGATATGTAAAATTATATTTGAATTTTTAACACATAAATGTAGTGAAAGAGAAACATCACTAAGGCCAGAAAGCAGCTACACAACAAGGGAGAAAAAACATGCTCCTGTGTTTTGTTTTTTATGTTTCTTGTGTTTCCAACATTCCCTTGCAGTGTATGCACCCAGACCCCTGCAGGATTGTGCTACTGCATAAAGTCAAGAAAACAAAAGTGATAAGGAGAAAAACTTAAGTTGACTAATCACTATCCAAACTCAGGGAAATGCAGAAAGGAGCCACACAGAATTGGTGGCTACTAAACTAGATAATAAACATGGCTTCAATTGTATTAACAATATACTGGTAGCAGACTGGGAAATACTGTAAAAGCTTTGTTATCCAGAGGATAACACCAGTTAGTCGAATGTTCTGGGTAAGTAAGGGTTAACCAGACTAAGTGTGGGAGGGGATCACAACTGCTATTGGAGTTTAGACTCCAGGGATGGAAGACTGGGGGACAG
This sequence comes from Pelodiscus sinensis, assembly GCF_052426305.1. NCBI lineage: Eukaryota > Metazoa > Chordata > Testudines > Trionychidae > Pelodiscus > Pelodiscus sinensis. The sequence goes on along the minus strand of NC_143063.1, from coordinate 25,617,023 downwards.
GAAATGGCTCCAGATTAGGGGGACATGTGCCGGAGAGGTTTCCTGGTGCTCTCATCAGGCAGCTCCCTGAAAAGACAGACATGTCCCTGCTGTTCCTAAGTGGAGGGGCAGTTAGGCAGCAGTCACCATGTGTTGCTTTTGCCTACAGGTATTGCCTCCACAGCTCTCACTGGCTGTAGATCCTGACCAATGGGAATTGCAGAGCAAGTGCTTAGGGCAAAGGTAGCGTACAGAGCTCCCATGGCCATTCCTCTGCCTAGGAGGAGTGCAGACATATTGCCACTTCTGGGGAGTGATGCTGAGCTAAGTAGGAAGCCTGCCAGCCATGCGTCAACCAGACCATAAACTGAACTTTTCAAGATGAGAAATGCCAGTTTATAGAACTTTCCAGTGGGTGAAATGTCGTATAAAAGAGCTGTTAAAGTGTATTTTCAAAAGGAAGCTTTATTTGTGCAGTTACCATGAGTGTGAATAAAAATGCATCCAACTGGTCATTTGAATTTTTAAAAGTAAGTAACATAAGAACACAAGAATGGTCATTCTGGGTCAGCCCAATGGTCTATCTACCCCCGTATCCTGTCTTCTGACAGTGATTGATGAAACACTTCAGAGGGAATGAACACAAGGCAATTTCTAATGACCCATTCCATCATCATCCAGACCTAACTTCTGACAATTAGAGGTTTACGGATGCTCAGACCATGGTGTTTTGTCCCTAACCATCTTGGCTAGCAGGGATTGTAGGATGTGTATCAGAAAAGTCTGCAGTTGTGCCTTTCAGCTCTCCTGAACTCTTTTTTTCTCTTTCCTATATTTTTTTCTCTTTCCTAAGTGTCTCCGTTTCTCATATTTAAAACAGATTCATATTCCTTAACATTTTGGATAAATTGGCTATAAGATGGATAGAAAATTGGCTAGATTGTTGGGCCCAACGGGTAGCCATCAATGGCTCAATGTCTGATTGGTTTCAAGTGGAGTGCCATAAGTATCAGTTCCAGGGCTGGTTTTGTTCAACATCTTTATTAATGACCTGGATGAGGGGATGGATTGCATCCTCAGCAAGTTTGCAGATGACACTAAGCTAGGGGGAGAGGTAGATACATTGGAGGGCAGGTATAGGGTCTAGAGTAACTTAGACACATTCCTGGATTGAGCCAAAAGAAATCTGATGAGGTTCAACAAGGACAAGTGCAGAGTCCTGCACTTGGGATGGAAGAATGCCAAGCATTGTTACAGGCTGGGGACAGAGTGGCCAAGCAGCATTTTGGCAGAAAAGGACCTGGGGATGACAGTGGATGAGAAGCTGGATATGAGTCAACAGTGTGCCCTTGTAGCCAAGAAGGCTAAGTACATATTAGGGTACATTATGAGGAGCATCACCAGCATGTCCTTGAAGTTTACAAATCACTTTTGTTACAGAAAGACTTTTTAGCTGCACAGGTTTCATCAACTGCTGAGTGACTGTTTCCAAACAACAGACAAAAATCAAGCCCTAGTTTTACAAATAAACAAACAAACAAAGAAAAAAAAAGGCACGCAAACTTGGTTTAGACCCACTTACATGCACGCATACTGGATCTGTGGCTATACTACAATACATGCGCTTAAGTGTCTGAAATTCTCCTCTTTTTAAATTTGAGCTCTGTTAACGTAGCAGAGCTGTGTTTTTCTAAGCTGAGAAGATACTGCAAGAATAAATAGCATAATCCCCATGGAACAAACGAATAAAAAATGTCACTTGTTACAGTGCTAGCATTTCATCACCGAGCAAGTTACATTGCATAAAGCAACATAATAATGTAACAGCTTGACATGTCAATATTACACTAGATGCCTGCTGGCAATTTACAGTGATATAACTGATGATTTTTTCTTTTTAGTTAGGAAAGCAACTATGTGATCATGAAGCAGCTCAGATGAAATATTTGCTGGGACAACATGTGGTGAATGCACTAAGTGTTTTCCAACTTTTTAGATTGCTGAATCAGACTTGTTCCCTATGTCAGGTTGCAAACTGAATGGTTTACTCAGAGTGCTACCTACACTTACTGTGATATTTTATTTAATCCATCTTGCAGCATGCAAACAGGTAAATTAAGAGAAAGCTATTAAGGAATACAATGAGCTGACATCCAGAACAACCTATGGGTTTTCAACTCTGAAAGTAAGGCATGCTTCTTGCATTTTAAATTTCAAACAATGAAACTCTGCATTAGGCAAAACCACAAATCAACATATATATATCTACCTATCCAACCAGTAACAGAATTCAATACAATAAAAAAACCCACTTCCATAACACCTCATTGTCATGTACTCTACCGACACAGAGAGGGGCAGTTGACAAATTATTTTGAGTGGCCTCTCTCTTCTCTGTGCCAATCAACAGCTCCTCTTTTCTTCTTCTCTCTAGGACCTTTATTTTCCAAGAACTCCTGTTAAATCCTCATCAAAACAGGGAGACAAATCCATCTTTGCTCCTACAGCTACTCACTAAGGTTACGTCTACACTACAAAGAAAAGTAGTCTTTTTCTGCTTTTCCTTTGAAAGAGGTTTTCCAAAATTTGGCGCGTCTACAAGGTGCCAAATTTTGGAAAAACATCCTCTTTCAACACACCCCTTCTTCCTTGTAAAACGAGGTTTACAGGGAGGGCGAAAGAGCGCGCCCACTTTTCTGATTTTTTTTTTCCACAGAAGGAGATGCGTTTCTTGGATGCAGCATAGATTTTCCAAGATACCTCTGGTATCCCAGAAAAAAAGCTGCAGTCTAGACGTAGCCTTAGTCTTGGCCATCTTTCTGTTTATGTGCATTGTGGGGTCTCCCTGTCAAAGTCCACAGACACCAGTGGGGAGTGTCTCTGCTATGGGGCAACTTGTTGTGGTGAGGTGCAAAGCAGCTGCTAGGTCTCTGGTCCATAGGCAGCCTGACACAGATACCTTCTTTGTTTGCAGGCTGTCACAACGGGAAATTGATGGGTGAGATGGTGCCACGAGGTGTAGTGAGAGGAGAAAAAGAGTGAGAAGCAGGAGAGTGAGTTTCTTTCCAGGAAAGAGACAACTCCCTCCAAGCACACAAACATATCCAGAGTGACCTTTTGGGTCTTTTCAGCTTGAATGCAGCATAATTACCCCAACCCTGGACCACATGCAATACCACCTTCCACATGGTCTAGGCTGGGTTGGTAGAACTCTTCCATGCTGTTCCATTGGCAGCTTTAGTTGCACAGTGAGTGGTGTGAAGGGCCTTGTGCCGGCTTGGTACATCAAGGTGAAATTTGTATCACACTCAAACCATAAAATTCAAGTCACACAAACTTCTGCTACAGGTAAATCAATGCTGCTTGACTTGACCAACCAACTGTTAGCCAGGAAGTATGAACTCAGTATATTCTGTCGCTTGCTGCATGTTGGAACTGAAATCTGAGAAAAGCACAGGTTTTCTAAAACAGGGTGCTTACAGATGCATGCACATGTTTGGATGTGCCTGATCTACTTGCACCAATATGTAGTATATGTGCAAATTAGGAATTTGCACACACCTGGGCCTAAACAGATGTGCACTCAGGTACTTACAAGTGGAAACACCTGGCCCCTGCAGTTATTGAAATAGGGAGAACTCCAATGCTTTGTTATATCATTTTTGAACATACATACATACAAATCAATCATGCAAACAATGGCCAATATTTTCTAGAGAAAAATATTAAAATCAAGCCTCTTGTTCTTTTGTCATTTCAGTTACATCCCCAAGCAGTGAAGAATCAGAACCCAGGGGCCTAACAAATCAGTACCCTTCTGCAGCAGAAACAGAATATCAGTAATAATCCAACACTGACCTATATGTTAAGAAGTCCTGATAAGCAGCCAACCCCCTTTAAAAATAATCAATTTCATTAAAAGCCTTAACCGAGATTACTGATCTAATTACTATGCTATATTGGATTAATGTATACAGCGTGAATTCTTGATGGGCACATTAAAGGTTTCTTGCAATATTGATCAACATATTGAAATAAGAACAGAAAGTTAATGAATGAAATCCTATTGATATGATCTTCCATTACATTCAGATTTTTGAGTCAGATTTCCAAAGGTATTTAGGTGCTAAGGGAGATTTTTAAAAATGCTGAAGCACTTTAGGTGCCTAAATCAATGGGAGTTAGGTGCCTAAGCAGTGTTGGTACTTTGGAAATTCCCACCATTCACCTCCCAGCATATTTATATAACTAATGCCTTGAAAACATGGCTCTGTGTGTCATAAACAATAAAGAGAAAGAATCAATTATGTTACTTTTGGAAAATATCATCCAAACTGTTTTAGTTTTATAAAGGATAGCCCACGTGTTTAAAAACTCTACAAACAAAATAGCGATCCATGAACAGAAATATTTTTAAATATAAGATAGCTGCAGATTCATTTTGAACTAGATTGAGCAGCTGTTAACATTGCACTTCTGCAAAGAAATTCTAGAAAGCCACAGACAAGGGACAACTGAGTTTATTTGAAGCATACTGCATATGCACAGTTTTGTTTTTTTGTACTTAAAAAAGCCTACCTGAGTAAGGCAATATGCAGTATTATTTCATCCAGATATGTAGAACAATAATGTCAGGGGAATTAGATGTTACTTCAATAAACCTACAGAATTTGAATAGAAAAAAATGTGAGAATTTCTGTGGTTTGTGAATATTATGAGAGACATTATGTAACAGGATCATAATTCTGCACAATGGTTAGAAACAGGGCCATCCTTACTCAAATACAGAATATGCAGCTGCCCAGGGCACCTGAAAATTTGGGACACTACTGGGTCTTAATATCCACCCACACACCTCTTCCTAACCCTGTTCTGAGGCTCTGGATCCTGGACAGGATCTAGTTTTTCACTTAAAAGTGAAAAAGCCTGCCAGACCTATTAGCAGAACACTGAACCTGTGAAAGAGCCATTCAAGTGGTAATGAAGCCATTTAACAGGCATTTGCTAATCCCAAGTTACATACTGTCAGTTTCTGAATTTACTGTGTTAATCAACAGGACCTTAGTTTAAAATTTGCTTTAAAATATTTAATTAATGGGTTGCTAAAGATGATAAAAATCCCATTTATAAAAACCTGCCTCCCCCACAGCTGCCATCCGGCATAGAGACACCAGTTCGATAGTACTTACTGCATAGGGGCCCATAAATCCTAAGGGTGGCCCTGGTTAGGAATCTATTGATACAATCCTCTTGCTTATTAAAAGCTATAAGATTTTTTGCACAAGGGCAGGATCACTGAACTCTCAAACTGCTGTTGAGTCCCACACACCTATCTTCAGGAGAGAGCACAGCTAGTGTGCAGCCTTACACACAAGTCCCTTGACTACCAAGGAAGAGTGGGGGGGAGGTCTGAAGCCATGAAGGTCTGTGTTTGAATCCTTAATCTGTTCTCCAAATCCTGCCCCTCAGCTGATGTCAAGACTGGGGAGCTAGACACAAAATTTCCCCCTTAAAGCACAGGACTGGAAACATAACAACTGCCTATTGGTTTGTTAAAAAAACATGCGCATCTTCCACAAAACAGGTCAGAGAGTATCAGTGATACATCTGCCTTGTACAATGAAAATTCAAGATTGACGGAGTATCAAAGACCAGTGGTTTAATTATGGCTTGCTGGCAGTCATCACACAAAAGGTCTCTCTCAGCAATAAAGATAAATTCCGTCAGAGATGGCTATTCTGAAACAAAAGCAACTGTATGCCCTGCTACCAGTTGATCAGGGAATGAACTTGCAGCATGATTTCCTTCAAAGTTAGCCACACACAATGACATGCATTAGGCTGCAATGCTTGCTGGGATTGAAATACGATCGCCGGAAAGATTTTTCTCGTGCCTAAATAAATTACATAGGAATATTTATTTTCAGTATAATTCTGACAGGTCAAACCCAGATAAATATTAAAGATTTTATTTCATAAATCCACCCATAAGTAACAAAGAGTAGAGTTCTGTGTAGACCTAAAGAATCCACTTGATAAGGTGGTGGTGGGATATCTTCCTACTCTATGTTTACCAAGATGTCACCATAACAGCTAAGAGTTTTAAAGGTTTAGTTATTCCCTCCCTTAATCTTTCCAGACACAGTGACTATGCTGTGAATTATAATATAGAAATGATACTTTTCACATAATGGAACCCTGCCACAGTTTAAGGTCAGTTGCAGGGAATTTGTTATTGAAGTGGCACAATATGACAGTAGATACATTGCACAATTTAGTATAATGAATCTTACTTAAACTGTGTGGTCTCCAGAGCAGGGACCTCAATATTTGAACAACTTCAAGCACAGGGTGAGCACTACAGTAATTAAAAAAAATCCTAAACAAATGTGTGCTATATTTAACTTATTATTAGTTTGATGCCAAGGTTTAATAATTGCCCATACCAATTTAAAAGTTCTCTCTATAATTAAGCTAGAAATAATTTGATTTTTCTTAGAAAGTGTAAATACTAAATAATGGTGCTATTTTACAACATTTCTTCTTTAGTTTCTTGGGCTGGACGCACCTTTGGCTGTCTTGCCACCCAGTCTTTATGAAACAAGCTTCATCTTCACAGTGCTTCACAAACATTCTCACACGTCAGCTACAGAACTGTTAGCCTTATTCTACAGAAGAATCTCTTCAGCCATGGGGGACAGTGAACCCCAATGCACAATACCATAAAACCAGTGGTTAGGGCAAACCTTTCACATGGATTGCACCAGGCAAAGGGGAGATTTTAATCCACTTCTCTCACATACCAGGTGAGTGCTCGAGACCTTAACCATTTTGCTTGAAAAAAGAATTAATGTGGCTCAGGTGTCCAACTTTTTTTTTTTTAAAGGGGGGGAGGTGAAGAAGGAAGCATTTCAATTTCCTTCCAGCCTAAACTTAAACACCTAATTCCTTTTGAGAGTTGTGCCTCAGGTCACTCCCTCTGTGTCATTTCCTACTGGCCATTTTAGGCTGCTCTTTGCTCAGCATGCTAGCTTTGCACATCCCATTCTTAGGCACCTAACTCTCACCATGCCATGTATAGGGGCATCCAGGCCCCTAACTCAGGGCTTTGAATTCCACCAGGTCAGTTCCACAAAGTGTTTAGAGGCTAGCTACTACAATGCCAAGCATTACAGCTTCATTCCTGCTTGTGAAGCTCAGCCCAACTGTCGTAAGTTGGGTGCCCAAAAACTGAGACATCCGTAATTAGAAAACAGTTGGGAGCTTGTCCCTGAGGGTATGTCTACACTACAAAGTTAATTCGAACTAACAGATGTTAGTTCGAATTAACTTTCATAGGCACTACACATACAAACCGCTAGTTCGAACTTAATTCGAACTAGCGGAGCGCTTAATTCGAACTAGGTAAACCTTATTCTACAAGGACTAACGCCTAGTTCGAATTAAGTAGTTTAAATTAAGGGCTGTGTAGCCACTTAATTCGAACTAGTGGGAGGCTAGCCCTTCCCAGCTTGCCCTGGTGGCCACTCTGGCCAAACCAGGGAAACTTGTCTGCCCCCCTCCTGGCCCCGGAGTCCTTAAAGGGGCACCGTCTGGCTACGGTGCCCATGCCAGGTGCAAGCTTGCCAGCACTCAGCTAGCAGACCCTGCACCTGGCACGGCACGAGCCAGCCACCCGCTGACACCCAGTCCTCCCCCTCTTCCCGGGACCAGGCTGGTGGCTCCCAAGAGCCTGCCCGGGACCACAAGAGGTGGGTGCCCACCTGGTCTAGTGTGAACATCGTGGACCTCATCCACAACCTCCGCACTAGGCACAGAAAAGTAGCCGTCTAGGGCAGGATAGCTAGTCCTCTAGTCCTTCTATTATGGGAACTAATGAAGAACTTTTCTTTATGCACCCTCTCCACACCACTCATGATTTTATAGACCTCTATCTTATCCCCCCTCAGGGTACGTCTAGACTACATGCCTCTGTCGCCAGAGGCATGTAGATTAGGCTACCCGACACAGTAAAATGAAGCGGCGATTTAAATAATTGCCGCTTCATTTAAATTTACATGGCTGCCGCGCTGAGCCGACAAACAGCTGATTTGGCTCAGCGCGGCAGCCATGTAAATTTAAATGAAGCGGCGATTGTTTAAATCGCCGCTTCATTTTACTGTGTCGGGTAGCCTAATCTACATGCCTCTGGCGACAGAGGCATGTAGTCTAGACGTACCCTCAGTCTCGTCTTTTCTAAGGTCCCTTTAAGCACAGCCCTCGGCTAGCCTGAGACAGCAGCTCCATGCTCTAAATCCTAATCTGATGCCCTGCCGGCACTGCTTCCGGCCATCCTTAACCTCGGTTCAGGGTCCACTCAATATGGACATGCTAGTTCGAATTAACAAAATGCAAATTCGAACTAGTTTTTAGGTCTAGATGCACTAGTTCAAATTAGCTTAGTTCGAATTAACTAATTCGAATTAAGTTAGTTCGAATTAGTGCTGTAGTGTAGACATACCCTAAATGACATACAAGGGTCACAGAGGGAGTCATTGCAAGAGTGAAGAGTAGAATATAGGAGTCCTTGGATCACAGTCTCATGCATATACTATACCATTGAGTTAGGCCTCACTCACATTTGGTCATGTGACAACTAAGATTGCTGCATTCCAGAAGCAGTCTCACAAAATGATAAATCCTACTGAAAGACATCCAGGTTCATCGTCCAGCTGAAATCCTCCCAGAACAGGATGCTCATTACTGCAAAGGAAGAAATGGGTTTATGGAAAGATGATCTTACAGAAATCTTAAGACAGAGATGAAATGGAAGGAGGGGAATACACCTGATGTGGGTGACTACATGCTTTCCCAACAACAGAATTCTTCCAATGCAAACTGAGAAACACAGAAAGCCATTATGCTTCGCTGATAAATTCTTGAATAAATACTGCTGAATCAGAGCTAAAGAAATAATTACTGCAGACAGTAATATTAAACTCTCTGCAGTAGAGAGCTGTCTAAAGTTCTTTTATTTGAAGCCAAGACCAATTCTGGGATTATAAAAAGTGATTTCAGAGTGAAACTGGAATGCAGGTTATCACTTAATCCACACATTACAATCTATACATACAAAATTGTGTCCTTCCCCATATATCAGGATAAGCTTAGTAGCTAAGTATTGAGGTTTCCAAGTCTACATGATTTTTAATCAATTGTTCTGCAGCCCATGTTTGGTACCATATTGTGAAATATAAATAATCAAAGCTAAACAACAGCTGTCAACATAAATGAGCACTATGGTGGGCAAGGAAAGTAAGAAAGTAAAGTTTATTTATAAATCACCTTCCGTTCTTCTGATTGTGGGCCTGCATACTATAGAGAAGCCTAGGGCTGCCCCTAAGTTATGCCAGCTGCTGTGGTATCAGAGAGACAGTTTTACTGGCTGAAGATCAGGAAGAGTGCTATGGAGGCTGACATCTAGTCACCCTTCTGTACCCTGAGGAATTGGGTAGCATAGAACTGAGGCAGCACAAAGTATCCAAATCTGGGGCAGAAGACTGAGTGTCTTTATCCCTGCAGAGCACCTGATGAGGCCGACTTCAGTGCAGTGTACCTGTGTGCCCAGAATTAGGCCTCAGATTCTGCCAGTACACAGCAGCATGGTGTACCAGCCCTTCTTCCAAGCTATGTTCTAGAATCTAAGTTTTAGTAAAAAACCCGCAAAGTATCTAATTATTATGGTTGCTGAATAGGGATGTTAATGAGTAGTCTACTGGAATATCAACTACTCGCTTCCCCCTGATTGCTGCCTCTCTAGAGGCAGAAAGTGTGTGTGGGGGGGATAGGAGCTGGTTCTGGGGAGAGCCGGCTTAAAAGCCAGTTCCCCCCAATACTGTCTTCGCGGTGCCACCGTGCCCCCGCTCCCACTGTCAGAGGCAGCGGGCGGAGAAGGGATAGGGGAGGCTGCTGCAAAGTAGCCCCTGTCCACAGGGGTCCCTGTTTGCGGCAGCCCAGGCTGCTCTGACAGCAGCCCCTGTTCATGTTGGACAGGGCTGTCCACCATGAACGGGGCTGCTGGACTCAGCGTGAGCTGAGACCAGCAGTCCTGGCTCATGCTGGTCTAGGATGCTCCACCTCTTCATTTTAAAAGTAGTAAGATCCCAGAAGGCTCTTAAGGACCGTACTTTACATTTAGTATTGACTAATCATGTAATTGATAAAAATTGACAACTCACGGAGTTGTATCGACTCCCATGATTATCCAGATAACCGCAAATTAACAACCTTTCTTCAGAGATACACCTGGATGACATCGTAGGGCCTGAGTGATGAAGTGAGATCTGCTTGCGTGAAAATAATGCCCAATAGAATGGCATGGAGGTGTGAGCAGCTCCACGCAACTCAGATCCCAATAACCAGGTTTTAAAATGTCAACATTTGCTAACTCATAGCTCCAACCACGAGAGAAAGGAAAGAGAATCATCTTATGAAGATCTAGTTGTAATGGTGGCTTATTTAGCTATCACCAATGTATGGGTTTGGGAGGTACTGCTATTTTTTCATTACCACTCAGTCAAGAAAAAGCCAGTCCCAGAGAATATAGAGGAGCTCAGCTAAGCACCTAAGGGAGAACCAAGTTCAAGGAGCCTTGCTAGGGGCAAACAAAGTCCAGTATAGCTCGTGGTGTATTCAGACCTCGCTGCAGGGAGCTAAGCCTACTGTGCGCAGTCTCATACAGGTACAGCTGATTCTGAGGGTGGAGCTTGGAAAGGTTCAACTACCTCTTCTCTTCCTGTGCTGATCCTGGTCCACACGATTTCACCGTGAGACAAGGCTATGGGAATCAGTGCCAAATTGGATTGCTCTGCCTCTCCTGCGGCCCTTCCGTTCACTGCCTCATCCAACATCTCTGCTTCATCCTAAAGGGTGAGCCTCACGGAGCTCTGAGTATGTGCAAAGGGGAACAATGAGGGTGGCCTACTCCCTGAGCAGCTCACCTCTATCCAGAGAGACTTTGTAGCTTTGGCTGTAGAGAGCTGGATTTTCCATCTTGCTCACCAACTTCCAGATTTGAGGATGGGCCTCTCAGGCTGTGGAAGAGTGTGGTTGTGCTGAGCGCAGCTTCCCAACCCAGCATGAAATGAAAGACAACCCCCTTCAAAAGTGCCCTTGCAGTCTGGGGATGAAACTAACCAAGACAAAAACAAAACACACACAAAAAACCCCACAAACAAACAAAAAACCCCCAAAGAAGCGTAAGAAATGAAAACAAGTTACTCTTCTCCCTTCCTTTCATTTACATTGTATCCTTACCACTTCCAGACCAGGCTTTCTTGTGTATTAAAATATGGATAGATTTACTTTCACTAAAACTCTTCTACTACATTTGGCAACAGCCTGGATCGGCATATAGCTATAATTGCCTTAGTGCTGCTGAATATTCTTGCTGATGGAATGCTCATTGGAGCAAAGCCAGCACATTTAATTGCAAATTGAGCAAGTCTTGGCCAAATGATCCCTTTATTTTGCCAATAGCACAGACAAGGGTCAGCTCAGGAAGTTTATTTAGGTTCCAAAAGATTAGCTTTCTGCATGGTTTCAAGTATCTTATATTTCAGTTGACTGCCTGTAATAGTCAAATATTGGGAGCATGGAAAGAAATGTTAGATCTCTCCCGCCATGGGCTACCATCAACGTTTCATGTCCCATGAAGCTAAGAGCAGAGAAAATGGCTGTGGCTGCAGCACTGTATGATGTGGAAGGAGGCTAAACCATCCAGGTTTGCCAAACCAGCTTCCTTCTCGGTTTCCTCTTGCCTCTGCCTCTAGAGAAGCTGGTGAAGTTTGTCCAATGAAACTGTTTTCTGTCTGAAAATGCTGATTTGGCCAAAGTGATATGTTCTTATGAAACGTGTCAACTCTTTTGGTCAAACCTGCCTGCTTGGTTTCCTGCCAGCTCATCTTGTACTCCCTTGAACATGGGAGGCAAAGGGGCCAGCTCAGCTCCCAGGTCTCTCTGCTCACATCCCAAACAATGCCACTGGCAGGCAACCCAAACAGACCAAGGAGAAAATCCAAAAATTCTGGATTGATTCTCCTGAAATGCAATTTCATCCTTGAAAATTTAAAAATGTTTGGCTTTGTATTGCAACTCCCAAAACTTCAAAGTCTTTAACAAGAAGGAAATTCTATTTTTCTACTAGCTCTAATCTCTCCTCCAGTTAGTGGGCTGTCATGATCTATCAGAATGAAAAGACTGAGAACCACATGCACTGAGAAAATGCTCTTCAGTGAGAATGCAGTTTTTAGACCATGTTTCTGATGTACAAGATGAGAAAGCGAGAGCAAACTCATTTCACAGAACTTGAGGCTAACCACTAACAACCTGATATATTACAATAGACTCTGAATTTAATGGAGAACTAGCAAGGGCTGCTTTTCCCAAGATCGTTGATCAGATTTCCATTTCTGTTTTCTGCATCGCTATGGCTTTTTGGGCACTTTGCTACTATAACAGGTGCAAAAGAAGCTCTCAAAAACCTTAACAAACAGAGATTATCAAACTGTGCATGTAACTAAGCTTTGTGGCCCCGTGTTCCTAACACATTATCCTCATCGTCTGTGCCCTATTTCCTCCAACTCTTATTCCTGTATGCTGCATCTGTCTTAGGGTATGTCTACACTACAGCGCTAATTTGAACTAACTTAGTTCGAATTAGTTAATTCGAACTAAGCTAATTCGAACTAACACATCCAGACTAAAAAACTAGTTTGAATTAGCGTTTTGCTAATTCGAACTATCTTGTCCACAGAGTGGACCCTGAACCAGGGTTAAGGATGGCCGGAAGCAGTGCCAGCAGAGCATCAGAGTAGGACTTAGAGCGTCAAGCTGCTGTCTCAGGCTAGCCGAGGGCTGTGCTTAAAGGGACCCGACCCCCACCCCGGACAGACAGTTCTCAGGGTTCCCTGCTTGCAAAGCAGTCCTGGCTTGGATTGCCCAGAGTACCCACACTGGGCACATCACAGCACTCGGCCATCAGACCGGCTGCACTGGGGAGAGGGACCAATCGGGGGGCTGCAGGAGAGGTTCCACCCCCAGAAGCCCGCAGAGCCACCCCAGTCCTCCCCATCGGGAGCTCGTACCCCATTCCTCCCTCACCTCCTTCCACTTATCCTTCCCTAGCCCCCCTTCCTGATGTACAAAATAAAGGACAATTGTGTTCAAAAATAGAATCTCTCTTTATTGAACAAAACTGGGGGAGACTGGGAAAAGGAGGTGGGAGAGGGGAAGAGAGAGGATGGAAGAGGGGAGGGCAACTACAATGATGAGGGGTTTGGAACAGGTCCCATATGAAGAGAAGCTAAAGAGACTAGGATTTTTCAGCTTAGAAAGGAGGAGATGGAGGGGGGATATTATAGAGGTCTATAAAAGCATGAGTGGGGTGGAGAGGGTGCATCCAGAAAAGTTCTTCATTAGTTCCCATAATAGAAGGGCTAGAGGACACCAAAGGAAAGGAATGGGTAGCAGGCTTCAAACTAGTAACAGAAAGTTGTTCTTCACAAAGCAAAGAGTCAACCTGTGGAACTCCTTGCTGCAGGAGGCTGTGAAGGCTAGAACTAGAACAGAGTTTAAAGAGAAGGGAGATAAAGTGATAGTGGTTGGGTCCATGGAGTGGTATTAGCCAGGGGGTAGGAGTGGTGTCCCTGCCCAAAGTTTGTGGAAGGCTGGAGAGGGATGGCACGAGACAAATGGCTTGGTCACTGTCGTTGGTCCATCCCCTCCAGGGTCCATAGGGTTGGGCTACTGGGCTAGATGGACCTTTGGTCTGACCCAGTACGGCCATTGTAAGCTCAGGGCTCAGGGTCGGGGGGGTCTCAGTGGACCACCTTGATTTTCATGCACACCTGCTCCTGGGTGGCCAGGCTGGCAGCTCTCCTGCCCTAGACGGCCACTTTCCTGTGCCTAGTGCAGAGGTCGGGGACGAGGTCCACGATGTCCGCACTAGACCAGGCGGGTGCCCGCCTCTTGCGGTCCCGGGCAAGCTCCCGGGAGCCGCCAGCCTGGTCCCGGGAAGAGGGGGAGGGCTGGGGGGCATCGGGTGGCTGGCTCGAGCCGTGCCAGGTGCAGGGTCTGCTGGCTGGGTGCTGGCAGGCTTGCACCTGGCACGGGCACCGTAGCCAGCCCGTGCCCCTTTAAGGGGTCCGGGGCCGGGAGGGGGGCAATAGAGTTTCCCTGGTGGTGCCCAGAGTGGCCACCAGGGAAAGCTGGGGAGGGCTAGCCTCCCACTAGTTCGAATTAAGGGGCTACACACCCCTTAATTCGAACTAGTAAGTTTGAACTAGGCTTAGTCCTCGTAGAATGAGGTTTACCTAGTTCGAACTAAGCCCTCCACTAGTTCGAATTAAGTTCGAACTAGCGGAGCGCTTGTGTAGTGCCTATCAAAGTTAATTCGAACTAACATCCGTTAGTTCGAATTAACTTTGTAGTGTAGACATACCCTTAGAGAGGGAACTTTTTGTATTGTGACTGGCACAATAAGGCCTAAATTCTCACTGGGACATATAAACTTTACAGTTATTCAAATAAGTAACAACCACCGTTACCAGCCTGTGAAAATGAGGTTAGAACCAGCACAATTTCTACACAGTGAGCTCTAAGATTGGCCAGCAACAAAGCTAAGGTTTTTTTCCCCTTAAGTTTAACTATTCAGATCATCTCAATTTGCTTGCAACAGTGATCCACTAACTTGAGTGAGGGCAATTGGGAGAGAAACCGAAAACTTCAGAAAACATGTAACTTCTTTGAATGGTATGTTTGCCATTAATATAAAACAGTGTTTAGAAAGAAGCTTGAACATTTATTTTATTGCATCAGAAACTCAGCTAGCATTATGGGATTCAGTTGAGCTATGCTCATTTACACCTGCTGAGGATCTGTCCCTAGAAGTCTTCAACTGCTGCAGTTTCAAACAAGCATTCTCCACCAGCTTGTCTTCACACCTCCTGCATAATCTCATTGCCTTTCAAGTCGTACAGCAGCTCCCAGTGTTCTTTAAGGCAGAATATTTGCTTAGTCCCAGAGGAAAATATGCTTTCTTCTGCATTTTCAGCAGGTAACAAAGTGACAAAACTGCAGAACTATGTCTGGCTGGCATACATGGCATCTTTTACGCAGGAAGTCTGCATCACATCCAAATTTAGATAGTTACTGGAGAGAAGGCTAGAGGTATTTCCTCCAACACGCCTAATGTACATTCTGCAAATCAGTGAGTAATGAAATGGGACATCAGGTATTATTTTTGCCAAAAACCATTTTCAGCTACATCTCTGTGAAGCATCCTGATTGTTTGATTTTGGAAAAGGTACTACAGATTTTAAGCATAATGTCTAAATCTATATATATTTTAGAGTGTTTGCCTGCAAGTCCATTTGTTCAAGAGTTCCTGATAAACAGTAAGAGCTAAGATCACAAAATTTGGTCCATAGCTTCCTCTTCTCCTAACTGAAAGCAAGCTTAGGAGAACTGGAAGCCCTGGAAAAACAAGTTTTCCATAACATGCAAAGGGAGAGGCTGCTGTTCGGAGAGATGAGATATGAGAGAGGCCATTGGAGTTGGAAGTCCATTGGAGTTGGAAGTTTTGGCCACTGAGGGAGCAAACCCACCCACCCCTATGGAGCCCCTGCTACACACTCCAGCCTTGCATGTGCAGATGGCAGAGTCTCCCTACGTGCACCAGATGCTGGTCCTGGCAGTAATCATCAGGGTTGGTAACCTCCTGGACTACGACAGCAGGGACTCATGAGTGCTTGGTCACGGCATGGAGCTCTCCACCCTGAGCCCCCCTGTGCATATTCCAGGAGGTGAAGGTGGTCTTGCCCTCTCTCGATTTCCTGCAGTGAGCCCTGTGAGCAGGTACACCCAGCACTCTTCACTGTATGCCCTCCTGCCCTTTTCTCAGGCCCCTGTTCCACAGCCCTCACACCATCCTCCTGCCCTCTGGAACCCCAGCCGGCTTCAGGACCTGCAGCTGGACTGTTTCCAAACTGCACCCAGGAATCAACTGTACACACTCATGTTTTACACACTCCATTTCCTCACCCTCATGTCCTGAGTGGGAGGAGTAGCTGGCCCCCGCGGAGGGTGAGGAACCCCAGTGGGACAGTGTGTATTCCACACTGATCCCATGGCCAATCAGGGACATCAGTTGGTGGCACCTTCATGAGCACGTACCTAGCGTGGTTCATCCCTATGCTCAGCACCTGGCCCTTTTGCCACACGAGGGAGAACCTGGCAAACACATACTTCTAGTACGTCAGGTTGCAGCCCCTTTTCCAGTTCCTCCAGAGCCTCCTGTTGAGGTTCTGGCTGAACTTTTCCCCACACCTTATCATTTATGCACACCCCATCTATGGCCTCACAAAGTTGCAGGACCTCCTCATCAACCTCCTCTTGGCCCTGGCTAAAACCACTATCTACAACACCAGGAGGAGGATGCTGGATGAGGGAGTGCTCTGCGACTGTGAGGCCTATTTCTGCTCATCCCTAGTTTCATGTATCTGGGCAGAGTTCCTCGGGGTGGTGTCCACTGACTCTCTGCACAACTTTGAGGAGCAGTGGGAACTGTCTGGGGTTCTCTGCTAGGTATTTCCATCTGGTTCCCTCATTCTGAACCTATGACCTGCACCTCTGACCCTGTTTTTCATTAGTTGTCCCAAGTAATCAGTTGAGTGCCAGGCCCAGTGATCCCTCCAACAAGGCTGTGGGAAGGGCCTTTAGAACTCACCTCCCAGGAACTCAAATAGTGGCACTGGGGTCAGTGAGTGCAGGGGAAAGCTATATACAGGGTGTCCACTGGGGGCAGCTGTACCACCAAACAAGTGGTCAGCAGAGCTGGAGCCTGCCAGTTTGCCTGCCAGTGCACCAGTTAGTAGCCCCTTACCCCAAGCCCTTTGCCCCCCTCCTAGCCATTGGCCATAGCACCGGGGTGTGTGGGAGAGAACAGGCCCTGGGCAGCCTGGGAGGATGGCTAGTGGGGGGAGAGGAAGAACACCCTCCTAGACTCCAGCTTTCTGAACACTCCTCATCCCCAAAGCCCCACCCTGAAGGATCCAGAAAACACCCAGTAGATCTGCTATTATTCCATAAGTGATAATAATGAAATCCAACAGCAATTTTATCTCTAATCAAAGTCCTTTTACTTCTAGTCCACGTTTTTAATAGCTCCACCACTGTAATGTGCCTGTGCCGGTTTTACTGCCCAGTGAGACACACAGATTTCTGGAGGTCTGGCTTTCCTTATTTTGTGTCTTCTATGTGAATATTTAATTCCTCCCTCCCCATTTTTTTCAAGTGAAAATTGTACACTTACCCTTGTTTACAAATACTGTCCCCTCATGCACACAGCATGGTACTGTAATTGGTGTACAAATGAAGGCAAAATTTGGACTCTGGTGTTTGGAAGTGTTTATAATAGAGATTCTTTCACTGGTAGAAAGAAAACATTTCATTAAAGAACAAGAGAGATGCATTGAGTGAATTTAATGAAAGCTGTTATCCTGAACCTGTATCCTGAACTCTTCCATCTGCCCACAGAAAAAGATGAGAGCAATATTAACTGTGATGAAATGTTCACCAATCCAGTTCCTGCCTTTGGAAGTAGGAACAGGTCAGACTCTATGTCCATTCAGAACCACCACATCCTGTGCAAATAAGCATAATTATCACAGGCACCATGGTTCCATCATTTTCTACTTTCTTAGTACTATGCCAGTTACTTTACCAGCTGGGAAGCCACCCCTGAAGAATCTATTTTCTGGACATCACATTTAAGGTTTCCAAACAAGGGTCTCTGAAATAGATATTGTCCATTCAATGGGCAATTGAACAAACTTTTTAAAAATATGTAACAAACTATGAAAGCCATATTAAAGTAGTTAACAGCAGTGTGGTGGAAATAGCAAGGGGGCTAAGGCATCAAAATTGTTCGAGTGAAACAACAGGACTAAAAAATGTGTTGTTTTTCATAGCATTTACTCCTCTAATGTTAGTTCATAAGAGTTGACAGAAAAATGAAGCTTATTTATCCTAAATGCCTGCTGAGTTGCCCAGTAGAGTAATATTTCAACTGTACAAAATAATTCTGGACCTCTACGTTAAAATATTTCCTGCAATTTAGTTTGCGTTTCCACATCTACATTTCACTACCAACAACAACAGTCAGGCAATACTGGAAAGTGGATGAGCAAATGGCTACTGCAGACATCTAAAATGCAATGATGTCTCCAAGTTGTTTAAATCCCCAAAGAAAAGGAGGAGGGAGGAGTTTGTACTTCTGAGTCAGGTCCTCATGCCCTTTGCTCATTTTAAATAGTCACTTATTCCATTACACTTCAAATGGGACACCGATGGTGCAAGGAACTGTTCAGCTGTTCATTCACTGTGGAGAGAAGTTTTGACAACTGTTTCACAGTCACTGTTTTACATTTTGCTGTTATCCAATATCTAGAAGTGAAAGAGTCATGCACGGTGTGCTGAAGAATTCTAATCCATTAAAAAAATATACTACACATAGGAAATCCTGTATGTCTCCAAAGAGTTTTATAAATAAAGCTACACACAGCATGAAATGGAATTACAGTATTGGTAGTTTTCTATCTATCGAATATTGGGCATCACTGAGCAATTCCAAGTTTCAAGAAGAAATGTTTTAATACATTAATTTTATCTACTGAAATCTACAGAATGTATCTATATGTATCTGCATTCCAAGTATTTTCATTTTCTAGGGAGCAGTTTGAAACCTTCTCCAAACATCTCCATCAACAACATTTTTGTAGCAAAATAATTTTACAGTGTCAAATTTTAACCAGTCTGGCTGTATTTTGTGGATACAGCCTCTGGCATATTTTGTAGTTATTTCCATAATATATTTCAGGGACAAGTGCTTTTTGCTTATGGAAAAATTCAAAGCTACCTGCATGCAAAGTATAATTTTTATACTTGTTTGAAAAAAAATCTCAAGCTCATATTTGAAATGTCATTTATGTCCCACATGGTTCTGTGTTTAATAATACAAGGTTGTATTATTTGGATCTCTATTGTATATCTGAATATTATCTCGTTTGTTTTGATAAAATGGAGTTTAAAAACTGGTTTATCAATGGCTTCCTTGTCAAATTTGAGCTGAACAGTTTATATGAAGAATGCAGTTTAGCTTCTGAAAGCTGAAAACTGGATGCTTCTTGAAAAATTTACATTTGAATTATTCCTCTATTTCTCACCTCCCCAACTTATCACAGAAAAAAAAGTTGTTTTAGCAGCATCTTATCAGTATGGCAAAGTAACCTAAACTAAAAGGATGGGGGAGGGAAAGTGAGAGGGAATGTCATATTTCCGTCAATGGATGTAGCATCATAAAACAAGATGAACTGAGCATTTGCATTGTTTGCAATGACTACAGTAGGTCATGGTGCACCATATGTGCATTTTACCACAACGCTCTCTGCATTACACTATAGCTACAGGTTGAACCTAAAATAAGTGATGCAAAAGTCTAGCTCAAGGGAAAGTGGTTTAGAAAGAGAAAAAATAGTTGATCAGCATTAAAGCTAGGGGTTTTATTTGGGTAAGCATTTAGTGATCAAAGTAACTTGAGCCTCTCTCAAACAGCTCTCTTATGCTGACCATTTGCTTCTTAGGTTTTGATGTCTTGTACATCACAAAGGGGAAGGGAAAAATCTGACTATAAAGGGTGCCCTAATTTACAATCTTTATAGTCTTTATAATGTAACAAAACTTGCTTTTCCCTTCTGCAGAGATGGCATTAGTATTGCACAGACAGAGATACTAATTTGTGACCAATGAAACTGTATTTACAGTTAGCAGTTGGGGTTTTATACTCTACTAAACTTCCATTATATCGAACAGCTCACTGTCAAACTGGTAAATACTGTGGACTATGCAAAGTTCCATAACATTTACCACTCTTTTATCAATTCAAATTTCTATATTAACATTTGAAATTCCATAAAACTCAGAAGTATGATATTCTTTCTGAAATTATGATGGGGTCAACTCAAAAGGGGAGGGAGGTGTTGGTACAATTTGCGCACAGGAACAATAAAAAGTACACTGGGTCTCAAAGCATTTCACATCCTTCAAGTCATGAATGTGGCTCACAAGAGGTTTTTCCTGTAATTCTACTTCTAATGAAGGGATAGAGAAGCAAATTGGAAAATTAATTTCACTCTTGTTAATTCTTCATTATTAATAAGAGTGAACAGCAGATCTTGTCCATGGTGCTGAACACAAATCTTCCTAAGTATCTGAGAAAAAAGGTGCCTCAAAATAAACCTAAGTGTGTTGGAAATGTGCGTACACTGGTCCTTGTGCCTGAAACATGAATAATTGATCTTGTTTTATTGCTGTCAGCAGCACGGTTTGTTATGAGATGTTTATGCACAGCACTTGTTCTGCTTTCTTACCTAAAAGGGCTGGTATTGCAATGCTCACACATATAAGAAGTCCTTAGTCATAAGAGCAATCCCATTGTTTTCCATGGGAGTGTTCACCCACAGAAAAAATGTTCAATATCAAGCTGAGATTTTTAGTGGAGTAATAATCATTTATTCACGTTGCTGTGAATGACAATACACTTTTCCTTTTGTGAACTCAACAGTCTTCCAGGGCTATCTAAAAAATGACCAATAAGTATTATCAAGGACATGATAGACACTGAACTGTGAAGGGAGCTCTGGCGGAGCGATGTAAACTAGTTTACCCGGCATGGTCAATGAAGCGGGGATTTAAATAATCCCCAACGATCAGCTGATTCGGCACAGCACGGAAGTCTAGACGTGGATCTGTCAGCTGGGGAAGCCTTTGCTGACCAATCCTGCAAACCTCGTTTCACGAGGCTTAAGAGAGCGGTCGGCAAAGGCTTGCCCAGCTGACAGATCTGTGTCTAGACTTCCGCATCGTCCCAGATCAGCTGATTGTCGGCACAGTGCAGCGGCCATGTTTATTTTAATGAAACAGGGATTATTTAAATCCCCGCTTCATTGACCATGCTGGGTAAACTAGTTTACATGGCTCTGTCGATGGAGCCATGTAGTCTAGACATACCCATTCAGACTACAATGTCCAACTACTTTTGCCTGCAGTCAAATGACTTCTCATGTTGTCTGTTAAAATGAAAAACGTGTTCCCCGTGCAACAGTCATTTTCACCAGGAAGTCTGATCTCGCATTAACTGAGTTTGACACCTCTCTGGATAAACACCTGTATTTTATTTAGAACATTTCACTTCATTTTCACAAAGCATTAACAGTGTCATGGACCTCTGAACACTTGTTTCAAGGTTCTTATGGATGCAGAGGGCTAATTAAAAGAGGAAGCTGGCTTTGTGGGAGTCAGGAACTATGCTTAGTTCCCAATTGGTCTTGGTATTCTTTAACCATGCTTTAATTCTAAGGTTTGCAGTTGAGTTTAAGTAGAGCTTGAACAGGGTACTAAACAGATCCAGACATTATTTCCAAAGCATATTTTAATTTAAAAAAATTGAGATTTTAATATATAAAGGGTGTTTATTCCATTAATGATTTTATTGCATAATAAAGAAGAAGTTGCCACCTAGTTATGGACGTGAGCTGGAATTCTTGACCCAAACATGCCTGAACTGAAAAGAAGCCAAAATCCAGGACACCAAATATCTTGTCTTGCTTGTGGGGGGTGGGATAGAAGAAGGGATGATCTTTAGTACAACCCCAAAACACAAAACCAAAACTAAATACAAGAAATGGTAACCATGGATTTGCATTCCTTTCATCACTGACTGATACAGAAGAGGACCATGTCCACACAGAACAGAGCTTGGATCCCTGTAATTGTACAGGAGTACATAACAAGAAGCAATGTGCAGAGAACCGAATGGGCCTTGTTTAGGGTACTGCAGTTCAGCCACCAGACCTGATGAATCAATAGTTTTGATCACACGCACACTTAGTAGTGAAAGCTTATACAATACAGAAAGCTACACAGGCAGATGTTATTCATAGATACTCCCAAAGAGTAGGTAATTATGAAATAGAATGTTTATTTCAATGCCAACATTAGGGTTGCTAACTTGCTAGCATGCCCACTGACAGTAAGTCATCTCCAATTTTATCTCTACCATCTTGCCTTTCCATGTCTCCATATCAGTGAGCACATGAATTGGCAAGCTTGCATCTCTCCCAGAGTGGCTAATCAGATTATCAGAACTCCCTCATTTACAACAAATAATGTTATATCAGGAAACTGCCCAGATCAAGGAATGCTTCCTGAATATCCCAATAGTGTTGGATGGCTAATAGTCTAACAGAGCAGCAGATCCACAAAACAGGTGGGTTTTCAGAAGAGATTTGCAAGATAAGTTGCAGAGTGCTTCACACATGTTATTTGGGGGGGACTTTCCCAAGATAAGTGATGAAACAAGATGCATGAAGTCATGAGTGGACAATAGACATGGAAGCTCAGAGGTGTAACTAAGGGAAGAGATGTATAAAGAAAGATTATTTTCAAGCATTCCCAAACAGATCACTGTATTTTTAAATAATGGAACCCATCTTTAATCATTGGTCAGGGTTGTCATTGGTCCAGGAAGAGGCAATCCAGCAGAGGTATCCCCAAGACTATCATCACTATGTTACACTAGGCTTGTCCTTCCTCTTGGGTGTTTGGCTACTTCTCATCAGTAATTACTTATTTAAAAGTGTTGCCTTTCTCCCTGTCTCTGCTCTGGGTTTTTTGCACAAAAACAAGCAGTGTAGACATTTTCTTTTTGTGCAAAACCCTCTTTTCTGCAAGATCTTTATGCCCTAAAAAGGGAGGCATACCGATCTTGCAGTAAAAGGGGTTTTTGTGCAAAAGAAAATGTCCACACTGCTTGTTTTTGCGCAAAAACCCCAGCGCAAAAATGGATCAGCAGAAAATATGCAAATGAGATCACAACTCATGCAAATGAGTCCCTCATTAGTATATTTTTTGCTGAGAAAAGTCGTAGTGTAGACATAGCTTCTGTGTATAACCTGAAAAGATGTTGAAACCAGAAAGAGGCTATAAGTGCATATTTTCTTAATAAATAATAGCTAATGAAACACTGACACTCACATGTTTTAGAGAACCCAAGTATCCCCCACTTAGAAACCATGAGAGGTGAGTGAATAATTTGTTAAAATTGTTTCTATACACAAAGGGTATGTTTAGACTACATCCCTCTGTCGCCAGAGGGATGTAAATTAGACATACCGAAATTGCTAATGAAGCGAGGATTTAACTATCCCACACTTCATTAGAATAAAAATGGCTACTGCTTTTTGCCGACGCGGCACTTTGCCAGCAAAAAGCAGCAGTCTAGACGGGGATTGGTCAACAAGGAAAGCCTTTTCCGACCGATCCCTTATGCCTTGCACAATGAGGTTTACAGGATCAGTTGGAAAAGGCTTTCCTTATCAACCAATCCCCATCTAGACTGCCGCTTTTTGCTGGCAAAGTACTGCGTCGGCAAAAAGCGGTGGCCATTTTTATTCTAATGAAGCGCGGGATATTTAAATCCCCGCTGCATTAGCAATTTCAGTATGTCTAATTTACATCTCTCTGGCGACAGAGGGATTTAGTCTAGACATACCCAAATTGTCTATGAACAGATTTCCAGTCCCTTGAATTTATTTATTGGAAATAACTCACCAATCACATCTGAGATTAATTTGAGATATGCAGACTGTTCATGAGCAATTTATTCAAAATAGAATGCTAGCAGTGTTGGGTAATTTTGATTGGACACCCACATCACATGACATTGTGTGTGTTCTTTGTTACTATTTAAATTGTGAACCAAAGTGTGTGTGAGTGAGAGAGAGAGAGATAGTTAAGTGGGATGAGAACGAGACTCAAAGGTTACTATAATGTTTCCTGCATTCCACAGAAAAATAATACCTTATGGCAGCTGAAATCACAGCATTGAACTGGTACAGAATATAGATAGCATCTCTCTACAAAGGAGACACAGCAACACCGTGAACTACAAGCAACTCCACATTCACAATGCAGAGAACACAAGAACTTCTAATACACACAGCTGGTTGAAGACCTGGTCCTTGGCAGAAGGCTTTCAATGGGATTTCCAAAGGTATGTACAGATAGTTTTGGATTTGAATGCAAGTCAAACCAAACATGATAAGCAAACTTGTTGTCAACATATGATGGTTATATTTCACCTTTTAATATTAAATATCCAAAAATGTACTGGGATTTAAATTCAGAATAGAAGACTATAAGTCAGGCACACATCTTTCAGAGCCTTGCAAAATGTCATTTAATGTAGCAGCTCCAGCACAAAACCTACTCACTAACCCTCCCTTTAAATCATAGAGTAGAAGAAACAAACAGAACCAAATTGCATCAAATTTTATTGACTCATGTAGTTCATGTCCCAGACAAGACTGGTCTTGCAAGACTCTATTATAGACTACTTCCCCCTTAATTAAATCCTATTTTTATCAGTCTGGTGGAACCTATTTGGAGACAGTAAGGAGAAACAGAGGAGACAAGGGAAAACAAGGATAAATCCAATTTTCAAGAGCGACTTAGGCAGTTAGGGTATGTTTACGCTGAAAAAAACCCACAAACAAAAAATCCCATGGCCGTGAGTGTAATGGCCAGGTCAGTTGACTTGGGTTCATGCTGTAGAGTTAAAAATAATCATGTAGATATTCCCGCACTGGCTGGAATCCAGGCTCTCGGACCCACTCTCCTTGCCAGGTTCTAGAACTCAGGCTCTAATCCAAGTGGAAATATCTATGCACATTTTTTGAAGCCTAACACCACAAACTCAAGTCAGCTGAACCAGGCATTGAGCCATGCTGCCATGGGTTGCCTCCCTTTCCCACCCAAGAATAGATATATCCTTCAGCGCCTAAGTCCAACTATCTTTCAATTAAACATTGAGCCTGTGTACATGAACCAGTTGTGGCCAGCGTGTGTGTGAATTTATCTTGGATTACACTGCCATTGACTTACTGTCCAGGAGACCTGTTCACGTGCATTAACAATTCATTAATGCATTTTGATCTAGTCTTATTAATAAACTGTTAGTTCACTTCAGCAAGGTCCCCAGGGAAGATTAGACCATGGCAGGCTATGGTGGTGTAGATTCACACCCTGGCTTGCTGAGACTGAAGGGCCTAAGTCTTTTTGGAACATGGGACATACATGACCAAGGCTTTGCAATGCTGAGCACAGCAGCACCAAAATACTATTAAAAATCTGATCCATGACCTCTTGTCCAGGTCACAAAGGAAGTTAGTAGACAACCTATGACTGGACCAGTTTTGAGTCATTTGGTTTAAACCACAAAACCATAACCAAGCCAAAGTGAGGCTAGGGTTGAAAAGTTTGCTTTCTCTCAATTTAAATTAGTGAATCATGCAATTAAGCTATAATATACCCATTAGAGTAGAACTCTGCATGTATGCTAAGCATCAGTTGACAATTCCAATCTTCTCCATAGTCACTAACCAGAGCAGTATCTTATTACTAGAAATCCTTGGTGACTGCATTTGAATCAAAGGCCTGTAGGAATCGAAGTTTCTTCATTCAATACTTTCTCCCTCAGGATCTGCACGTTAAGACAATCCAGAAATCTAATTCCAATCATATACCTGAGAGTGTGGCAGCCTGAAAATGCAATCAACTATTACATTCAGTATCCTTGGTACCCTATATACAGAGTGCAGCTATAGTGGCCAGCATGGGGTAATAGTTAAAGCAAGGAGGACCAGGAGTTAGGAGATCTGAGTGATCTGGAAAAAGGCTCCAACTTCTCTCTGTCAAGCTACAATATGTAAAGTAACACACTTGGAGATCTATTGTATGCTACAAGTTAAATATTCATATCCCTTTTAGAGGTTAAATATAGCCTTTGAAGAAAAAGTGCGACTGGACAAGGTAAACGAAGGTATCAATCAAACATTTCAACAATACATTCAAAGGCATATTACCAAAAAAAGTGAAAACAAGCAAGAGCCAGTCTTGCCAGTCCTGGGAGCAGAAGTCTCTCTCTCTCTCTCTCCTCCCACTAACACTCCCACCCCTTTCCATTTCATGCAGACATCATCTCATCACCAAATCTTTAATGAGACATCAATATTCTCCAGATAACTTGGGCCAGAGCTGCTTATGCTTTCTATAGGGACGAGCAACCCAAGGCTTAATAATTGTTCTAATCCCTCAATTCTACAGCAGAATGCTTGCTTCCAGGCCTAATGAGGGGGAAGCGGGAGCAAAGGGAGCAGTTGCCTGAGGCCCCAACAATTTAAAAGGGCCTGGGGCTCCAGGCTGTCACCATTGCTACTTCAGGAGTGGGGGTGCCCTGAGCCCTGGATCCTTTAAACAGCCACCAGAATGTAGTACACCACATTCCAGGCAGCTCTGAGAGCAGTGGGAGAGTGCCATGGTCTGGGGACACTGAGAGCTAGCTGCTCTGGCCTCCCTTTCTTCTGCCTGATGCCCCACCCTTTCTGAAAGTACAGAGCTGCTCCCCACCTTGCTCAGGGGCCCAGCAAATCTGTTGAACCCCCTTTCTTGCTTCATCTGATACAAGCAGCAAAGCCATACAGCGATTTTATATTTTAATGTTTTCTGTAACTGTCTTTGCCAAAGAGGAGTACCCCCAAGAGCAGAAGCCTGTGCGGCAGCTCCCTGAACACTCCCATTAATCTGTCTAAGGCTATTTTAAAGGCTTAGAGCATCTTTCGGACTCAGGAAACCTATTATGGCAGAAGATGACATTCATTCATCATTGCCTTTTACCTTCTAGACATAGATTAGTGACATTAACTTTGACAGCCCTAAACACTAATGTTATTACTGCAAAGCCCAGCAGTGCCACTACAGTTTAAAGTCTGTTGATGTTACCATTATAAACACTGCTTTTCAAGGGGTTTATAACGCCACCATTCAGAATTGCATGAGGCTGAAACAAGACAGAAATGGTTGGTCTGCCCACAGATTTTCATTTTTTTTAAAAGGGGGGAAGGAATGATTCATTTGCCCACTTTGTCAGTGTTTTTGTGGTCACAAATATTTTCAAAGTGTAATTTCCCCTCCCCCACCCACCTTTAATGGTGTGCTGGTTAAGAATGACACGTGTGTTTTAATAGGCCACATTTTCACTAATTGTGAACGGTATTACGCCAAATGTCTGAAAATAATTCTCACAACAGTTCCTTCCTAGCATGTATTGTGCTAACTAAATAGAATGCTGAAGTCTTTATCACAAACATTCTCTAGTAGACTTATTTTGGAGCAATACTATTACTTATGGAACAAAATTAACGTATGTTATACTTTTATAGTGGGCTCAAACTAGACCAGTTTGTGACTATTTCTCACACACTTTGAGGACACCATGTCATGTTCAGAATCTTACGTCAGTCTTCAGCTGGTTGTGAAGAGAACCTTGCATCTGTGAATTGAGTGTAAATCAGAGTGCTATCTGCCTGAATTTGTAGAGAACACGAAATAACAGCTATGATCAGGGTGAATTTCCCTGTTCATGCCAATTAGTTGTTGAATCATCATTGGACATCTGGGTTAAGTGTCAGCATTGATCACGTCGTCTCTGCTCAAAGCATGTAAGAAGGGAGAAAATTCATATTATGAAGATCTGCACATTCTTCTGTGAATAAGATCTCATTCTGGCACCACACATGGAAGTCATTTGGAAGAGTACCAGCGCTTATTTTTCCCTCCCACCCAGGAAAGCTCACAAGTCAGAAAGAAGGATTGGTGCACAAGGGAACATCAGAACCCCAGCAAGCTGGAACATCCAACTTGGCCCTTATCTACATTCATTCATCCAGAGTTAAATAGAAAAGCCATGTCCTAGGTAATGACTTGCAGATGTACAGTATGTGCATGAGCTGGGGTATCAGTGACCCAGTTCAGGGTAACTGCACTTGTGTTTCACCTCTGTGATCCAGAACAGACATCCCATTCCCCAGCCATTGCCTTCCTTGGATGGAGACACACATCTCTTTCCCTCCAGACGGGGGTATGTCCAAGTTGCACAGTTCCCTGCCTTCTCAGCAGAGGGAAAGCACCCCAGCTTGCTTTCTCAGTAGAGACGTATAACAGGAGCACTTGTTAGTTACAAGGTACCACGCAGCACTTCCTAAGCAAGCCTGCTTATTCTGATGCTTCACTACAGAGAAAACATTAAAAACAATAAAGAACCTACATGAAAACTAATAACCAGAAGCAGAGATCACTCCAACTGCACATGGGCTCTGGCACGGTCAGTTCTACAGCCTCCTACTCCCAGGGGATGGGCTGCAGTTACAAGTTGATCACAGTTTCAGTTCATACCAAGAACCCAGTCCTATGGCTCCTCAATAAATCCAGTCCTCCCAAGTCTTCCCTAAGAATCAGTCTGTTGGCTGGATCAGGAAAAAGGCCCTGATTGGACCTAAAACCAGACTAGTTATTTCAAGAACCCTTATCTGTTGGTCCCTGGAGTATCCAGTTTGAATTCAGAGGATGTGGCTTTAAAGGGCTCTGTCACAGTGGACTCACCCCAAGGCACCTACTGCTGGACATTCAGGGAATTAGCTCCAGTGTTGTGTGAGATGTCTTCCTCTGGTGATGTCTCACCATCATCACTTTACTTCTGAGCACATCTCTCTCTACCTGGACCATGGAGTCCCCTTTCTGGGCACTGCCCTCTTGGGGGTATTTTTACATTACAACACTATTTCAAAATAACTAGTGCTGTTCCGAAATAACTTAGTCCGCATCTACACGGCAGGCAGTTATTTCAAAATAGTATCAAAATACTGTCAAGCTGGAGGACTTCTTACTCTGACTCCTGTAACCCTTATTATACAAGGAATAAGGGAAGCTGGAGGAAGAGTGCTCTATTTCTGAATAAGTGCTGTATAGATGCTCCCTATTCAAAATAAGCTATTTTGAAATAAGATTTTGTCTGGGAGAGAGGTAACTCAATTTGCATAGCTTATTTTGAGTTAAGCCCTGCAGTGTAGACACACCCTAGCTGTGCTATGCTCGGTTCTCTCTCTCAGAATGTGGGAGAACAACAGTCCACTCACCTCAGTGGTCCACTGCAGCCATCAGTCTAGCCCCTTGCTCAAGGGGCAAACTGCAATATCACTAGGCCACTCTCATCCTTGGCAAGTGTGGGGATAAAGGAGTGTAGGCTAACCTGCTACACTGAGCTCTGACACAGATACCCTGTAGTGGCAACCACCCTCCTTCCTGCTTCCCTAGCACACTTCCCAGTCATAGCCCCTAGCACCTTGCCTGCCAGTACCTCAGGGTCTGTGGTAGCAGCCCCCAAACTGCCCAGCAGTGCACTCTCCATGGTGATGATGGTTCCCTTTCTTGATAGGGCCCAGCTCCTTCAGGGAAACTGAACTTCTCCATCCTTCTGCTCTATTTATACAGGGCTTGCTTGGCTCTGATTGGCTGTACTTCAATCCACCTGCCTATTGGCTGTCTTCAGATCTAACCTCCTGATGCCTTTAACCCTTGAAAGGGGCCAGTGCAGGGCAGATATCTTGTCACAGAAGTAAATCATACTGGAAGTAAATTAGATTCACCAGTTCTGCCAGAGGGAGTACATGTAATACCACACTAGCACACACACAACTGCATTTTAATACCCTTCTTCAAAAATGTTTAACTTAATTCAGTAAAGTCTATCTTAATTCCATATTGTTAATCTGGCACAATTAGCAGACTCCACTGGGGGCATTCAGTCTCCTCTGAGGGGAGAACCCTCAGGAAGAGCTCAGGGCAACCAAATCCCGAATGAAGAGGAGGTCAGGCCCGAGGAGTCCAACAAGACACACGTTATCAAGTTGCAAAGATTTGCTCAATCTACTGTCATTAGGATATTGTTAGTGGACAGAGTTTGGAAGGGTAAATGATTTTCTCCCCAGTTCAAGGCTACGTTACCCCCCACTATAGAGTTATATTGATACAGAAAATTCACAAACTATTTACAGAATATCTAAAGGGCTTAGTGAAGTAATGCTTCCTCCTCCTCTCCCCCCCCCCATGCAGCAATGGGTGAACTAATATACATAAGGCTCACATTTCAAGTAGAAGTAACCATTTAAGAGAAAAATATTCTTGTGGGCTTTCATTTAAATGAGACTGTAAATCTCATTCTCTGTGACATCATGGTCTTTAGAGAAAGTTGGAAATTTATCTGTTACTTGACTTGTTTACAATGTGCTGATCTTTACAAGCTGATTTTCCCTCTCTGCACAAGCTGCTGTTGGGGTGGCTTCATTTATTACAGTATGAATCAATTTTCGTTGCTGGCAACCATGGTTGCCGCTAAGTTTTGACTGTGTGGCTGGGCAGTTGCCTAATAAACACTGCTCTAGGGTTCAGGGTTGCCATGCACAGAGCAGCTGTGTCTGGGGGAGAGGTGTGAATCTCCAGTCCCAACTCCAGGGCTGGATTAAGAAAAGGGCTTTACAGGCTAAGGAGGGCCCCAGATGGCAGCCTATAAAAGCCCCTGTGTTCTGGGCCTGCCCTTCCTCGTGTGTGTGTGTGTGTGTGTGTGTGGGGAGGGTGGAGGAGACATCTCTATACACTGCTATTCCTCCCCCTCCCATGGCTGGAGCTGTGTTGTCACAATCACCAGAAAACTCTGTCCCCACAACTCCTTTTTGGTCAGGAATCATGACCAATCGGAGCTGTGGAAGTAGTGCCTGCAGGTGCGCATGGGACAGTGCAATTAATTCAGAGCCACCTGTTCTGCCCCACCAAAAGGAAGCTGCTCCAGGTTAAGGATGTTAACTAGCGGTTAATTGACTAGTTGAGTGGTCAATGGAATTTCCATCAACTACTTGAGTAGCAGGTAGGCACTTCCGTATTTCTCCTTTGAAATGCGCAAGAGGCCCCGCTGGGGTCCTTGTACATTTCAAAGGAGGAATGCGGAACTCTGTGTGCAGCCTGGGGCCAGTGGGAAGTCCCCAGTGGGGGCTCTTGTGCATTTCAAAGCTGCAGTGCAGCATGGAGCCCAGGGTCAGCAGGGGACTCAAAGTCCTCCACTGACCCCAAGCTCCATGCTGCACTTCGGATCTGAAATGCCGTGAAGAGCAGGGGTTAACTGGGGACTCCCCAGCTGATCCTGGGCTTTTCACAGCATTTCCCCAGAACCCAGGGTTAACCGGGGAGTCCCCAACTGAGCCCAGGCTCCACAGCACCACTTTGAAATGCCACCTCAGCGTTTCGAAGGGGCAGTGCCACACAGCTGAACCCGGGCTCAGCTGTGCAGCACTGCCCCTTTGAAGTGCCCCCTTCCCTCCCCCTTTGCTGCCTCCATCTGATAGCGGCATTGGGGGAGGGGGGAAATCAACTAGTCGACTGACTATCTGATAGTCAACTAGTCCTTAACATCCTTACTCCAGGTAAATGACCAACACCTCACACCTCAGCCCTAAGCCCTCTCCCACCCTGTAACTCCCTCGGCATCAAGCTTCACCGCAGTTGCTTAATGAGCCCCACTCAGGCCTTCCATGCACAGAGCTGCCAGACTGGGGGAGTGATAGAAATGTAGCCGTGTTAGTCTGGGGTAGCTGAAGCAAAATGCAGGACAATGTAGCACTTTAAAGACTAACAAGATGGTTTATTAGATGATGAGCTTTCGTGGGCCAGACCCACTTCCTCAGATCAAATAGTGGAAGAAAATAGTCACAACCATATATACCAAAGGATACAATTAAAAAAATGAACACATATGAAATCACATGTGATTTGTCCTTTTCATATGTGTTCATTTTTTTAATTGTATCCTTTGGTATATATGGTTGTGACTATTTTCTTCCACTATTTGATCTGAGGAAGTGGGTCTGGCCCACGAAAGCTCATCATCTAATAAACCATCTTGTTAGTCTTTAAAGTGCTACATTGTCCTGCATTTTGCTTCAGACTGGGGGAGGGCACCTCTCCCTCAACTGCACCAGTTCCATGCTGGGACAGAAGAGCACTCCTCTCCCAGCTGGTCAGGAGAGGGCATATGAAGGAGGGAGGGAGCAAATGGCTGGTGGGGCAAGCAGGAGGGGAGAGAGACTAGTCTGATTACAACAGTTGGGTTTGACTGCTGTTTCCTGAGAGAAACCCTGCACTCTCCTCCAGCCTCCTGGAGATTGCATGGGGGTAGGTGGGGGGAAAAGGGGCAGGTGGGTGCTGGCATTGGTGAGGTGGGGAGTTTGTCTGTGGTGTGTCCTATCCTGATGTGCAGCTGGGCTGTAGCTTCTGGTGCCCAAGAAGCAGGATTCTACCCTAGCCCACAGCTGGGCTGAGGTGGGGGGACACACATTGCATGAATAGGTGGGGGAAAGAGGTAGTGGGTGGGTGCTGGTGTCTGTGCAGTGAGATGGGGGCAGGAGAGAGTTTCTTGGGCTTGTTCTGACTCATTCGCATCTGGGCTGCAGCAAGAGTCAGACACTCTCTCAGCACCGCATCCTTATCTGGGCTGCAGGTACAGGATTCTATCCTGGGCTTGGGGGCAGGAAGGAGACTGCATGGAGGGTGTCAAAATGTCAGGAGGGTTATGCTGTCATGATGGGGAATGGGGGGCATGGGAGATGGGGTGCTACTGTGGAAACTCTGATGTCTCATTAATGCATCAGAGGGAGCTTAGTCCAAGTATATCTTTCCTTTCTTGTCGAGGCTGGTGTGAGGAGTTGGTATTAGTGACCAAACTGATTGGTGACAATTACAAGATCTCAAGTATGCCAGGAAAAATACGATGGGGGGGGGGGGAGAAAGAGTAATGTAGCACCCTGCCATTTTCCACTGTTAGACTTGTAGAGCAAACACAAAATGGTGAATCCTATGCAGTGCTGGACCAAAATATTTTTCCCCTAGTGTTAGGAGGGAAAAACAAAGAGCTTGCTTTTGACTGTGTTGAATTTGTTAATAGGTGGCCATCTGCCTGGAGAGGTTAGAAAGCCTGGGATAAAATTTAGTTTGGAATGAGACTGATCCAGAGCAGAGAAGCAAAGAGGGTGGAGAGATTCTGTATTAGCACATATTAATGCAGGATCTAACTTCACTTGTATTGGTGTTTGTCTATTGTATACAAAAGTAGCCTAAATGCTGTGTATAGACCTGTTTGCCTTTCAATTAGAGCTGGATTCCAGACTCCATAATCGCTTGGTCAATCTTACAAAGGCAGTGCTGGCTTTGGCTAGTTGAGCAGCTCCATCATCATCAATTTATACTGGAGGACAGTACACGTCCAAGGTAGCAAAACTTATCAATAGCCTTAATGTCAGTATCAGCAAAGGTGATCACCGAAATGCTGGTCTCTTTCCAAACAGTGTGAGACCTAACATTTGTCTTCTTGAGGCTCACAGTGAGTCTGAAATGGTGAGCAGAGGTAGGAAAATTAACAAAAAGCTCCTGTGCATATTTGAGTGAATGAGCCAACAAATGCGTAGTCATCAGCAATCAGTTGGTTACAGATGTAGTGAACACTTTGGTGCTAGCATAAATTTTTCAGAAGTTGAAAATGCTACTGTCAGTTTGGAACTGAATAGATATGCCCAACTCAAACGGTTGGCCCAGTGGTCAAGGAATTTAGCACTATCTGTATTCAGAGTGCAGCCATCAGCAGAATGCACTGGGGTAGAGCCAACATTGCAAGACCCATAGATTGCCTACAGCCCACCCTAGAATGTTTTAATATCATGTCTATTGGCTGCACTTCGATGTTTGGCTGCATTACATTTCTTCCAATCTTCTTTCATTTGCCATAATTTGATTTGTGCTTTTTGCTTAGCCTGAATATATGTTGATTTCCTAGAGGCATTTTCTTTATCATTGATGCAGGCCAGGTGTGTCACATGCATCTTATCAAGTGGAGCTCAGGCATCTTTGTTCTTGTTATCAAACCAGTCCTTGTGTTTGCATGTTTGGAAACATAGTACTTCAAGAGAGGTTTTATAGGTAGTTTTCTTAGTGTTAATTCAGTTCTCCTCAGTAGTGGATGGCTGCTCTGGACGTTCATTGTCAGTGATTAAGGAGGTGTCAAGACGGAGTTGAAACAATTGCTAGTGTCTCGGGCATGTCAAATTTACCCACGTCCAACTTTTTCCATTGAATGAAGTGAAGAGATTTTGGCGAACAAAGCCTCAAGGAGATGATACCATGAACCATGTAATGGGCAGACCAGGTGCCAGAGCCACACATTATACAAGTCAGTGTAATATCAAAGAGATGTCTTTTTTTATTGTATTGACAGGAGAGAGCCTAGATACACTATGGCAGCTAAGGCAGTCAGACCGCAAGAGGGAAAGGATATAACGATAGGCATTAGAGACAGCTCTGTAGACTCAGTGTCTGATGGATGCAGGACCATGAGACACATGAGGGTAGGGTTCCAATTCTTGTACCACTTTTGGATACAGTCTGTGAGAGATGGACTATATCCTGGTATGTCCTGAGAGAGCTGGGGGAGAACGTTCATTATGCTAGAAGCAATAGAGCATGAGGAAATTCTATTTAACTGTAAACTAACTGCTCTAAACTTGGATTCTGTCTCAGTTAAAAGGCAAATGGAGATGCGCTTAGTAAGGTTGTGAATTTCTGCCCAGAGCTGTGCACATGGAGAGAAAGCTGTTCCCTATAGAGAGTCAGAGCCTTAAAGAGATCCAGGAAACAAATATTTTATACTCAGATGCCAATCCCTGTGCCACTTTGGATATTGGCTACTTGAGGACCCATCACCTAGTAACCTGAGGGCTGGAATGATGCTAGCTCTGGACATCCCACTGTTAGTTGGCTGACAGGGTTCTGAAGTGTTTGAATAACTGAGACCACTGTCATTTTCCAAGCTCCCAAGACTCCAGGTGACTGACTGCGCTGACTCACAGTCTGCAGTCCCCTATAATCACTGACAATCTCTGAGATCAGAGGGGAAAAGTATTTAATATGTATATTAAAGTATTGTAAAATATATTAAAGTAGTAAAGTAATCAATGTTCTAGTGAAACCTCGTATGTGAATGCCAAACAGAAACAAAAGAGGAGAAGTCTGTATGAAGGAACACCCATAGATTTACAAGCTAATGGCTTTTATTAAACTAGTCATAGTATTCCAAACGCTATTTACTCTATTGTGCAGCGCACTATTTGCAAGGTGCTTTGCATGCTTTCACTGTTTGTTTTACTGAAAGGTTCTGCTGTGCTCTTTAAATGGACTACCCTGAGTTTTAACTTTGTGTAATGCTTTCTGAAAAACCCCTGAAGAAACAGAGCTCTGGCCTGTGCTTCACCACAGAGTTAAGAAAAAGAATATAATAATGCTACAGAATATTGCTGGACCACACCCCACACCGTAACACAGGGAGTTATTATTCAACCTGTATCAGCTCAACTGCACACCTAAAAAGGGTTTTTTTCCCCAAGAGCAATTTTTAAAAATGTTCCTTCAAACAGTTCCACTTTTCTCAATGCCTCCATTTTTCCAACAATGAAGGAGTACATGATAGAAGTGTAATGACCCCTGTGCGGGCAATCCACAGGGTTTGAATCCAGCACCATGAGCCCTGAAGCACAGAGCTCTACTACTTGAGATAATAAAGTAGCTCCATTAGCTTATAGCAGCAGCAGTCTGTTGACCTTTCATATACCCAGCACTGAAGGAGAACGCAACACACAGTGTGTTACACAAGCTATATGGGGAAAAAACCCAGAGACTCAACCTTTAGAAAACATTAGTATTATTTTATAAAAGGATGATGATAGACTCTAAAAAACAATTTCGAGGAAGCGGGTGTCGCTGTTCTGACAGGTATAGAAACTTGGGTAACATGTAATAGACTCCATTCACTCTGTCATTGCATCACAACCAGTGGTGGGCAACCTGTGGCCCATGGGCTGCACGCTGCTCAGGAGGGTTGCATGTGCAGCCTGCACAATGCCCCCTCTCTCATGCTGGGGGGCCCTGCACTTACTTTCTCCTCTTCCCTCCCAGAACTTCCAGAGTACTGTGAATCAGCTGATTTGTGGTGTTTAAGCTTTTGGAGGGAAGGAAAGGAGCAGGGACGAGGAGGGAAACAGGTGATTCACGGTGCTTCAGGGATGCTGGGAACAAGGCAGAGGAGAAGGGCTGGAGCGTGCTCAGGGGAGGAGGCAGGGAAGAGGCTGGATGGGGGGTTTTGGGAAGGATGGGAGTGGTGAACGGGCCTTCAGTGGAAGGGAAGGTCGAGCAGTCCCTTGTCAAAATGACAAGTGACACACATTTAAAGCAAAGGCACATGTGAGGTGCATAGTGATTGCACACAACATTGTAAGAGCCATGGACTCCCAATGCTGCTTTATACTATTTTTTCCAGCAATTTATTTTTCCCGTAATAATGTCTCACTTTGTATGGAAAAGGCATGATAAAGAAGGAGAATCGAGTATGCAATGTATTTAATCTGATTCTTGGGGTCATGTTTAGTGCCCACGCCCGATTTCAATCTTGCAGCCCACTGAGATGAAAAAGGGCCACTCATGAGGCCCACACACTAGCTTTGGTTACCCATCAGTTCATCACACCAACAGAGAGAATAAAAACCAGTATCTGACGGCAACATTTGAAAGGCTTTAGTGTTATTAGCCACAAAAATAGTTCGTAAGATCATATTACAAGAGGACAGTAGTGCAAAGTAAATCAGCAAAATAAATAGTGAAAATATATATACTATTTCAATGCTAAAACAGTTTGCATGGTTTGAATTCACTATTGTACACATTAGTCAACACTGCATGTGTAGTATCTAAATTACTTAATGCAATGGTGTGTGATTTAAATCAGTTCAGAGGCTGTCATACTAATGTATTCCCTAGACATCTAACACATCTCATGCCACATAAGAGCATCCATAGAACATATCTCAGAGGATTGGTCTGCAAGCTCTTGATGTTAATAAATAATCTTTAAACATGAGCATATGCAAAGTACAAAATGGAATACAGACAGAATACACTCAAGTCTAAGTGACAGACTATGAAAAAAAATCATTTTAACATGGAACAAAAATATAGTTAAAAATTTTCAGAAGCTGGAGAGTGCAAATTAAGCCTGGGCAAGAGTAAATGTAATAGTGTGACAAGAAAGCAACCCTTCAGAAAACACTTGAAAAAAGTAAAGGACATTAAGTCATAAGCAAATAATGAGAAACAGCCATACTCCTAGAAATGGAAGGTACAATGCAGCAAACATGGGAACTTAAATACGAGTGACCAAATCAACATTTGGCAGGCACCTTTAAAAACCACGCTTAATATTTAGTTACATAATATTTCATATAAACACCTACTGAGAAGAAGTGATTTTTTGGGGTAAAAAATCACTACATTTAGAGGTACATATTTAGGTAGGCTCCACTTGCATTTATTTGTGTTCATGTGAAATTGAATTTGTGCAAACTAAGTATTTTATGTGTTCTTTAAGTATTTTATGGATGGAAGTTTGCTCCTTCAAAAATAAATACAGAAGGAGGGTCGAGTTGCCACACACAAAATTTTAGTAAGTTAAAAGGATAAAAAAAGTCAACTCCTAAACACTTGAATTGCAAAATAAATAAAAAAGTTTACTCAGCATATTAAATTCTGAGCAAACGGAATTTCTAAAATAATGGCCACTTGCCAAACAATCCCAGGCCTGAATCTGCACATACTTAAGGTATCTGTAACTGTGCTCATAGGAGTAGTTCCTAGGCTTCAACTAGACAACTCCTGTAAGCACACTTATGCATGTGTGCATAATTGGGATGAGGATATAAGACAATTGTGGGTGGTATCTAGAGTTTGTAATGGAATCAAATAAATCAAAGATTTATTTTCCTATTCTGGAGAGAAATCTCTTCCCTCAATGCCATTCACATCCTTCTCTCAGGCCTTCAACTAAGAAGAGTTAAAATATTTTAATTTGGGGTACACTGGGCAATAGCTTGTTTTGAACCACTATTTCCTTGTCATTACATTTATATATATCTGTTGGTAGGCAATTACATGGTTCTCCATCAACATAGTAACTAAATACTGGAGGTTGACATGTCTCATTTATCTGACATGCCAACTCCAATTAGAGAGGAATGTGATAATATTCCACCTTTAACAGAATTCCCCATTGCCAAATATTCAATGCATTTTTAACGTGAGGCTAAAGAAAGCCATAGAAAATGCATACTTGTCAACTCTGAATTTCTAATCTCATCTGGACCATGTGTAACTATATCGCAATCTGCTATCAGTTTTTTATATGAAAGCGTCACAAACACAGCTGAGACTGAAATACAGCAAGTAACTGCAGTTAAAAAAGCTAAGAGCTCTTTTAAAAAGTTTATAGTACACGTTCAGTAACTTAAATTAAGACATTAATCTTTGTAACGTGCAATTTAACGTGGAGTATTTTCTTCTAATTTCATATGATATGTGGAAAGAACATTATGGGACAGAAATGCTTATTAACCTGCTATGTACACTATGTTCGATTGCTTCCTGTTTCTGTGTACATTAAAAAAAATTACAGTTGGCTTCCAACAATGCAAAGGAAACTAAACCATTTTACATCTACCCAGATAATAAATGCATTGCCTACACTCTGTTCTGTGGTAATCCTTGAGAACATGAATAAACACAAAGCAAAGATAGAAAAGCATCATCCTATTTGGAAAAAGAAGCTTGTGGCTTTTTCCTATTCCTCTACCTCTATTCTAATTAATAAGAATACTTGCATGAGAACATGCCCTGTTTTGTTTTTAAGCCCACATGCTCTATCTGAAGTTATAATCTTATGTGATATGTTAATTTCCACAGCAACCATCTGCAGTGTCTCAGGCAGGGTAAGAACTGTAATGGATAGGATTAACTACTATCTCCAGAAACAAAGATGCTGGTTTAATGCAAATTTGATTAGCAAATAGTAAGATAAAGTGAAAGCCAGGTTCATTTTATAATAGCAATCATTCTATTTTGCACTTCTGTACCAATTTCCATACAATGGATTTCAATTATTCGACAAACCTAACAAGTTTTGTAACATTTCTCTGAGGAAGAGGGAACAGACAGGATAGGCGCCTTGACTAAAACAAGAGTCAGGAAGAAAATCCAGAACTCCAACAGCAAATTCTGTAGTCCTTTCACCACTGGACCATGCTTCCTTTAGCCTAATTTCCTTTAGTTTTTCTGACCTGCAATCAATCACAACAGGTGCAGAGGCACCTCAGATTACTACTATTGCCCATCAACCATCTGCTGTTTATTTTCATTTAAAGTCATGAGTTAGTTAGGGAATTACAAAGCATCTAAGTATATGTTACCACAGATACAGCATTTATCAGGACTCATGCAAACTTTTGTCTTAAAGTGAATCCCTTCCTGTAATATTCTCAGAGGATCTGGCATGGCAGCTGTTTACTTTGAAATGTTCAAAAATACTGAAGTCTACTATGGATGGCACCATATCGATTTATTTCGCCTGTATGGTATTAAGATACTAAAATGCTGCATTTTAAAAAAAAGCATTACTAGGTTAGATTGATAGAGGTATGTTTGACAAAGGAGAATGTTAGTAAACATGGACTCATCCACACTCTGTGGCGAAGTAGAAAATAGAGCTAGTAAGGTCCAGTGATTCAATGTCCAGTATCTTCATTGTACTCAGTGAAAGGAAGCCAAATATAAAATTTTGTACTGACATTAATATTTTCCTATTGACAATTTTATATCCAAATAAGCAATACATCTATACTACACTTAAAACTACTGCTAGCATGTCGTAAAATTGTAAATCAAAGTACGAATCACACAATGCCTGTTGGCAGTCATAGGAACATTTTCGCTGAAGCCACTGTTTTAATAAAAAAGGCAAAAATATAGTAAAATTCAAAATTCTCCTTTTTTCATACTTTTACCCCTTAACTGGCTATCTCCATCCAGCGTATGGAGGTGTGGAGAGAGATTTCTGTAGCTGAGGGGCATCCATCATGGGGGGAGAAGGAGGAGAATAACTGAATGGTAGACATTTCTTTTTTTATAACGTCAGTGTATTGAAGCTAAGACAGAGAAGTCACCACAGAGAATAATCAGTATCTTGCTGCTGGTCCCATCTTTGTAATCCACACCTACTCAATATGGCACACTGTCCATTTCTAGTAGTGGCTGAACCACACACATAGGTTGATGAGCCTGCTCTAGTATTGGCTAATAGATCCAGTTCTTTAACTTCAGGCAGTAGTGGTTCGTGGAGAGGTTTGAGGTTCAATACTCACTGCAGACCACCAAAAGCATTGCCTTTCACCTACCCTGGGAAAGTAGTAAGAGGGTCTACGTTGGCAAATGGTTCAAAGAATATTGGGCTCTAAACTTTAGCGGGGGGATAATGTGGGACAAATGAAGAAATAAAAAGTTAGTCAGGAAACTTAAAATTCTGCAACCCTCTTTCCTTCAGGGTAGACAATGCTTTACTTCTTGTTGAGGCTTTGGCTGCACTTTTCCACGTATTCACCCCCCCCCCCCCCACCTGTGACTCCACAAAGTCACACAACCATCTTGTCAACCTACTCCTAGAACTGGTCAACTTAACCATATATCAATCAAGTAGGCACAGGCTATAGAGAGTGGGAGTTTCCTTGCGACTGTGGGACACATCTTTGCACACCTGTCCATTTGCATCTCTTGGCACAGTTCTTCTGGGAAGTTGTCCATAGGAGCAGCTGATTACTGATTTGACAACCTCAACTCTCCTGCCTGTTTTTCCATTGTTCCTTTTCCTTCCTATTAATTTACTCCCATCTTTCACTGCAATAAAATATGTATCCTTATGATTTATTGGGCCTTCGTTCCTTATAGGCAGGATTTGTAATATTCTATAGGTTGCAGAGGTTGTCTCTTATGTTTGCACCCTGTCACTAAGAAGTTTTCCTCACTGTTCCCCCACCAATGTCCCTGAGTTCTCTAAGGTGGGTCACAGCAACTCAATGAGGAATGACTAAGGGGCTCTACCAAACTAGGGATGCTCCACTTAAAACACACGAGCAGAATCTGGGAAATGCATGTCCTCAGAAAATCAGGTTTTTTTGAGATCGGGCGTCCAAAATTAGCGCACATTGCTGAAAACTTTAGTCTAACAGATTATCTGCAAAGATTATACAGTATAAAATTATTCAAAGCATCTTTTTACAGGTTTTCATGAATAATTGACCTGTTTATGATGCTCAGGTATCTAAAAAAAGTCTTTCCTATAATAGGATAGCCGCAAACGTAAGTAGTATTTCATCATAAAACAAAGTGACTAACATTACAAAGCAAGTAGAAAATAGTTAATGTTGTGCTTAGAGTTATTCAGACCGGAGGCCTGAATAGTTACCAATTAATATTTACATTGTCTGTACAAAGGGATATCATAAAATCCCCACACCTAAAGCACAATAATTCCTTTTGATATTATTTTATAAGGTCGACAAAACATCAGTTTTTAGCTTTGCGCCATTTCAAGGAATATTTGTATACCCTTTACTCTCCAAAACAGCACGTTGTTTGTGTACATGGAAATCAGGGCTCACAACAATATTTCTCTCTTTTCCAAGTATATTTGAATTAGTTTCCCTATACACTATTTATCTCAAGCAACAGAGACAACCACAGCTCTTCTCCACATTATTCAAAATAAAGATATCAATTAAATACATTTAATAAATGCAGTGCTGCTAAGGTCAGGACATAATTTGCTATTCCTCTAACATTGTCTTACTTCTGCAGTAATGAGACCATAAATTTAATCCTCTCAGCCTGCAGCAGAAATAGGCCTTGGCTCCTCAAACATTGTGCTGTGCGTGGTCACTGGGGCTGAGTGAGGTAGTGAAAGTTTGACCTTTATCACCATTTCATTCTGTGTCTAGGATTTGTGTGTGAGAAATTTTACAAAAATGGAGTTATGGGTTTTTGCATAAAAACATAAATGTTAAATTGCAACTCTGCTAAATATGTAATCTGATTATATTTTTAGCAAACATTTAGCTTTTTTGCTCAAAAGGTGAATTTATAGTTAAGATGTAATTTTTCATTTGAAAATAGTTTTTTCCTCACAAATAGAACACTTTTTGTCTCACAATGAAATAGAAATGTGAATTACCTTCAGTTTCACTGTGCAAGTCAACCCAGATTTAGCATATGCAATGCCAAATGTGATTTTTCATTACAGGACTCATTTAATATCCGAGGAACTTATATGTTCATTGTTAAAAAAGTAAAACTCTCCTGTTAATTATGAACTCTAAATAGATAACAACCTTCACTGGATAAATTATTCCCTGAGTCAGATGTATTGTCCTATGGCCCATTGACACCAGCTTCAGTGGTATGACAGCAATGGAATGATTGCATCCAGAGCCCAGGAAAAAAATCCCTGAGCAGCACAGTCTCCAATACATCTCCCCTTCATCCCGGCATATAGATCGTGGCTAGTGAATGAGCACATGGTCAAAATAGTGCTATGATCCTTTAATCTTCAGCTGCAGGAATGATCTCTGGAGCTGCTGTGAATTGCCCCAGTATCCAGCTCCATGACTAGGATTGGGGGGAAGTAGACAGGTGTTTTATGGCTGCCATTGCTTTTACACCACATGGGTTCTGTGCTAAACATGACTGGAGGATTGGACCTTACCATACAGGGACTGGCAGTGCAAGTTGAAGATAATCCTGTTCTGGAATTAAGGACTGAGGCCATTGCCATTTCTTTAAAAACAAGGAACTCTGAGGAGGATGGTATATTGGGCAGCTCTTATCATGTTATTTCAATCTGTGACCATCCATCACTCCCTGTTTAAGCATCACCAACATCATGTACCAACGGAATGAGTGGGAGCATTAAAGAACCCACACTTCATTGAGGTGAATGATTGGGGGGTGGGGGGGGGGGAGTTGAGAG
The DNA here is from genome assembly GCF_052426305.1 of Pelodiscus sinensis. Classification (NCBI taxonomy): domain Eukaryota; kingdom Metazoa; phylum Chordata; order Testudines; family Trionychidae; genus Pelodiscus; species Pelodiscus sinensis. The sequence continues at coordinate 25,574,066 of NC_143063.1, read as the reverse complement.
AGGAAGAGAAAGAAATAAACAAAATAAAAAAGGAATCATAAGTATGAACCTGAATAACTTATTTTGATTTGACTCTGCATTATGGAGTAACAAAACAGCCCACTGCCGACACCTGAAAGTAGTAATTCAGAGAAAGCGTAGTAGGGAAGTTACAAACAAAAAAGTCAGATTGAAAGAAAGCAAAGTGCTGCACTACTGCATGTTCACATCACGCAGAGCTGAGTCATACCCAAGTCCTTTACAACAGTATCCCGAAGTCCTTTCTGACACTTTGCAAACCAGAGAGAAAATCCCATGCCTTTCAACTATACACAACTTCAACCTTCCGACATTAAAATTTATACTGGTCAAGAGTGAGAAAGGCTCTCTGTACTACAACTGAAGTCCAGAACAGGGTAGATAAAAAATTAATGATTAAAAAAATTGGATTTTTTTTTATATTTTTAAAATCAACAATAAAATACTAAATTTCTCATTTAAAAATAACAGTTACAATTAAACCTCATCACAAACATGATACATATATATTTAGGGCATGTCTACACTGCAAAGAAGATTGACCTTTAGGAGGTCAGTCTTCTAGCATTCGATATAATGGGGCTAATGTTGATTGCTAAATTGAATGCTGAGGGTAGCCCCTGCTGGCATCTATTATTCCTTGATCTGTGAGGAGTAAGGGAAAAATCAATGGGAGTATGTACTCCCATTGGCCTCTCACAGCTATCTATGGATTTTGCATAGCTGGATGGAGTACCTTAAACTGACCTGCCTGGTCTAGTGTAGACCAGGCCTTACCGTCTCATAAAAATGAACTAGTGGCTCTAGTCCAGGGATGGTAAATACTTTTTGATGGAGGGCTACTCCAAGAATTTGGAAACTGGTGAAGGGCCACATTCTTCCATGATTCTAATGGAGGAAGTGCAGGGTCCGGGATGGTGGTTGGGTGCAGAAGGCAGCTTGGGGTAAGGGATTGGAGTGCAGGGGGGAGTATGGGGTCTGGGAGTGAGTTTGGGTGAAGGAAATGATTGTGACCTGGGGCAGTGGACTGGAATGAAGATTTTGGCTTGTGACCTAGGACAGGAAGTGGTTGTGACCTGGGGCAGAAGACTGGGGTGCAAGAGAGGGTGCAGGCTTTTGCTTAAGTAGAGTGAGGGGCAGGAATGGAGGCAGAGGACTGGGGAAAGGGCTGGGGTGCCAGAGGCAGGATTTAGCTAGGAGACATACCTGAGTGACTCCCAGCTAGTAGCCCAGCATGGTTCTCAGGCAGCCTGCCTGCCCCACCCTCTACACAGGCTTCAGGAACCGTGTGTGTGAATATGAGCTGGAGGGTCGTGGTGCTTCGTATGCTGCCGGTTATTCAAACAGGCAGCTCCCACTGACCAGAAACCAGCCAACTGGATTGTGCTGGGGATGAGGGCAGCACATGAAACCTTCCCTCAACCCGACTGGACTCACAGCTGAGAAAGAGAAACGGCTGCAACAGCCGCTTTTCTGAGCGGCATGAGGGTGGAGCAAGGCAAGCAAGGAGCCTTGCTGTGGCTCCCCACTGCAGCTGCGGGCTGGATCTGGTGGCTTAGAGGGCTGGATCCAGCCTGTGGGCCATATATTGCCCAGCAGTGCTCTAGTCTGTCCAGCCTAACTACCAATTCTTACTTCTTGAAAGTTTCTGTTTCTCAACGGACTAAAAAGTAACGTGCAAAAAAGACACAAGCTGGATAGGATTGTTTTTGTTCTGTGCTTATTTGATAGGGGACCGTGGCCAAGCATAACAGAGGAGTTAGTTAAGACACTGTCTTGAATACAGAGAGACAATATAGAGGAATAGGCAGAGACAGCATAGAAAGGAACAGTTAAGTGAACAGGACTGGACAGAAAAGAGGAAGATATTATTCAGCACACACACTTTTCCATATTCCTCCACATTTTTCCCCACAGAAAAACTGTTATGGCTTCTGAACACAAGAGAAGCCTATCTGGGAATATTTTGAAGAAATTCATTCCCAGCATAAAAAATGAAAAAGTGTCAATTGTAGGTAGTGCAAGATGATGATGTAGGGCCTACAAAGAATGAAATATCATAAGGAAAACTGCTTAATGGAAGAAAATGATGTGGATGAAGATGTGGATATAGCTGAGTGGATCAGTAACTTAAATAATTGACTTTGCAACACATTATTCTTCAAGATTCTCTATGCTTTTTAATATAAAATGTGATTTGACAAGTAAATTCCTAAGCTGTTTGCTGTGCTGGATCTTGCTAGAAAAAAAGTTTAGCTTAGCTAAATCTTTATGATTTGTTTAATTAGTTAACTAGGTTTAGAATCCATCACTCAAGTATACAATGCATTAAGCTGCAGTAAGAGAAATCTAGAGTTACCAATTGCCACTGTCACTTTCTTATTTTATATTATATAAACACATGTCTCTTATTTTGGGGGATGATGGCCACAGACCATAGTGGTGATGCCATAAAACTATTCCCTATTTGACTTTAGTACAACTCAGCTTTTCTAAGGGAACCATGTTCTATACTGGTTTTCTCAAAAAACAGAAGTGCCAGTGAGTTCAATGGGGCTTCCTCCAAAATTGTGCTTCGAGTGCATTTAATTGGTCTTAGCTTTTTTGACTATCTGATGAAGTGGGTTTTACCCACGAAAGCTCATGAATATATATTTGTCAGTCTCTACGGCAGGGGTAGGCAAACTCTGGCTTACAAGCCAAATATGGCTTACTAAGGAGCCAGATATAGCTCTTTTGAAGCTCAATCACCAGGGGACAGAGGTGTTTTATTTGGGGGCCACATCAGTGAGGGTTGGGAGTTTTTGGAGTGGGTTTTTTCTCTCCCTTGTGTGGTCCTCAACTGATTTTTCTGTGGGTCAATGGCTGCTGATCCAAAGAAGGTTTGCCACCCTGCTATAAATAAAGACAATGTTGAAATGTTTTGTGCTGGACATATTTTTACTTTAATTAAAAATGAAGCCTGTCCAACAAGCCTTCAATTGGGCCCCAGCTTCCATCAGGCCGCAGCATCATAACACTCCTGCACCCCGACCGAGCCTGTCATACACTTGAACCCCTGCTCTGAGCCCATCATACACCGAATTTAAATTCAGATTTAAATCAATCTATCCTAATCCGGAACTATAACCATGTAGTTTAATGAGTATCATTTCCAGTAATTATCCTCTCTTCTCTTGAACAAAGGACATTTGTCAGACATTCCTCTGGTTACTTTTATCAACTATCACTAGAGCATTGGCACCTAAAAGTCTTCCCATTGACTTTTGTGATCTTTGAATCAGACTTTTGGAATGCCATGTAAAAACAGGTTTTTCCCCCCTATAGTTTTTGTAGCTAAGCATACATGAAAATCCAATTAAAGGAGTACATGAGCACGTGCATTCACACCCTTCCCTCCCCAAAATATGCTTGCAACAAATGCATACATAGTTGGGGGGGAAATTTTTATCTGATTCCAGCTCTGTCCATGGCAGGAACCTAAACACAAGGGGCTCATTATACAGACTGGAATTGTTTTAAATTATTTTTTACCTTGCACAATAAGAGGTTCTCCTAACCCATGTATTGCTCTCAGATGCAAAGAGCTTTAGACACATCATTATCAAGGAAAGGTTGTGCATGGATAGACTACCATTTGAAACCACACTCCTTTATCATTTGCAATGAAGGAGGCTGATTTTCAGACCCCACACACAACTGCAGCACACTAACCACTACATGTGAAACTGAAAGATCCTGCCGCCTTTTTCCAATCATATATCTAAAAAGTTTTAGAGAAGTTGATATGGATGTTGTAACAAAGTCAGGTTCAAAAAAGATATTACACAAAGTTGAAAGAAATAGGACAATTATTTGCAAATGCTAAAAGCACAGCCCCCAAGCCTGAAGAAAGGAAGGAGCATCCTTACAGGATTAACTGTGTTCTGTTTTTTAAAAATAAACATTGATCTGTTTATAAGATATTCCTCTGAAATCTCCCTCCCCCCTGCATTTCAAGCAGTCTATTTTTTGCACCCAGCATAAACAAGTTCCACCAAGAACGTGAACAGACATATTTAGGACTTAGCAAAATCCCTTAGGAGTATCAGCACTTACAGAGCATTTTGTGAAAGTAACTGCTTCTCTATTGCACAGTAGGAATACATTCTCTTCTTTAGTTCTCTTAAAATGCACTATAATGGTACTCTAAAATAGGTGGTAGAAAGTTAACTTCTATTTCTCCCCAGCAATTTTACTTTTTTTTTGTTGTTGGTTTTTTTTTTTTACATCAAATAAGCATATCATCTATAATAATGTGGACTTGTGTTTTTTCAGAGAAGTCATATAGGTAAGGTTTTAAAAAACAAAACAAAACCTAAGTGATTTGGTAGTGTGCAGCTTAATGGAAAACATTTAGAGGTTATCAGAAGGGAGTTGAAAAAGCAAACAAAACAATCTAACGAATTAAAATAGCCTGTTTCTACAATTTTCTGTGGGGTACTATAAAGAACGGTAAACTCAGAATAATTTATTCTCTTTGCACTTGAAATCTTCACTAGACAGGCCGTAACCATGTATTACAGCAGTGTAAAGGGATATATTTAAACACTTTAGATCCTGTTTATTAAATGCATTAAAAAAAAAATCAGAGATGCCTGTTGGGGCATCCTGGCCCCAATGACATCAATGGGATTTCAGCCATAGATTTTAGTGGGGCTAGGAATTTCACTGGGTTGCCTAAATTCCAGGAGCTGCAATAGTTTGGTGATCACAAGGCAGTGCTATGCACCCAGTGGGACTGAAAGCCTCACCGGGGCCCAGCTTAGTGCCTCCAGAAGGAGCAGGACTGGGGCACACTTCCTCCAGGCAACCTCAGCACCTCCCGGAATATACAGTGCCTACCCCATGCAGACCCCTGTGCTGCCTGGAGTGCACTGCAAGGGGCTCCAGCAGCAATTTAAAGGGCCCGGGGCTTCAGCCACTGCTGCTGCCACAGTAGCAGCAACTAGGAGCTTTTGAATCTCTGGAACTGGGGACAATTGCCCCCTTTGCCTCTTCTCTCCCATCGGCGAGCCTGTAATGCACCATGCAGCTGGCCTCCCACTTCCCAGCTAACAGTAGAAAACCACCTACTTGGGAAGCCACAAGTTTCACACCTAAAGTGAGTGAGTTACCTCACTGAAGGATTAAGTAGTGACACTTCCATGGCTCCACATGGAGCCCCAAATGAGGGAGAATGTCCTGGCAAAGTGCATTCTGTTCCCTGGGAGAGGGAAGGACAGGGAAGAAAACTTCTCTTCCAGGAAAGGATTTGAAAAATATCAAAGCCCCCATTCCAGCTGCCTTGCTGTTTTTCACTGACTAGGCCCTGCATTTTGGGCATCTGAACAAGAAGGCTGACCATGAAAGTACTGCCAGGGGAGGGGGAAGTAGATGAGCCAAAGGAATGGATCAGATTTATTATGCAGTTTATTGTCTTCATTGCAGATAGAGAAATAGATTTTTTTCCCCCATCTGCAAATATCATTTCCTACTTCTGTACCAGGAAGACTGGGTTACATCAAGATTAAAAAGTCAGCAAGCAACTGCCTGTATATTAAGGACTGATTCTGATCCTACTCACCCTGCTGTAAATTCCCCTGAAATCACTTATGCTTCACTGGTGTGAGATCAGTATATGACCCTCAGATTTATGCTGTGTTTGGCTCTCGTTCAGAGGCTTATTTTCTGAAACATTTGTTTGTTCTTTTTTTGGCAACGAGTAGATGAGATTTTACAACAAATAGTTATTGTAACTAATTTGTACTTACATGAATAATTATGAACCAGGAGAATGCTGGCTTACAGTACACTCACATGTGGAGAAGACCAGAAGCACAGCAGCAGCTGTCTGGATGTCATAATGAATTCACTGCTATTTATTCACTGACTGCACACTCCTTTCTTTTCTGATGATAAACGATCTAATAGAACCTCATACATTTCCCATTAGCTTGCATCATTACTTTAGTGAGTTATTGACCAGGAAAATCACATTCACATGACAACAAGAGGAGTAAACAAAGTAACTGTTCAATACATATTAATGTCTTCATATTAATCAATACATGTAAGCTAGCTACCACACAGCGTTTGATATTTTTCTTGGTAATGAGACCTATAATCAGTGATCACATTTCACTAGCCTGAAGCAACTCTGGGGCACAATACTTACAGTATGTCTATGTTAACATCAGGGTCCCCAAAAATAATTGATCATCTCTGCTCACAATTTTGTCCCTGACTATGGTAATCCATAGTAAGATAGCTTTTGTATTTCTGCAATGCATTTGTTCATATTTTAATGGAACTACCACAATACGTTTAGTAATATGTTAGAAATAACTGCAGAATTGGGCAAATGCTCTCCCATAGATTGACTACTTACACACCTGCACACACACACACATACAGAGGTGTGAAATAGAACATACAAGACAGTTTTACAAACACTGAATACAACAGAGCAGCTAGGATTGCTATCCTTTTAGGTAATCAACAAATCAAATATGCAACACATATTCTGTACAGTCACTGGACAGCTACATAGACCAGGGGTGGGAATGGATCTGGCCCCCTGTTTAATTTGATCCAGTCCATGAGAAGTGTCTGTGCCATGGGCCAGCAGCCCCAAACCTCAGTAACACTCTCAAGGCTGGAATTTGAGCACTGGCTGCCTGGCACCCCAATCTGAGTGTGAGTAAGGCTTCAGGTTTTTTTACCCGAGTACAGCCCCAATTAATTTTTCTGTGTGTCAGTGGCCCCTGATAGAAAAAAAGATTCCCCACCCGACAGACAATAGCTTCAAATTATACGCAATTAAAACAATTAAGTTGCATGAACAATTTACACCGTTTCTCTAAAGTACGTTAGGAAATAATTCCATTACTTAGACTCTAGTCTTCAATCCTAAAAATCTGAGCACTAAAATTCTAGCCACGCAGTTCAGATAAAAAAATAACAAATCAAGCTGACTGAAAGCAAGATATCATTTGCACATCATATTGCAACAAAGACACAGAAAGTAGTATATACCCATCTATTTTCAGTATATTACATCTGTTGCCATTGTTTATGCAAATATCAGTTTATTGCTGTCACCCTGCCTCTCGATGTACTACATTTTCACAGATTTTAACTAATCAGCAGTATTCCATCCATATTTTCATGCATTTCACTGAACAAGACACTATCAACAATTTACTATTCAGAGTAAATAAGTATGCATGAAGCAAACCAGAACATTCATAAAGGAGCAGGCGCCCTAAACTATCCTATCAAATGAACTGTATTGTGCGAAGTCAGGAAGAACCAGCATATCTTTAAAAACAGCTACTAGTTAATGATACATTGGAGAAACTTTTGTATTTTACCGCTTGCAGGTTCAGTACTCAGACAACATAAAAATGTGCTTTTTGATTATGGACTTTCACATTCAGCCATAATTTAAAGCAGCAGCTCAAGAATTGAGGAACCAAGTATGTCATTCCCATCAAAAACATTATTGTGTTACTGCAGGCATTCAAAAAAATCAAGCTGAAGAGCAATGTTGAAACTTAAGACAATTTTAAAAATTCTTGTATCACCGCCTGATTTTTCATATGTGGCACACAGCTCCGGTCATCAGATCAAGAGCCTTTTCTGTGTTCTTTCATTTGGAGTCCTTGGCTATAATTTATGGTCAGTCTTTCACTACATTTTCCCCTCATTGTCTCATTACTTGGCTTGCCATCCTACTACCGATCTTTCACAACTGGGGACTGGCAATTTTCTTCAACTGTATTGTCAGCTTTGTTTTGGGAAGTAGCCAGTTAGCTTCCTCATGCAAATGAGAACTATCATGAATCCAGTAAATCATTCTTTAAAAACAGGAGCCCTCAAACAATTTCAGAAATTTTCATCTTGACAGAGATTGTCACATGATCATCTGAATCTGACAGAGTTCCTGTGGGAAACATACTATAGGTTGTACCTCCCTTAACTGGGACTCCATGGTCTGGCTCTGACCACAGATGTTCCTAGACCAGAATCCAGGAACAGGGAGATCTGGCGGCAGGGAGTAGCGCTGTAGGGGACACTGGCAACTCAGCCGGGAGACTCGTGGCACGGGTGGAGGGGGGAAGAGGACAGGCAGCATGGTCCCAGCGGTAGGGGAGCTCCAGCCTGGCTGCTCCAGCCTGGCTGTAGCCGTGGAGTTCCGGTCACAGCCAGGGAGCTCTGAATCCATAGGCATCCAGGGAACTCTGGTCCCAGCCCCATAGCTCCAGCCCTCCTCTGCCCTGGCCCCAGCAGTAGAGCTCCAGCCCCAGCTGTGGAGCCAGTGGCTGCAGAGCTCTGCCCTGGCTGTGCAGCTCCAGCTCCTGCAGTGGTGGGGCTGGAGCAGCAGGAGGGGCAGGCTGGAGCCCTAGCCTGGTAGCAGCACAGTCCATGACAGGAGGGACTTTCCCTGGTCTGACAAATCTCTTCGTTCAGGACCAGTCAGGTCCCACGGATGCTGGGCCAGCGAGGGCATCCTGTAATCACTTACATGGAAGATTATGATGTGAAATCCTGACCTCCCCATGAAGTCAACAAGGTGTTGCACCATTGACTTCAATGGCATCAAATTTTATGATGGATTTTTTCAGTTCTAATTTGTAGGGCCTGAGTCTCTCTTCCTGGATACTGATAAATCTAGAGTGAATGCTATTGAAGTTAGTGGAATTAAAACAGCATAGAAATAACCAGTAATCCTGTGTCACCTTAGAGACTAACCAAAGTATATACTGTATCCTGAGCTTTCGTGGGCAAAACCCACTTTGTTAGATGAGCTTTTCCATCTGATGAAGTGGGTTGTGCCCACAAAAGCTCAGGATACTCTGTATATTTTGTTAGTCTCTAAGGTGACACAGGACTACTCATTGATTTTTTTTTCTGCTCATACCATTTCTATACTAAAAAGTCTCAGAGGGATAGCATGTTAGTTTGTAACTTTAAAAACAGTCTCAATACCATAAATTGTGTGCTTTACATCCCTATATTTACATGAAGCATTTGCATCCCTCACCTCATGCTGTAGCTGTTTAATTGCTATAGATTTATAAATAGAGATAGAAGATATTAGGTCATAAGAGTTCATCTTGCCCAAAGCACTGGGATTCTATAGCAATAAGGACTGTAGACACCCCCAAAATCAATAGCACATTTATTGTTCACCACAGTATTAGCTTTTTTAGATGAGGTGTGTTTTCTAGTGCTGAAGCTACACTCTATATTATCCTGCCTGTCTGGCAGAATCATTTAAGAGACAGTAGAATGTGACATAGAAACTCAATGGCACTCAATTCATGCTTTCTTTAATGCTGATTAATACTTTATATATGTACTGGAATTTACTTCTAGATTCACTATAGAGCTCATGCATTTTCAGAATCAAAAGCCTTCCTATGCTGCATGATGGCAGAAGAATCTGAAATAGAGAATATTTTTAGGTAGGATAAACAAAAGCACTGAAGCACATTGAATACCTTAGAGAGGGCAGCCATCAATGTAACTGTTTGCTAATGCTATGAAAACCATTCCACAGAATGGCAGTGCTGCCTCCCAGCCAGCCACAACTGCACACATCTGATCAATCATTGTGTTTAATGTCATTACAGTCTGGGTTAATATCTCAGTGTTTCCATTTTCTTGAATCAAATCTCCTGAACCTTTGGTAGCTGAGTAACCAAAAAAAGTTTCACAGCAAATTACCAGTATTAAATGGCATAATTTGTCTTCTCTACATTCATTATAGACATGCCTTGAGATGGTAGCTCAAATGAAAGATGATGTTTAATCTGTCGCTAAATTGCACATATGTCTGTTTCTAGCACTTATTAAGCCTTACGCAAATCAATACCTGATTGCATTTTAATCAAGAACAGATAAACTAGAATATGTTAAGTTCTTAAAACAGCACTTGCAAAGCATTGCCAGAGTTTAGGCTAATGACATAAGTGCACTGCTAAAGAAAATATTTTAGAATGCACACATCCAGTTCATGATAACTCACCAGAAGTAAGAATTTTTAGATTTGGAGACCCAAGTTCTCAGTATAATCAAGCCTGTTGATAGAAAAAAATATTTTTTTAAAAAGACTTATTATTTAGTTTCAAAGCTATACACCTTAAATTACTGTAACCATTAAAAAAACTCACATTACATGAAAAAGATTAATTTAACAACAAAAGTGACAATTTGCTTAAAGTTGTTTTGTGTTTAATATCCAACAAAAATTGAATGCCATAGCACCTTTCATTCAGGCAGTTCAAAGCTTCTATTAGATGCTAATCAATAAAAATCCAAAGCTTCAGAGGGGTAGCCAGTTTCAGTTAGTCTGTAACTGGAAAAACATTAACAACAACAAATAGTTTACCAGCACCTTAAAGACTAACAAAACATGGGTACAACCCACAAAACAGCCCGATCAGATGGCTTTCTCCTTTATTTAACAGATCTGGCAGATTTCTGTTTCTCAGTTCTCCCATCTTGCTTAAGATTACACACTAAATCAGCAGCAGACCTGAAAAGAGTTTAGGAGCCTTGATTTCTAGTTCACTGAGTTAGTTACAATTACTTGTCTTCCACTTCCCATCGTAAGCACATATTTGATAGTTATATAATGAGAATGAAGCAGAGCCACAATTTTGTCATGCATGGGATAACGTTGCCCATTAGCTAACACACACAAATCTAAAGTTCGGTCACTATGGGTATTTTCTATAAATTGGCAAAGGATAAAACCATCAGACTAAAATAACATGGTTAATATTTTTCTCTTATGTTATTTGCCAATTTTTCTGCAGCACAAAGCTTACCCAACCTCATTCTGACATTATGAGGCCACAACGGATCCTCACAGGTAAAGCCATCCCTTAAAGTGACTGCCTAATGCTTGAACAACTCTTCCACTTTTCCAGGACCGAACCCATTCTGGGAAGACCTTTCTGCACCAGCGAAGCACTAGAAAACATTGGGCAGCTATAGAAACTTCCTTGACATTCCAGTGGAAGCAGGTTCCTTGCCTGCAGACTGATATTCAGCTGATGCAGGCCATGAGAGACAACTCTTCACTTGAATGATAGCTGTAAAGCAGAGCTCAGGGTGAGAAAACAGGGCTCCACACAAAAAGGTCCAAATGAAAGCCAGACAACAGCAAATCTGCCTACAGTTCTAACCCACCCTAATAATTATTTAAATAGGGACAGAGACTTTTTCCTACCTCCTCCCTCCCTTCTTTCTTGGCAGGGCTGGGATTGTACAACAGGCCTAGGCTGGACTCTCATCTCTTTTACAGAGGGAGGGAGGATTGGAGGAGAGGCTTCTATGTTCCCTACCATTTCCCCACAAACTGTGTTGACTTTCTTCAGGATAGGTCATGTCTGATGCACAGCTTTTAAAAGGGGCATGCTGGGGCTTCCATGTTTCAGTACTGCTGTATATATTGAATCCTAAGCCTTGTCTACACAGTGGTTTTTAGCCATCAGTGTGGCAACAATGATGGGTGGTGCTATTTAATACAAGGTCTTCTATGCATTCTGCTAATTATCACAGTATAATTGATATCAACAAGATTTATAATTTAAATAACATGATTTTAAAAAAAACAGTTCAGATCAGTTTAGGCGTTTAGTTAATGATGCTGCAAAGTTCTTTTTTGAAGATGGAAGTGTAATGTTTTATTAACCCAGAATTTGATCTGAATCAAAGAATTGGGGCAGTCATCAGTTGCTCTCTCGGGTCCTAAGATGTTCACCTACCAGAGCCCATACTGTAAACCACAACATCTCATATGTATGGGGACATTTGGTTGTTGGATAGCTGCATCGAGGGAAAAATGACGGCTCAAACTACAAATCTTCAAACAGCTATTATTGGGTCTTTCATCTCTCCAAAATACCACATTAAAAGGCTAAATAAATCTTAGAATAAATCCTGTTAGCTGATTTAAAAAGTACTTCCCTCCTTACAAATCCTTCTGAAGTGGGAAGCTCATAAAGTTAAATACAACCATGCTGTGTTTGAAGTACTATAACATGTAGGCACAAGATGACTATTTTCTTTACCATTGTAAGACATTTTAATTCCATGACCCCTTAGATTTTCCTATGTCATTCCTTCCTTGCCCAACCTGATATCAAAATTGTCTGCAGTAGTCATGCAGTGGAGTGAAAGTTTAACAAAGCTCTCAACAGAGATGGGATTGAATTAAAACCCCAGTTCTTAGCAGCCCATCTTTGAAGGGCAGAATCAGACTTTGGGTCCAGATATAAATTTTGGGCTAAACAGAAGGCCTGGATCAGAACATGTGAAGCTATGGTGTAACTGAAAATTTGGAATAGGAACCAAACTTTGCAGTTTTAACTAAATTCTAATTTTCAGTATGGTTAATACAAAACTGGCTTATTTGTGGGGCCTAGATAGTACTGGCACAGTGTGACTAAAATAATGCTGGTACACTAGTTCTGTTCTATTTAAAGAAGCTTCAACTCAGGGTGGATCCATTTCAGAGCATGTAACAGAAAATACCAAACACTCTAAAAGCATTGTAGAAGATGAACTATTGTTCCTATTTCCTAAAAAATATTGGATATAGATTTCCTCAAACATGCTTCCCCACACATATTTTGTCTTTAATACAAATCCTCAATCTTCTGCTACTGTCAACTGTCTTGCAACTTTTTAGGTTACTGGGAATATGGAATATAATGTATTTTAAAAGCCACTGGGAAATAGTTGTCCAGTCATGAAGTTGTGTGTATAGCTGGAGAGCTGAAAACATCTGTTCTAGTCTTCCAAGCTTGTTTTAAGTAGGTCTTTGCTTTTTTGGGAGTCATCTTTTCTAATTTATCCAGCCTTTTTAACCAAATTTATCCTACATTTTGCTGTAAATTTAACAGGATCGCACAGACCTTAGTCAGTGCAGAATTTAGCCCTTGAATTCTAGGCTGCTGAAAATTAGGGCCTAGAGACATGTATGAATCATATTGCAGCAAATACATGCGTTTGTGTAGACTCACACAGAATTCAGTAGGGATCGTTTCAGAGACATGGGTCCACCCACACGCATATGATTGAATTTTGCTATGTCTGGTATATGAATGTTTTAAATACATGTAGTGTACCGTTGCTTCTAAGCTCCAGGATAACCTGTGACATAAGCATGTTTTGTCTCATTGGGAGTATTCCATTTACATACTGGAAATGCTTCAGCATGCTTAAGGGATATTGGGTGGAGTAACTCCTTTCATGAATTTCTTTTGCCAGCCTCAAGATTGTATTAGCTTTATAATACAAAGTGTCTGAGAGACGGTATGTATATATCACTGTCATGTATTTTTGATATATAAAACTAACATGGGCAGTCAAAGGTCACCAAGAATAATAACTTTACATTATATATTTAAACCTTACAATGGAAAGCTTATAATTATGATCAACACAAAAAGATTTATTCCTACTATGCTGAAATACCATAATGGTCATGGCCCTAACTGAAGATGGAATTTCCCCCGTAACAGCTCAAGGCAAACCCTTTGCTGAATCACACGCATGTGATGTCGAGCCCTTTGCAGATGGGTACATTTCACTGTCTAGTCATAGTCTTCTGATTGAGAATACTGTGCAATCTACTGTTTAGATTCAACATTGGGTTTACTGGGTGAAATGGTTGGTTTGGTTTTCAACAGAGCACTTAAAAAAAGTGACCAGTTTATAAACATTCCTGCACAATATGTTTTACCAGCACAAATGCTTGCAGAACACAGACGTGAGCCTTGCACACTACAATTCTTGTGTGAACCAAATTGTAAATTAATTCCTCATGAACATTCAGACCAGAAACCTAGTCAAAGAGTACCATGAGTCTTATATGGTGAATTACATTTAAGCAACACAATCTGAAATAAGTATATAAATGAAAGTACTACAATATTCATAGGTATCCTGTGAGCAAAGAGGTGAAATTCACTGAATACATTTCTGATTCATTAGTGGCTTATTTAAACACAGATAATACTACTACCTTGCAGGAGTGTGTGGAGTATTTTTAGTGAAAGGAAGATTAATTTTTATAAAGTGCTCAAGCTTCTAGCTGCCATTAGCTTTCCATGGGAGCTGGTTGTGTAACTCTCTTATGTGCTTTTGAAAATCCTACCCTTTGAAGGTATCAATCTTTATGCAAATATTATTCCTATTAGGAATAAGGCCTGCAAATTAAGATCCTTGAGAATGCATGGAGATGCATTAGAATTCGAAACCTACCAAAAACGTTACAATTTTTTCCAGTGTAAATCAGGGCTCTAAATGTGATGCCAGTGCTTACAGGTTAAAATTCATTGACAAGACTCAACTTGTTCTTTGCTACAAATAACATGAGCAAATTTTTACAACAATCAGACACATGACAGCTGGACTAGCACAGGTTAGTCATAAGAAATGTATTACTGGCATTTTATGTTCCTCTTGTAATAGTTTGAATTTTATTGAATGTTAGTTTAATAGAAAAAAAATCTATTCATAGTTTTGAGGTATTAGTTCATGGAGAGGGAGAGGCCACAGTCTTTAAGAGCAGTACCGTACATTTGGTAAAAATTAGTTCGGTGCTATATATTTCAAAATAAAAAGAAAATAATGAAACACCTTTCTCACAGGCGTTTCTTCAGAAGAAAAATGCATACAGGAGAGTGTCCTGAGTTGATAGCCTTTTATACCCCCCTGTTTTTCTTAAGTCTCCCTCTAACATTGAGTGTGAATAATCCTATTCTTATAGTCATCTTTGCTCTCAATTCACAGGGTTTCCTATGGTACCTCTCAATCCAGTAAGAGGTCAGTTAATGGGTTTTGCTGGATAATTCTAAAACACATAAATCAAAGCAAGGACTCCAAGCAGCATCCCCTTACAGAAATGGGCAGCTTGTGTGGTGGCTTATTCCTTGACACTATTCTGCCGGAGTTTCTTCCCAATCTTCTGACCATAGAGTGGCCCTGTATCATGGTTATGGCTGAACTACTTTCAACTCCCAACCCAACAAAGCCTCTCAGCATATCTTCTCAGACACAAATAAAGCTTGTTTGTTTCCATCACATCTGTCTCAGCCAAAGGGGCCATAACTTTTTCAAAAGGCTACAAATAGAGCTGCCTCCAACCTCCTAGGTTTCAAATGGATTATCGATACATAGGACTTAATTTTGTAATATTAGAATGGTAAATTTGTCCCTTCTGAGTTGAGAGCTTCCAGGATTTCCCCAGACCTGAAGGTGGGACAACCTGGGCCACGGTTAAAACTGTTCTTAATTAAGACTCCAATGGATCGATAATTGTTGGCAATCTCAAAACAAGAGGCTGGTTTCATGCAAAATAGATATTTATCATCTTGTTTAACATATGCATAGTTATCAAAATAAAAGAATCATAATTCTCATATCTGGGAGTGGCAGCTTTGGGTGAAGTCAGCATGACCTGGAGCATCAGAATAGATACCACAAAGAAAATCATAGCACATACATAGTTAGCCCTGAAGTAGGCTTGCCAGATACTTTCAACAAAAATCCCAAACATGAGGGAAAAAAAAAAAATATGGAAAAAAAAATTCTGCTCCTCACTCCCCTGCCTGATGCAACAGGGGAAAAACTGTCCCCACCAGGCTTCTGTCCAAAGGAAACAGGAAATACCGAACATTTCACATGTCTGGTATTTTCTGGGGTTTTTTTTACCCGACGGGGGACCCGAATACCGAACTGTCTGGGTGAAAACTGGACATCTGGCAACCCTACCCTGAAGAGGAAAAAGAGAAATATTTGCTCTCCGAATACTATGCAGGGGAAACTTCACACCAGGTTGATTAATATCTTGACTTAAATGTATTTCCTGAAAATAATTAGATATATGCATTCACTAGTAAAGAGCACAAGAGGTAAATTAACTGCGGAAATCTTTCTTTGAGTGAAGATTTCCAAGGATAGCATTGGACAGAGAGGAAAAACTCCATTTTGAGAACAGTGTTACTTGAGGTTGTGTGGTAGGCCTCCTATCAAGATAATCTAAAGAGAAGATTACATAATGTGAACATTTTAATTCCCTTCAGTAACCAGTTGTACAGAATAGTTTCTTAATCACACAGTTAGTGCAGCATGTTTCTATGGACTGTCTCTTTTATAGCTAATTATTAGAAGCCTAATTTAAGAAAGCCTCCAAAGCAACTGCACTATTTATTTTGGGAACAAAGAATAGTCTTGGTACAGGTTTTAAGTAGGGATTACTGGGATGCTGGTTTTCAAGAGGTCCTATTAGGAGGAACACTGAGGAAGAGGAAAGCCGCAGAGCAACAAATCAAACTAAAGGTAACAGAAGCTGGTCAGACCCACTCTATGTTTTCATTAAGGATTCTAAACTTACATTTTTAGATGAAGGAAAATGGCAACAAGAAAAAAAGTAAGCTCTCCATGAGAGCGCCAAGTGTGTGTCTTTGTCCATTACAAGCCCGAGCAACTCTGAGAACACGGCGATGTGTCTGCAAACTTGACAGGGCTCTTAGATATTCAAAGGCACAGCACATAGAAAACAAAAGGAATCAATTTCACAGCTTCAGACACCAGGTTTTTTTTGACAGTGTTTAATTGGTTCTCAGACAGCATGAAAGTTGACAGTCAAAAAATTACAGGGCAAATCTTTTACGGAAGCATGGAAAGGGAGCTGGCAGTGAGGAAAAGACACCACAAAGAGTAACAGTTTTCTCCATGATTCTATTCCCAGCATTATTTTCTCCATAAAATTATTCATAGAAGAAATCCAGCTCTGTTTTTTCTGCCTCAGACTTGTTTACTAGTCAGCTCGATCTTCAGATATTTTAATGGATAAACACACTAAAAGTTTCATTCAATTTATTCTAACTTCATTACCAAAAACTTGCACTTCTGCTATTATTTTGTAACAATTTACACAGACACAGTCCTAAAGCACGGTGTGAGGTGCACTGGGTTGCAGATAATCTGTATTCTGGACAACAAGGAATGCATTACTGTATTAAAGAAGCCGAACACTGATTAAACTATTCTCACAGCAGGCAATAAGATGAACAGAATAGAATTTAGAAAAATGTCAAAGACCAGAGCTGCATATTTAAACTTGTTTTGTAGTCAGATAGTCTAATTTGTATCATTATTAAACATTTATATTGCTCTAGCACCTAAAAGTAACAATTACAGACCTATTAGGCTCTGTATAAATACAATATCAGTGACAGTCCTTGCATTTACATGAATTCACATAACGAACTTGCATTCCCAGAATGTCTTTCATTGAGCCAAATCCCAAAATTATTTAGAGATTTTCAAAATTGCACTTGCACTCACGTACAAGCTCTGTCATGCACTCATGTATCTATAATGGATGCACTTGGAAGTTTGCATGCACATGAACTGAACACAGTGTTTCACACACACCTTTAAATCTGGCCCTACAAAATTAGATTTCATAATTCTCTGCTATATTTGCAAATAAACTGTCAGAAGAAACCACTGACAGTTCCTATAGGGTGAAATGAGGACAAGTTTCATTGCAATTAGCAATATTGCATAGTGGTTCAGACCAGGAAGAGTAGAATATCCTACCCTATGAAATGAGATGCAATTTTAGGTGGCTGGGATATGTTTTCTGTTTATCTACCTTGCGGTCAAAGAAAATGAAAGCCTACAGTATGCTGGTATGTATAGCCTCGAATGCACCTCCTGTGATTTCAAAGGCTTTGTCTTGACTTGCAAAAGAAAAATTGAAGTAGCTCCTTTTAGGGTGTCCCCTACTTCAGAAGTTGGGAGAGGGGATGGGAGAGAAGGCATGATGTGAGCAGGTAGTGCTCAAGTAATCCTTCCCAGAACTTGGGAAGGATGTCTAATTCCTGGTATCTTCAGGCGGTGCTCTCTCTCACGTTCAGGTTAGCAGTGCTGCTGGATCACAGCTGGAGGCAATCCATTGTGTCAGGCTACTGGGGGAAGAAAGATCTGACACATTAAATGAGTGTCAAAAAGCCAATGAAGAGCTGCCAACATGAGTCACTGTGCTACAAGAGTACAGGGAATCTAGGATTTGCCATCAAAGAAGCAGAGTTTGGCCTAGTGCCAGGTCACACTTTCTCCACAGGTAAAGGAGGTTTTTCCATAAAAGAACCCTTCAGTCCGTGGCAACATCAAAGGGCACAACATTGTAGAGGTTTCCCTGGTGAACCCAGGATCCCAATTGTTAGGAAGTGAATGTGTTACATCCAATGCGCAGATTAGGATAGGGACCCAGAGGGGCATTCTGCTCAATGGTGGCATCCAAATGCGTACAAGAGTATGAAGTCCCCTGCTGGAGAGGATAATTCATGAATTGGTGCACTAAACTCTTCTTGTTTATCCATTCCTTCATGATTATATCATTGATGAACAACGTGCAGTCATAATATTGTGCATTTGGCTGACAGGGAGATGGCCCATTCTTTCTGGAAGTTCACTGCTGGGTGCCAGACACAAGGCAACTGTGAGTTAGCACAGATAGCACATGTTGTAGAGAGCCAGGGAAGATCATGAGACCCATGAACTGCAGTATTGTTTGCATTTGTAGTATTGGATGTATAGGTTTCCCCAGAGTTTCATGGCTGGGCCTTGGTGGCAAGGCAATTCTGAATTGGTATGGCATATGGGGCATGTTTTGGGACCAATAGATATTCCCACTTATGCTCATTGGCAGCCAGGAAGCAAGAACCTGAAGCAGGATTATTATATTCATTTCTAACGGGGGTTGGAGGGAGATTTAGGGCAGAACCAGGACTTTTTGTTGAGGGTGACAGTAAACTGATCTGAAATACTGCCACAGAGGGTATGTTGGGGAGCGGCCAGGCCTCCATGAGTTGACAAGACCAGAAGATGGGAACTGGAAATGAGGGAGGTCAGTTATTACTCACCAAAATATATTTAGAACTTGGTTTATTCAGGGAGGATGGAATAGCTCTCTCCAATCTGGGAGAAGATATATTCTGTGTCATTGCAGGGGAGGGAACTGTTAACTATCTTGTACCTGGCTAGCAGTGAATGAGAGTCAGCTAAGTTAATTGTGGTAAGTGTCCAGGGCTAGTACTCATTCCATAAGGGATCTGATTATCTGGTGACCGGAATTAGAAATTGATTTTGAGGCAAGGATGTCCTAAAGATACTGTGAACAGGTTTGGGATTGCTAATGTCTGGTACCATGAGGTACCCATATAAGCAGTAAGATTATAACAATAGTCTGGTAGATATGGAGGGCTAAGGGCCATCTTCCATCAGGAACAATTGATTAAGGAAGGAATAATTACCTGCACTGTATGAGTTATGTTAGGATAGTTCCTTGATGAGTTAAATTAATCAAGTTATGGCCTAAGTAAAGCACATCCCTTGCAGCTTGTCTTTTTTTCTTGATGGTAAGGAACAATCAAAAGAGACCCACACAATCCAAGAGGGAATCATTAAATGCATCCATGAGAAACTCAGGTTCTACAAACCATTAGACACACAATAGGGAAGTGAGTAAAACAAATCTTCCTTATAGTTAGGATCCCATCAGCTTAACTTTTCACAAACATATTTCAGATCAATTACAAACGTTTATGTTGCAATAATGGTATGTCAATCTTCCTTAAAATAATTTCTACAACTAAAGAGAATGGCCTAGTTCTTGCTGGCTTGCCTGGCTGTTCTTGCCTGCACTGCTTAAGATTGTTTTCAAGTGCATGGTTCATTTTCTTCAGTAGTTACCATTGTGGAGTACTGGGAAATATTTTTTATGTTTTTATGAATATCATATGCCCTGCAGTGACTCTGTGAGGTATTGGCCTGTTTGAACACAAAGTTAGATCGAAAGGGATTGTTAAAAGAAACTAGACAGGAAAAGTAAAACAGTGGCCTAGTCAAGAAGCATTTCCTCAAATCATAGGCAGGCGCATAGCCACATCAGGGGAGGAGAGGAACTCAGCCCTGACTTTGGGGGTGGCTGCTGGCCAATGCTGAGAATTTTGAGCCCTCAAAACATCAGTCTGTTAAAGGGGCTCTAGCAGAAATGTGGTGAGGAAAGCAGTCAGCATGTTGTCAGAAGTCAGACACAGACTGAAAGTCAGAGACTGCAGCAAATGGGCTATAACTTGGTTACTAAGAAAGTGAGGGCTCTGTCAGGCTTACCTAGGGGCTTGAGGGGAATGACAAGTATAGGGGACACACTATGCTTATAGGTCTGTTTTAAATCCACTTCTCTAAGCACTGTGTATTGTTTTGGGCAAAGTCAGCTGCACTTCGTTCTGGAGAAACTGCTTCTGTCTCACTTCATACTCACTGGGAGACTCATGCAAGTGCCAAGCCCATAGTGCCTGCCAAGGAACATGGTTCTCAACTAGGCAGTATAACCGGAAGACCCAGTTGGAGAGTGGTGGAATGGCAGGATCCCATCCCAAAACAGAAGGGGTGGACTAGGCCTACCGCAGGAAAAGGAGCCTACTCCAGCGGGTGTGAAAGGATCTCGGAGGGAGCCCTACCAAGAAACTATATTGATAAAATATATAAAATTACTATTTCGCAGCAAAAAGGAAGCATGAATAGATATTATTCAGAATAAAAATGTTTAAGTCATTTATGTGTCCATTCTTATGAAAAAGCTCTAATAGCAATTTGGGGATGCATACACATTTAGCAAAAAAATTAAAAAGTATAAATAGAAATCCATGTACTGCAGGGCTTTTCAGCCAAGCATTTCAAAGTTAGTTTGGGATTTGAAAAACAACAAACAAAGATTGATTTGCTCTCCAACTCCCCTGTCAGACATTCTTTTATCCATTTTACAGGTGAGGTTAATGGGGCAGAGAGAGAATAGTTTGCTCATGGTCACAAAGTGCTTTCTTGGCAAATGTATGAATTTTCATGTTGGAAACTGGGCTCCCAATCCCCCTCTCTGACTGCTAGAAAATACACAACTAGAACCAAATTCATGTTGCACTTTTGCTTCACAATCAGGTTCACTCTGTCACAGACAAGTGATTCGTGAGAAAGGAGAAATGTACTGGCATTTCTAGAAGCCGTCAGAGGAAACTCATCGTTGAAATATGCTTTAATAAGGAAAATTGTCTTCATTCCTTCCCCCACTATGAGATTTTTGATGGAGATTAATGTGTGCAAAAGAAGAAATTCTTAGAAAACCCTGAAAATGAAAAAGCTTAAACACTGAATACATTGATTAAGAACTACAGTCCTCAGTGATTTGGCCAAGATGAATGGATGACTCACACTGGGCCCCTAGATTAGTAATTAAGCATCTAAACAAGGGACTTGATTTTTCAGAAGTGAATACCTAGCAGCTTCCATTAAAATTATAGGCCTATTTTTCCATATCTGTCTAAAAGTAGACAGATGTTTAAAGAGTACTACCCACCTCATCTTTAATTTGTGAGCACGGGCATGGACATGCATGTGTGGTGTGTGCATGTATAGATATTTGTGCATATAGATGCAAACACACAAATACTTAGATTATATGAGATGTCACAACTGTCTCTCTCTATAGACAGATAAGGATCCTTAAAGACTATATCTATACTGCAGTTAAACACCTCTGGCTGGCCCATGTCAGCTGACTCAGGCTTGCAGGGTATAGTCTGCAGGGCTGTAAAGCTGCCTTGTATACATGCCAGATTGGATGAGAAGCCAAAACCTGAGACCTTGCAAGAAAGCAAGAGCCCCAGAGCCTGGCCTCCAGCCTGAGCCTGTATCCAAACATCAACAAGTTTACAGCCCCGCAACCCGAGTCCCAAGTCAGCTGACAAGGGCCATCCTCAGGTATTTAAATGCAGTTGTAGAGACATATCCTACATGATTAGATCATACAACCAAGAAACAGGAGCCCAGAAAACTGTTCTGGGCAGTGTTCCCTCTAAGATTTCCCATCCCTAAATGGAGTGAGTTTTGTCTTGTGCAGCCACATTGACATCACATGCGCTTATTTGGATGTGTGCCACTGTGGCCCTCACCCCTCAGTTGCTAACACACACATATAGAATTTAAATTGCTATACAAAAAAAAAAAACTAACCCAAGGGATAATTAACAAGGTGCATGACCCTGTAGTACAGGAGTCAGGGCAGGGGCTGGGAGGTAAGGGGAGAGAGGCTCAGGCCAGAAGGTGAAGGATTCAGGGCAAGGGGAAGCTGAGGATGGGGAGTGGAGAGGTTGGGGAGGTAGCAGATCCTCACTGTGGGGAGGTTGGCCGGCAGCTCTGGGGTAAAGGGGCAGTGCTGCAGCCGTCCCTGGCCATGCAGCTCCAGCTCCAGCTCTGGCTCAGGCCAGAGCCACCCGAGAAGCCACCCCTAGCCACGCGGCTCCAGCTCCAGCCGACTGAGCAATCACCCCTGGCCATGTGGCCCCAGCAGCCAGGTCATGGCATCCTGACTTCCATAGCTAGACCCAGCGCTGGTGAGACTGCCCCAGCAGGGATAGCGCCCCAGCTCCAGCCAGAGTAAACAGGGGCAGGGGAGCCTGCCTGCCGTCATGTGGCCCTACCAGATCCCCACCACCACCACTGGGCCAGCAGGAAATTGAGTCGTGTGAGCACTGCTGCACGGCTCTGCAGGTGAGGCAAGTGGGCCTAAATATGTTGTGTGTGGCCACGCAGCTTAGAGTGAACCCTGGTTCTGGGTTCTGCTATTTTTCTGTGACTTTTGCTGTGTTTCAAACTCTCTGCCCCATTTCTCCATCTGTAAAATACAGTTACCATTTACCTGCCGTTGTGAAGATCTGACATCTTCAGGTAAAAGCACAGTATAATGTCACATAGATTCTCTTGCTACTACGGTACATAACACCTACATTTTCCAGTTTGCTATCCCAAAGACTGGATCCTTGTATTTATTTATGCACTCTTTACTCTGTTCAAGGCAGCATGGAAAACTAACTTAACAATTTATGCTTTTTCTCCTGCTGGCATAGATCATTTATCAAAATATATTTGAAGCCTAGAAGAATAATGGTCAATTCAGGTTCAATCCAAGCAGTTTCAGTGGCTGGCTGTGGCTATTTGGTTTGCAAATGAAAGATTCCCTCAGCTTTGTGGGGGGAAAATCCAGATTGATTTAAAAAGCTTTGAATATGTGGTAAAATTAATGAGTCACACTCAGTTATTCCATTCCAACAGATTCCCATATTACAATAGGAAACAAACTCTGATAGGCTATGCATTAATTTAGAATATTAATCTCCAGTTTCTAAGATCTGTAATACTTGTGCGATGGCTGGGGAATCTGGCTAAGCATAATTATTTAATTTTGTTTGTGATTATGAACTCTTTGTATGCTTAACACTTTGGCTACATCTAGACTGGCATGATTTTCCGCAAATGCTTTTAATGGAAAAGTTTTTCCGTTAAAAGCATTTGCGGAAAAGAGTATCTAGATTGGCATGGACGCTTTTGCGCAAAAGCACTTTTTGCAGAAAAGCATCCGTGCCAATCTAGACACAGTTTTGCGCAAGAAAGCCCCGATCGCCATTTTCGCCATCAGGGCTTTTTTGCACAAAACAGTTTTTAGCTGTCTACACTGGCCCTCCTGCACAAATGCATTTGCGCAAGAGGGCTTTTTCCCCGAGTGGGAGCAGCATAGTATTTGCGCAAGAACACTGACGAAAGCGGCTGCTTTTGCGGAAAAACTTGCCAGTCTAGACGCAGCCTTTGAGACTTATCCTCACAACATTTTTGCCAATGTTCTTTGTGCTAAGGAGATGAGAGAAGCAGCTGCATGTCAACCAGACTGAAGAGCCAAGGTCCTTCAATGTGGAAGAGTCAGAAATTAAGTAAAGGGAGCAAGAATTAACTGGAATTTACATTCGAAGTAAGGGGAGGCATGTGCAGGAGAGGGTTCCAGTACTAAGATGATAAATAACTATCTCAAAAAGGGTGTTAGAAGTGAGTAGCACTCTTAGGAGGAATGGAAGAAAGGACTAAGCAGCAAAGAACACTAGGTCTTCGGAGTTAAGAAAATGAAGGGCCAAAGTGAGAACTACCAAAAGTCAAGCCAAGATTTATCTTGCAAAGAAACTTAAAATACTAAAAGGCTTAACTAAAGAAATAGTTAAGGCAAAGGACAAGAAGTGGATCCAATTGATCTCAACAACAGTAAAGCATTTAATACACCAGTGTCACCCATTTTACACTACAGTTGAACCTCTCTAGTCTGGCACTTTCTGGTCCAGCAACATTCATGGTCCAGCATGTGTTTAATTAGATGGGTGTCCATTTATTACAGAAGCAAAATGCAGGACAATGTAGCACTTTAAAGACTAAAACCACAAAGTTTGTTACAGCCACCAGCCCTGGCTCTCAGTGTTCTGTGCTGTTATTTAACTCTAATTTATCCCTAAATGACTTTTAAGAGCCCGGTAAGCAGTGGAAGTGTTGGAAATGCTGCTAGACAATATTGACCTCCCATGGTCCAGCAAATTCTCTGGCTCAGTATTGGCCAGGTCCCAAGGGTGCCAAATTAGAGAGGGTCAACATGTCGTGCAATGCTATTGATACTAATGAAACATTATTAATTCATGTAAGAGAAAAAAAATCCATCCCTCAATTTTTTTTTTTAAAGAAACTGTTTTGAAAAAAAATTACCATCCCAGTTGTTAAAATGGAAAGAGGCTGTTAGAATGGAAAGAGGAACCTTAGCTGTCATATTGTATTAGAAGACTTGAGTAGGTTTCATGTCCCTGAACCGATAGGTTATAAAAGGTCTCTAGAGAAAAAAAAAAATCTAAATTTTAAGAGTGGAATTTTTCTTGTAAAAGTTTCATCCAAATAAGTTTGCTATGAAGGAAAAGGGAAAATGTGTGGGAAAGGAAGACAAATGTGCTTGATATTAATAGAAAACTTGCTTGGGCCTGTATGGTCAAGAAATGCCCCCCCTCCCCCCGCTACCTCCACCAGTTCCTGGACTGCCACTCACCATTTTGATTATGACATGTATCTTGAGATACATGGGCAAATTTAAATAGGATAAAAACCATGTGCCATTTGAAAAAGAGGGCCATGCCAGAACCCTTACATTTTAGAGACTAGAATCATAGAATTTAAGGCCATAAAAGTCAGATTCTGATATATCACAGGACACCAACATCACACTAAATAGGTCAAAGCTGTATGTATTTGATATTGACTGATTTCAATTGGGCATTAGTTGCTTTACTTGCTCCCTCTGAGGATGAGCCTATCAAGGATTTCTGTAAAGCCAAACATCTGAAGTGAGGAAACATGTACTGCAGTGTGAATGAATGATCTCCTCTTTCCACGGTGGCATTGGCTGCAATGAGAAATTTAAAATGTGTTTTCAGGTGAATTGGTTAAATAACTATAGCTCCAAGTCAGCAAAGTACATGAGTAATACTGCTGAGTAAAATGGCATTATGTGTGTTTAAAAAGACAGGCACATGCTTTAGTATGTTGCTGAATCAGGGCTTTTTAGTAACACATAGACAATAATAGCTGCTATTCAATGTCAAAAACAATCCCTCTCTCACATAAAAACACTCAATGTAAGTATCTTACACCAGTTAATTATGGGGTAAAAGTCAAAGGTTAAGTACCTGTACATATTTCTATGATTTTCTGGCACTCAGTGGGTTTGTTTACTGGTGATGCCTCAGATATTGCAAATTTGTTTTCAGATTTTGAAAGCAACTTATATAATTCTGTGCCTGCAAAGTTTCAGGGACTATCCACTACTACCTGCCTGATTTGTGGGTTCACAAAGACCTAAGTATATACATGAGGTAGCTGTAGGATAACATTATAAACACCAGTGGCCATAACTGATCATGGTTGCATGTCTGATTTAATGTAAGAGGTCAGGCTATGGCTCTCTGATACTTGGCCCAAGAATGCCTAGTTGATAAGGCTTGCTCTCCTACTACAAACTGGGGATTGGGTAACACTATTATTAAAATCAAATACTTCCTGCCTGAAAAAGAAGCCCTTTCTACCAGGAAATAGCTGCTGGTCATGAAGACTGATACATTGAGTAGTATTCACTTATTCGAGAGAGAAATGGAAATCAAAAACTTATAATGAAGGGCCTTCAGCCATTTACATTACAAAATATACTGGAGTAATCTGGTTCCTGAATCTTTCCACATAAATCAGAACTATCTTCTTTTCAATAACATCTGGTTCTGTGGGATGTCCCCCTGGAATTTAATTTTTGCGTAATGAAAGCAGCAAGAGACCTGAAAGATCTAGAGTTTTGCAAATTTGTAAAAACTACACACAGCACCCATTACAGCATGGGCAGAATCCCAGTTAAAATTACTACTTACAAGCCAACCACCACCTTAATTTATGAGTGTTTTATTTGGCACCAAGTCCAATAATGAATATGTGATATGTTGCGAAAATTTATGTATGTAGCAGTTTTACTCTGATCTTATTCATTGTAAAACTATTTCTCCACTAAAAGGATACAGAGAGGAAAGAATTAGAAAGTTAAATTACTACATGGATTTAATTTTCATCTTCACTTTATATAGGCATAGAGTTAAAAGCAAGCATGGGGGTCTCATCAGCTCTTCCTCATCCCAAAAACAATATCAAGAAACCTCTTCTTCCTGAGCCATGGACTGAAAATAAGAGCCAGTCTAACAGGGGTTTTCACTAAGGGTGCGTCTACACAGCAGGGCTTAACTCGAAATAAGCTGTGCAAACTGAGCTACATCAATTGCATAGCTTATTTTGAAATTGGGTGCATCTACACAGCACTTATTTCAAAATAAAGGACTCTTCCTTCAACTTCCTTTACTCCTCATACAATGAGGGTTACAGGAGGAGTTGGATTAAGAAGTCCTCCAGCTTGGCAGCATTTCAACATTATTTCAAAATAACTCCCTGCTGTGTAGATGCAGACTAAGTTATTTCAAAATAACACTAGTTATTTCAAAATCATGTTGCTGTGTAGATATACCATAAGAGTGTAATCAGACTAAAGGAGTTCTCTTCTCCACATCTACTCTAATGGTACCTGTCTGTCCAAATGCATCTCTATCCCTTCAGTGGATAAGCATAGGCAACTTCTTGCAAGTCTGCAAGACCCAGTCACCCATGTGCTACAAGTCTTCATTATCTACCAATCTACTGGGTTGGGTTGATGTCACTTCATTGACATTCTGAACCTCTGTTGGCTACAGGAAAGCATTCAACATTTCACTGTTCTGATATTTTGGCATAATATGATATGAAAAGTTACTATTTGCCTGTTGACAGAGAAGCTAGCAATGTGGCCATGAAATGTCAACAATAGGAGGCAGAAAAACTGGTTTGACTGGTTTTCACTTTTGGTGACTTTTGCAGGTCAACAGAAATTTTGTTGCTAAACCTTCCCAGTGTAGACACAGCCTTAGTGGAAGACTGAAAAACAAACAAACCCAACAACAAAGCAACACACCCTCATGCAGTTTGGTGAAATGGTTAGACCAGGAGATTTGCAATTAAGTGTAATTCCTATCACTGCCACATGACATTGTCTGGGTCACTTATCTACTTCGTGCCGCAAGTTTCATCACCTCTACCGCAGGTATTAAACTCCCCCACTGTGTGTGGTTATAAACCTGTCAATTCCTGATTTTGTTGAGCACATGAAAACCTACAGTTGGTAAAGCAGCTGGAATCTCAGGGTGTGCTGTGGGGTCAAGAGAGGAAAGCAGGTGGAATGAGGAGAGGAAATCCATTCTACCGAAAGCACCCACAACAGTTTCTCGCTAGTACAAATTGATTAGGAATTAAAGTTCACTTGCCCAAGGCAAATACAGGATTTATCAATGGTCTAAAAGTATGCTTGGGGCATTCTACCCAGCAGTGCCTCCCAAAGCCTGAAGGGCTGAAAATATTACATCTGCTCTAAAATTATAGCAATAGTTTTGTCCTAAACTGAGTGCTGAAGCAAAAAGGACTCAATCATGTGAAGTACTTCAGTTTGAAATTAACTTTAACAAAGCTCAAATTACATAGATTAAATTTCTGTATCACACTGTGAAGCACTCAATTGTACAGTGAGGGTGTCCGTACCTTTCTAAGCCACCCTTGTCATAAAAATCAGCCAAAGTCTGTTTAATTATTCAAAAGGTAGAAAAAATAATAGAGCTCACAATAAAATCTTCCAGTGTATAATATTCTGTTTAATATCTCCTAAGCCTCTGCTTTGCAAGGAAATTTTGTGGGATGACCTGCTGTAGGTTCTCTTATCCTGTTTTGATTAAAACAAAAATAGCTAGGAATATGAATAATAAATTAAGGGGGAAAATAAAAGCAACATTATTAACAAGGGAAGATGGCAAAGATTAGTCTAAATGCCCACAGCTTTTTTGTGTGGATAATCATGCTTGCAGCAAGGTACTGTTTTCAGACAGTGACATAATAAAGCTAATAAACTATTGTGCGTAATTTCCCCAGGCAGGTTTCATGCATGAATTAGGTGGGCAGACAAATAGAAGAGTAATCAAAATCTGAAATATTCCTTTAAGAATAGGGTTGTCAGATCAAATATTAACACCCACCCTCCCAGAATATGGAGAAAGGCACAGCATGATAACAGTGCAATAAATATTGCTTCATCAGAAGACTGGAAAAGGGCAAATATTGTGCCCATCTATAAAAAGGGGAATAAGAACAACCCAGGAAACTACAGACCAGTCAGTTTAACGTCTGTCCCAGGGAAGATAATGGAGCAGGTAATTAAGGAAATCATATGCAAACACTTAGAAGGTAATAAAGTGATAGGGAATAGCCAGCATGGGTTTGTGAAGAACAAGTCATGCCAAACTAATCTGATAGCTTTCTTTGATAGGATAACGAGCCTTGTGGATAAGGGAGAAGCGGTGGATGTCATATACCTAGACTTTAGTAAGGCATTTGATACGGTCTCACATGATAGTCTTATTGATAAACTAGGCAAATCTAACTTAGATAGGGCCACGATAAGGTGGGTGCATAATTGGCTGCATTATCGTAGTCAGAGAGTTGTTGTTAACGGTGCTAAATCCTGCTGGTGGTATCTGCAAACTTAATAAGTGTACTCTCTATGCCAATATCTAAATCATTGATGAAGATATTGAACAGAACCAGACCAAAACAGACTGCTTTGGAACCCCATTTGTTATACCTTTCCAGCAGGATTGTGAACCGTTGTTAACCACTCTCTGAGAATGGTTAACCAGCCAGTTACGCACCCACCATATAGTAGCCCCAACTAAGTTGTATTTGCCTAGTTTATTGATAAGAATGTCATGTGAGACTGTATCAAATGCCTTACTGAAGTCTAGGTATAAGACGTCCACCGCCTCTCCTTTATCCACAAGACTCGTTATCCTATCAAAGAAAGCTGTCAGATTGGTTTGACACGATTTATTCTTTACAAATCCATGCTGGCTGTTACCTATCACCTTGTTATTTTCAAGGTGTTTGCAGATGATTTCCTTAATTATTTGCTCCATTATCTTTCCTGGCATAAAGTTAAACTGACTGGTCTGTAGTTTCCTGGGTTGTTCTTATTTCCCTTTTTATAGATGGGCACTATATTTGCCCTTTTCCAGTCTTCTGGAATCTCTCCCATTTTCCATGATGTTTCAAAGATGATCGCTAAAGGCTCAGATACCTCCTTGAGTATTCTAGGATGCATTTCATTGGGCCCTGGTGACTTGCAGACATCTAACTTTTCTAAGTGATTTTTAACTTGTTCTTTTTTTATTTTATCCTCTAAACCTACTCCCTTCCCATAGCATTCACTTTGTTAGGCATTCCTTCAGACTTCTCGGTGAAGACTAAAACAAAGAAGTCATTAAGCATCTCTGCCATTTCCAAGTTTCCTGTTACTGTTTCTCCCTCCTCACTGAGCAGTGGGCCTACCCTGTCCTTGATCTTCCTCCTGATTCTAATATATTTATAGAATGTCTTCTCATTTCCCTTTTGCCCGTAGCTATTTTGAGCTTGTTTTGTGCCTTTGCCTTTCTAATTTTGCCCCTGCATTCCTCTATTGTTTGCCTATATTCATCTTTTGTAATTTGTCCTAGTTTCCATTTTTTATATGACTCCTTTTTTATTTTTAGATCATGCAAGATCTCCTGGTTAAGCCAAGTCGGTCTTTTACCATATTGTCTCTCTTTCCTATTCAGCGGAATAGTTTGCTTTTGGGCCCTTAATAACATTCCTTTGAAAAGCTGCCAACTCTCTTCAGTTGTTTTTCCCCCTCAGTCTTGTTTCCCATGGGACCTTACTGACCAGCTCTCTGAACTTACCAAAATCTGCCTTCCTGAAATCCATTGTCTCTATTTTGCTATATTCCCTTCTACCATTCCTTAGAATCATGAACTCTATGATTTCATGATCACTTTCACCCAAGCTGCCTTCCATTTTCAAATTTTGAACCAGTTCCTCCCTACTTGTTAAAATCAAATCTAGAACAGCTTCCCCAAGTAGCTTTTTCAACCTTCTGAACTAAAAAGTTGTCTTCAATGCAGCCCAAGAACTTACAGGGTAGTCTGTGCCCCGCTGTGTTAGTTTCCCTAAATATATCTGGATAGAGCCTGGAAACGAACAAAAACTGGCATGTTATTGCAACTGTTATCGGATGCATCTATATTAAATAAAAAGCAGGCAAGAGAACTCCTGTTTCCATGGATGAAAACACTTCTACTGATTTCAATGAAAATGGAATAGAGCTGTAAAGATCCTACCAAATCATCAACAAGTAGAGCTGGAAGAGACCTCAGGATGTCATCTAGTTCATCTCCCTCCACTCGCAGGAGCATTATACTTTGACCATCCCTGACAGGTGTGTGTTTATCCAGTTTTCAACATTCTCCAATGACTGGAATTCTACAATCTTACTTGGTACCCAATTCCACTAGTTAACTAATCTTCTAGTTTTTTTTCTAAACTGCAGAATAAGATGGTAACTATTGTCCTAC
This sequence comes from Pelodiscus sinensis, assembly GCF_052426305.1. Lineage (NCBI taxonomy): Eukaryota > Metazoa > Chordata > Testudines > Trionychidae > Pelodiscus > Pelodiscus sinensis. The sequence continues at coordinate 25,543,026 of NC_143063.1, read as the reverse complement.
CTGCAGTGCACACGGAGAACAGCTTTTAATATATCTGAAGCCTTATCAGGTACCAACTCAGTCTTCTTTTCTCAACACTAAACTTGAATAGTTTTTAAAAGCTTTTTTTGTAAGTCATATGCTTGTTTCCATTATCTTAAACAGGAGTAGGACCAGAACCTAAAATTGGTCATTAACTTCATGGAAAGGTGCTTAAGTCTAACTGTAGAATTATCCACATTAGAACTGAAAATGTCAGGGAAGTGAATAACATGACCATATACAATATAGTACAAATTCCCCAGAGTACATTTCCTAGTGTTAATATATCTCTATCCTATACACATTTGCCATAATTATGAGAGAGAAAGAGAGAGAGAGAGAGAGAGAGTATACACACACACACACACACACACACACACACGATGGTAGAAGAGCCCTAGTATGAATGCACGTTAGTGTTCATACACACTTTTTTTATTTAAGGCTCACACATTTTTGTAAGTATGAAAAAGTGTATTTTGTGAATTGACTGGGTCAAACTGTACATTTACTTACATAACTTTGTAAACAGGAAAGTGATTTTTCAAACTATATTACATTTACATATTAATATTTGCATATGTATTTTAAATTGCTATATTCAGTAAGTGCTGTGGGCAATTACTTAATGATACAAGATTTCTATAGCACATGAATTACTGTGTATTGTTCTACATGAAAGAACTACATGTCTAATTTTACTCTGAGGATGAGTGATTTGTCATGCAGAAATGTCCATTAGATCTAAACCATTACTAGAAACATTCTGGGTAATAAATCATCATTTTATATTGAATGGAAAAGCAGTACCTTTCTCAGTTTGGTTGTTTAGTCATAATCATGATAAATGGAAAATTCAGGACAGGTGAATTTTAATAGGCATCCAAGGCATGCACTTAGATTAATTAGATTATGTTTTCTGAAGATTCTTTTTTGCTCCATGAATCAGAGAGTAAAGCTGAAACTACACACTAACATTAAAAAGACCAAACATTTATTGTTACATAACCCTACAATCTTAGAGACATGATTGTAAATTCCCTAGGGAATGTACTGCATCTTATAGCTGTGGAAACAGTGCCTAAACATTTTGGATACTATTGGAACATGAATAATCAAATAGTATTCACTCACAGAATCAGTTTTACATGGTTTAATTTAATGCTGATAAATATGCAGCTAAGTTTAAATAAACAAAGTATTTTCAAAAGTTTACTACAATTGGTTTATAGATGCCCCTTCTCTAACATAAGTGTTGCCCCTCTGTCGAATGACTGATATCTGGGTCCTTGCTAGAAATCACTGACAGGCAGTCTGGATACAATTTGCCTGTCTTTTGTTCTAATTCTAGGACAGAAATTGTCAGAAAATGCACAAAGGCAATTCTCTCTTCCAGCATTTTTGGTACAGACATTAATACTCAGTTCCCAGAAAGCAACTCTATTTCAGGAACTGCTCCCAAACAGGAAAAGCTAGACCAATGCTACAGCATATCTTCCAAAGACTGAACATTTACTTGAACACTATGAAAGCGTCTACAAAAGGATATTAGGATGGCAAGTCAAGCATTCAAGGTTAGGAAATTTCAGAATTAAGGTTGCCAGTGCAGGAGTAAAAGTCCTGTACTTCATACCAGAGTGGCCCCTGGCAGCTAGGAGTAGCAATTACAAGGAAAGTCCTGTTCAGATTCTTTGGCTCTGGACTAGAACATGATGTATACAAATGGAATCTTTCAGAACTGAGCTACCAAACTCTAGCAAATCTCTACTGGGCACATCCAAAACAGATTTTTCAAATAGCCAGCAAATAGCACCAAATTTGAGTCTTTGTTAAATACTCTCTTCAAAAGCATGGAGCTGCTACAGTTTCTAAACAAACAAAAGAACTGTAAGAATTTTTAAATTATTGGTTAGACATTGGCCACTAGTATGATTCTCAGAAATAGCTAAACTGATTTTGCTGAATCTTTCTGGAAAAAAGTTGGCCTGAAGCAAACATCCAGCATGGAAAATTTTAGTGAAAACAGGTGTAAGCAACTGAAAATGATCCTTTGTTAGCTGTCTATCGAACAGAATAAGGAAGGTCACAGGTGTTTAAAGACACTTCCCAGAGAGGGTATGTCTACACTACCCCGCTAGTTCGAACTAGCGGGGTAATGTATGCATACCGAACTTGCTAATGAAGCCCGGGATTTGAATTTCCCGGGCTTCATTAGCATAAAGCCGGCGCCGCCATTTTTAAAAGCCGGCTAGTGCGAACCCCGTGCCGCGTGGCTACACGCGGCACGGGCTAGATAGTTCGAACTACGTAGCCATTCCGAACTATCTGTACTCCTCGTTCCACCTTTTATTGTATATAAATCTCCTCCTGCCTTACACCTTTTATTGTATATAAATCTTGTATACCAGCCCAGTATACAATAAACACAAGAGTTCTAGAGTTTCTACTCTTGCTTTAGCTGATACTCGGGCATGACATAAACACCAGATCTTAGAAAACAGCTACAATATTTCACTTTTTAAATTAAAGCTTTGATGGCTCATTAATTGGAGTGAATTTTATTACAAGGGCAGTGAAAGACTGAAGGCCAGAACATCTGTGTGCACATGGAAGCAGAATCAGGAGTTGAAGAGATGATGGAAGGGAGGCTAAAGCCATCTAGAATGAACACATTTAAGGAGACCCAGATGGGCTAAGTGAGAGAAACTCAAAGCAGTGGATATTTAAAGCCACAATTTTGCACAGAGGCAATTTACACACGTGGAAAATCTCACATGCTTCTGCATAAACAAGGGCTAACAGGTAAAACTAGAGGATCACAAACTTTGTTGCTTCTTTAGACCAACCATACCATACCCACCATTGGCTTCTTGAATCCTTCTATCTACCTCTGTGCCCCAAACTCCTTGTGTACCACTCTGACATTCCCTTCTATTTCAGGGATTCCCTGCAATTCCCCAACTCCTTCCCACATTATAAAGGCTCTATGTATACATCCCATTTCTGCCTCTACCACATGCTGGGGCTATGTCTGCTCCCATATCTGTCCACGATTGTCATTTATTCTTTCTGGGTAAGAAATCTTTCAGGGTAGCAATACTTAACGGGGTAGTAGGAGAATGAGCAGAGCTAAAATAGGGGGGGGGAGGAGGGGAAGAGAGGGAAAAGAGGAGGAGAGGGTGTTATGCTGGAAGATGTTAATGACTGCCATCATCTGGTTCTCTCAGCTATAGACAACTTCAGAAATGGTTGAAGCTGCTGGCTCTCCAAAGTAGTTGCCAGGTGTTCCACGTATTCCCTATTTCCCTCTTAGTCTTTTTTGATTTCTTCTTTTGGGTTCCATCCATTTAGAAAATCCCTTTAAATTTTGGAATTGGTTGGATGCATATTGCAGACAAACTCCATTCACTTGAGTGCAAGACCTTGCTTGCTCACCCAACAAAATAATCTACAATATTTGATGTAACGCAAGACCCAGAGTCTTCAAATAAGTATTTGTTCTGCCATTCAGTTTATGCAGTTTTGTAATTGGAACTTGCAAATCTCTGTCTTTGATAAGTGCTAATGGTTAAGTGTCTTAAAATTAAATCCAGTTCATGACCACGAAGGGGGTTGCCAGACAGCCGCAAAATTCTACTATTAATTTGACAGTCAGCAATATAATGATATTAAAATTTGTGAAATAGCAGCGTGCACATATATTTGATCATCATGAACTTTCCCAGCCATTGTGGGCTGGTAGTCAGTCTGTTTGACAAGCTAACAAGCATAAAAAGAAAAGATAAGAAAGCATGAATGAACCTGAGGCAGAGAAAGAATACAATCAGTTGGTGGATTCTCTTTTAGATGTGATAAGTAGCAATAATACAGTGATGTTCAAATCACATAGTTCATTGGGAAGAAAGTTTTTTTTAAATGTACTATACAAAAAAAAGTTAGTTCTATCTAAAACTAGATCAAAATGTTGAGGTGACCTTGCACTGATGGGAAGATCTAATCATGGAGCCTCTGTTTTGTTGAGGTTTAGTGAGGAAAATGGAATCTAACATGCCTTTCTATCCACCAGACAATTTTTCAATACAGTAATAGCATAGTCAAACCGCTGGTTTTGCTGACAAACAGATCTCTGTGATAGTGGCAAAGAAATGAAAATCAATATCATAGCAATGAGTGGTCAGGCTCGAAGTCAGCAGGCTCAAAAAAGAAACTATTTTAGAATACTAACTAATTATTCTAGCAGAAGAACAAAGGCCATCCTATTAAATATAGTGCTGCATGTTGAATAAACATAATCCAAGTCAATTCAGGACTATGCCAAACAGGCAGGCAAAGCTCTTTCAAGCATTAGAGAGGAGTAACAGGATCATCAGAATGAAATGATGGCTTGAAAGCAAACAAAAAGAAGAATGAAAGAGGAGGATAAATGGGTGCTTTATTTAAAAATATTAATGAGTTCTCTGTGCTGTGAACTAAGCAAAACCTGAGGTAAATTTAACACATAATAATTCAACAAATTCTTATTATGAGTCACAACTTGGTTCCAGAACATTAGCTAAGAAAAACAGGTGGGAAGTAATTCCTTCTCTCCCCGCAGTCCGCCACAAAAAAGAATTTCAGAATCTAAGCAGCACTTTACATAAACAGAAGAGATACTAATATCAGATTAACAAGGGAGATTTCATAGGCCTCAGGCACTCTTTTGGGGAGTTCATATGTAAATAATCCCTTTCATACAAGTTATGTGAAAGTGGTCCCATTCCAAATTCCTTATCTGCACTAGGAATTTACATTGGTACAGCTATGTCTCTCAAGGGTGTGAAAAATCCATGCCCCTGAGATAGCTATACCAACCTAACCCGGGTGTAGACAGCACTAGGCTGACAGAAGAATTTTTTCTTCAACTAAGCTACCACCTGTTGGGGAAGTGAATTACCTACACTGACAGCAGAATCCTTCTCTTTGGCCTAAGTAGTATCTACAGTGAGTGACACAGCTGTACTTTTGTAGTGTTTTAAGCAGAGACATACTTGACAATTTACACAAACATTAAATCAAGGTTCATTAAACATCAGAGAAGATTTTGTTTGGCCAAGACTATCCCCTTCAAAAGCAAGCCTCAGGAAATCCCAGCTGTAGGTTGCATTGTTGATGGTTTCCTTTCACAGTCACTGCATAGTGCATTGGTGACCAGTGTTCCCTCCACGGTGTGTGCCTGCACACAAAAAATTCTGAGCCCGCCCATCTCCTTTGCAGAGCTGTGCAGCAGCACTTACCTTCCTGGACCTGGAAAGTGAGTGGTATAGCTGCTCCCACAGCTGGGGCCACATGGTGGGTGAGGGCAGGGAGGGGGACGTAGTCACAATCGCAGTGGGAGGTGGCTGTTCTGGTGGCCACCGGGGCCGAAACTATGTTGGGAGGCAGCAGCCACCAGGACCGAGGCCACATGGTGGGCAGCTGCTGCTTCCTGGGATTGGAGCCGTGGGGCTAGCAGGTGGCTGCTGCCACAGAGAGCTGGGGCCGGGGGGATGGCAGGCGAAGCAATGCGGGGGTAGAGGAGGAGACAGGTATAACAGGGGTTGGAGTGAATGTATCTGCACAGTAAGTGGAGCCCCACTTACTGTGCAGATGCATTAGCTCTGGCTCCATCTTCTGCCATGTTACATAGCTGGCACTAACATTTTATTATATATATATATATAGTTAGTAAATGATGGGTGCCATAGTGGCACCCATCCAAACAAGTGCACAGGACAGCAATATTTGTGCACAAGACAAAACTCACTCCACTCATGGAAGGAAAGTCACAAGAGGAAACACTGATCAGGACCCAGGGTGACAGCAATTTAGAGAAGTATCTCCTGTTCTCATAGCTTTAACAGTCAGGACAACAACAAGAAACTTCTAACAAGAGAGAACACTTCAATTTGGAGTCTTATTGCAACTGCTGTTGCCCTTTTTTCAACCTAAGCAGCAAGACATATTTTGGGGCTGTGCGGTTGTTCCAGTTTAAGCAGAAATTGATGGGGACTGGTATTTCTTAAATGAAATATGGCTTACAAGCAATGGACAAAAATCTCTCTTCTGAATGCAATAGGAGCCAAATCGAAAGGAGCCGTTTCTTTCCTTGCAGCTCCAAGCCTGTTTAGCCAACAGACCCAAATTTCTCTCTATCTAGCTTATCTCAGGATCACACAACTACGCTCACAGGCAACTGCCTGGCTTTCTTGCTTTGTCCCTTTCCCTCTCTCCCTGCCCACCCTTCTCTGTTCACTTTCCATATATTCTGCCTCCCTAACCTTGGCCAATATCCACATGGTGCTAGTTTCTATGCACACTCTATTTGGCTTCATTTTAGGCATGACTCCTTAACTGTCTCTTACAACTCATTCACCATTCAGTTTGTGTGAGATTTTAACCCATATCAGGTTTTCACCAAGCTCACAATACTGCTTATAAAACTGCCATCCATCTACCATGTATAACTATTAAGTGACTAAGGAAAACTTTTTAAATATGATTTTCTTTCTCTGCATTAAAAGTTAGTCAAGAGGCAAGAAAAAATACTTTAACTCTTTATGAAGAGCTATTACTCAAAGAGGTCCTCAGAAACTCCACATAAGTACCTTGAATCTCCACATATAACAGTATTTCTTAATCTTTTGGGGCTCAGAACTCATTTGTAAATATCAATGGCCTGTTACACTTTGTGAATTAAGGTAAAGACCATTTTAACTCTGAATGAGAGTATTCACATGAGGGTTTTATACAGTTTAATCAATCCACTTAGAACTCATACCTTTAGTTAATTTGGATTAATCTTCCTGGATGATTCCTTGCAGACAAGTCAAAGATAGCTCTATTTCATTTTAGAAAGATCTGGTCATAAAAGTTTTCTAGCACACTAATATCCATACCATTAAAAATAAGAACAAAAACCACTATCATACACAAATTATTTCATCTTAAATGAGGCACTTGTGTGGTCAAAAAAAAACTGTTTTAAACAGAGGAGGCTTGAAATAAGGATTTAAAGTTACTTTGAAACAGGGCATAATGTATTTCTGTAGTTGGGTACTGTAACCAAAAAATCCAAAACCAACTATGCATCTCACATTGAAGTGTTTATAATCAAAACTGTCTATGAACTGAGGGTATATTTGCAATACCCTATACATTTTAGAGAATTAATATTAATATTTTCATTTTCAGATTCAGGTAAGTGAACTATAGTGGCTATAATCATAGAATCATGGAACACTACAACAGGAAAAGACCTCCAGAGGTCATCAAGTCCAACCCACTGCCCTCATAACAGGACCCAGCACCATCTATCAGGGATGATCTAGATGACTATCTAAACTGGTCTTTGATATCTCCAGAGATGGAGATTCCACAACCTCCGTAGGCAATTTATTCTAGTGTTTAACCACCCAGGCAGGCAGGAAGTTTTTCCTGATGTCCAGCTTAAACCTACCTTGCTGCTATTTAATCCCATTGCTTGTCGTCCTAACCTCAGAGGCCAAGGAGAACAATTTTTCTCCCTTCTCCTAATAACACCCTTTTAGATACTTGAAAACTGCTATCATGTCCCCTCTCAATCTTCTCTTTTCTAAATTAAACAAGCCCAGTTCTTTCATTCTTCCCTCATAAGTCATGTTTTCCAGACCTTTAATCAATTATTGTTGACCTTCTCTTGACCTTCTCCAATTTCTCCACATCTTTCTTGAAATATGGTGCCCAGAACTGGACACAATACTCCAAAAGAGGCCTAATCAGCACAGAGTAGAGCAGAAGAATAACTTCTCATGTCTTGCTCACAAAACTGCTATTAATGCATCTCAGAATCTTGTTAGCTTTTTTTGCAACATTGTCACACTGTTGACTCAATTTTTACATGTTGTCCATTATGACCCCTATATCCCTTTCTGCAGTACTCCTTCCTAGACAATCACTTCCCATTCTGTATGTGTAAAACTGATTGTTCCTCCCTAAGTGGAGTACTTTGCATTTGTCCTTATTAAACTTCATCCTGTTTACCCCAGACCATTTCTTTAGTTTGTCCAAATCATGTTGAATTTTGACCCTATCCTTCAAAGCACTTGTAACTCTTCCCAGCTTGGTATCATCTGCAAACTTTAATAAGTGTACTTTCTTTTCCATCATCTAAATCATTGATGAAGATATTGAACAGAACCATCCCCAAAACAGACCAGTGCAGAACCCTACTTGATATGCCCTTCCAGCATGATTTTGAAAGGTTAATAACTACTCTCTGAGAAGGGTTATCCAGCTGGCTATGTGCCCACCTTATAGAAGCTCCATCTAGGTTGCATTTGCCTAGTTTATTGATAAGGTCATGCCACACCGTGTCATATTCCTTACAAAGTTTAAGTATACCACGTCCACCGCTTCTCCTTTCTCCACAAGACTTGTTATCCTATCAAAGAAAGCTATCAGATTGCTTTGACATGATTTGTTCTTTACAAATCCATGCTGACTGTTACCTATTATCTTATCTTCCAGATAAATCCCTTAATTACTTGCTCCATTATCTTTCCTGGCACAGAAGTAAAACTGACTGGCCTGTAGTTTCCTGGGTTGTTCTTATTTCCCTTTTTATAGATGGGCACTATATTTGTCCTTTTCCAGTCTTCTGGAATCTCTCCCATCTTCCATGATTTTTCAAAGATGATAGCTAAAAGCTCAGATACCTCCTGTATCTGCTCCTTGAGTATTCTAGAATGGATTTAATCAGGCTCTAGTGACTTGGAGACATCTAACTTCTCTAAGTAATTTTTAACTTGTTCTTTTATTTTAACTTCTAAACCTACCCTATTTTCTCTAGCATTCACTGTTTGGCATCCCGTCACCATCAATATTCTTGACAAAAAACCGAAACTAAGTAAGTAAGCACCTGTAACATTTCCAAGTTTCCTGTTATTGTTTCTCCCTCCTCACTGAACAATGGGCCTACCCTGTTCTTGGTCTTGCTTCTAATATATTTGTAGAACATCTTCTTGTTTCCCTTTATGCCTCTAACTAGATTTAGCTCTTTGTTCCTTTGCCTTTCTAATCTTGCCCCTGCATACCTGAGTTGTTTGCTTATATTCATCCTTTGTAATTTGACCTACTTTCCACTTTTTATATGATTCCTTTTTGATTTTTAGATCATGTAGCTTTCTCAATCTTCTGAAATAAAAAGTTGTCTCCAATGAAGTCCAAGAACTTGTTGGATAATCTGTGCCCTGCTGTGTTAGTTTCCCAACATATGTCTGGATAGTTGAAATCCCTCATCATTACCAAATCTTGTGCTTTGTCTGATTTTATTGTTAAAAAAAACTAAAATAAAATAAAGGCCTCATCCACCTCTTTCACCTGGGTAGGTGATCTGCAATAGACCCCAAACATGACCTCACCTTTATTTTTTATCCCTTTTAACTTAACCCAGAGACTCTGAAAAAGTCTATCTTCTATGTCCATTTCCTCCTCAGTCCAAGTGTATTCACTTTTAATATACAAGGCAACACCTCCTCTCTCTTTTCCTTGCCTATACTTCCTAAGCAAGCTGTACCCTTCTATTCCAATTGTGTGTATTATTCCTCTATTCTCTGTGATACCAACTATGTCAAAGTTGTGTTTATTTACTAGCACTTCAAGTTCTTCCTGCTTATTCTCATACTTCTTGCATTTGTATATAGGCATCTGAGATACTGATTTGATTTTGCCCCTTCCCCCCAGTTCTTCCTTCTCCTTCCTATATGTCTGCTATTATAGCCCATACTCCCTCCCATTTCTGACCCATCACCCTGGTCTCCATGTTTTTCTCTTACCTGTGGGCTTTGGTCACCTGCCCCCATCAAACCTCCTCACTAGGTCAGCCAGTCTGGTGTCCAAATACTCTCTTCCCCTTCCTCAAAAGGTGAACCCCATCACTGCTTAGCAGTCCTTCTTCTTGGAATAGCATTCCATGATCAAGGAAGCCAAAGTCCTCCTGATGACACCATCTTCATAACCACCTCTGTCTGGGCCCAGACCTTTGACAGGAAGAGACTGAAGAGAATACCACCTGCACTCCAAACTCTTTCGCCCATACTCCCAGAGCCCTGTAGTCACTCTCAATCTGCTCAAAGTCATACCTTGCAGTGTCATTTGTGCCCACATAGATGAGTAGCATAGGGTGGTTGTCAGTGGGCTGAATAATCCTCGACAATGTCTCTGTAACCTCTCGGATACAGGCCCCTGGAAGGCAGCATACCTCCTGAGATGACATGTCATGGCACAGATGGGTGCCTCCACCCCCTCAGAAGGGAGTCTCCAGCCACCACTACTCTACGTTTCCTCCTTGCAGAGGTGGCTGCAGATCTCCTAGCCTTGGGGGTACAAGGCTTCTCTTCTGCTTTAGGGGGTGATTCCTTATGTTCCGTATCCAGAAAAGCATAAAAGTTCTCCAGAACCACGGTGGGGGGATTGAGAGCAGGGGTGGAGTATTGCCTGTTGCCAGAAGTGACCAGCTGCCAGTGTCCCCCCTGGAGACAGAGCCATCTCCTCCTCCACCAGTGGTTTGTTAGCAGTCTTTAGTAATGAGGTAGCATCTTCAACTTGAGTAATCTCCACATGGATACTCTCCAGGAATTCCTTGTGGATTTGGATACTCCTCAGCACTAGATGGTCCCCCAGCCTGGATTTCAGTAAGTGAGAATTGCAAGCCACAGTGCCTGCAAAACCACACCAGGATCTGGGTAGCGGCATCCCTGGCAACAGGATCAGTGCTGGTACAGGTGTTGCGGGTCTTCCTATCCATAGTAGGACTTTTCCTTTCAAATTCCCTCTCAAACTCCCCTGTCTGCTTTGCTCCCCCAGTCACTCTGCCTCTGGCTTTTAAAGTCGGCTCACCTTGGTCAGGCCTATCACTCTGTTAGCCACACAAGGAGAGGCTGATCCCCAAGGCTGAGTGAGACTGATAAAAAGTAATCAAGGAAGCAGAAGATCAAACACTCCTAGTCTCACAATCCTGACTGCCACAGTACCTGAAATAACCTACAACAGAACAGAAACAAAATGCAAACACACAGTCAAGTGAACTCACTCACATGAAAGCTAGTCCACTCCCCTGGCAGCCTGTTTAGTGGTGGGATCTCCTGTGCTCCCTCTCAAACTCCCCTGTCTGTATAATAATGACTTCTCAGGTGATAAGAAATTCTAAAAATATAGAATTTGTTACTGTATATAATCATAGAAATGTAGAGCTGGAAGGAACCTCAAGAGGTAAATGTTTGCAACATCTAGCATACAACTGTCAATGGGAGCTGTGAGAAGTGATAGCCTGGTGATAGAAGTTTCCGCAGCTTCCAGGGACAGGGAATAGCAAACCATGACCAAATGGAGCTGTGAGGGGTTGTACCTGCAGATGAGCAGGTAAATAAAGTTTCTGGTGACCCTGACAAACCACATGTGGCCCGCTTATTGCCCACCCCTAATCTAGGTTTATGGTACTCAGCACACCGGTCTTCCAAGGGGTGCATCAACTCATCTAGAGATTTGCCTAGTTTTTTTTACAAGCTACATAGAAAAAGCACTAACGAAGTCAGTATAAATTAAAATGTCAAACACACCATGACTACTTCATACTGTTCCATATACTACATACTAAAATGTAAGTACAGGTTGCACCTCTCTAGTCCAGTACATTCTGGTCCAGCAAGACCTGTGGTCTGACATGATTTCAGTTAGATGTCCATTTATCATGGGTTTGGCCAAGTTTCCCCACAGTCACATAAAATTTGTCTACAGCTATCAGTCCTGGCGCTCAGTGTTATTTAGCTCTAATTTATCCCCAAATATCTTCTAAAAGCTTAGTATGCAGTGGACATATTGGTAAGTATTGGTCCAGCCATTTTGGTCCAGTGAACAAATATGAGTGCATTTGTTCAAAACCTCCTCCTAAACGGTGAGAGCCAGGACCCCCAAACTTGGTATGTAGCTTCCTCTTAACAACCAAACCCTGACCTTGCTTTAAATTATTTTAAGATAACGGGATGTGCATGGAATGTGGTTGTTTCACATCAAATGGAAAGGAAGGGATGTGATAGCAGGACAGTTATACTCATGAATGACCACAGGGGGCAGCAAGCACCCCAGTGAACAGTTGCTTACTGGCAGCAGGGCCTCCACCACCCCAGCCTGCCCAGGGAGAAGTTGCTAGGTGGCCTGCATGGCCCCTAACCCACTGCACTCAGGCCAGCAGGTGGGCAAAACCAGCAGGTAGGGTGTGTGCCCCCCCACCTTTGGACAGCCCCAAGGAAAGCCGAGCATACAAGGTTTGCAGCCCTACCAGGCCAGACCTGGGCAATGCTGGGTAATAATAATAATGACCATCTTAAAAAAAAAAAAAAAAAAAAAAAGTAAAGGAGGCACAAGTCCTTTTGTTGGGTGACCTTATCTAAGGGTACGTCTAGACTACCGCGTTTTGTCGACGGAAGCTTTGTCGACAGATACTGTCAACAAAACTTCCGTTGACAATTTGCGTCCAGACACATGGAGTTCTGTCGACAAAGCAAGCCGCTTTGTCGACAGAACTCCGTAGTCTGGACGCAACGTTACAGGCAATAACACCTTCTGTCAACAGAACTCCGTCGACAAAAGGTGTTTTGCCTTGTAAAATGAGGTTTACCAGCGTTGACAAAACCGCGGAGTTCTGTTGACGTTATGTCGACAGAACTCCGCGGTAGTGTAGACGCTGGTATTGTTTTGTCGACAAAAGTCCACTTTTGTTGACAAAACTAGGTAGTCTAGACACACCCTAAGTTAAGTCCTGTATAGTGTGTTAAGTGGATACATTTTAACAAAGCTTTGTGGTTGAGAGTTGTATGCACAAATGTCAGAAAAGAAAAGTAAATTCTCCACAGCAGCTTGACCATAGCTCAGTCACCTTTTACACGTGTACAATATAATTTGGTTTCCAGCTGATGGTGCTATATTAATATATACACAGCACTGAGGGTAGTTAAAGACTATTAATCCTTCAAGCAGGAATCAGTTCAAAGAAGACCTATGACTTGTGTTATACGGTCAGACTGAAGATCACAGTGGTGCCTTCTGGCTTTAGAATGTATCAATCTAAAAGGAAAGAAGATTGTGGTTTTAGTTCATCTTTGACAAATTTGGGTTAAACAAATTAAGGCTTATTAAGGAAAATCTGAGAGATATAATACATATCATCCAGACAGTTTGGTTATGACTCTCTGGCATCAATCCTAAGACATTTGAACTTATTTTGAATCCATTTAAAAAAGTTTCTCACATACACACTATGAGGTGCATGCTCCACATAAGAAAAAATGTTGCAAAAAGGGTAAGAGGAGAAAAAAGGATACAGATCCTATTTGAGACATGGCAAGCATATCAATATTTATTGAAATCTAGAGTGTGTTCAAATCATACAGGAAGTGAGTAATGTTTCAATTAGGAAAATTACATTATTGAGAAAACAAGGCAGATTTACTTGGTATATATGCCTTCTGAAGAGTTTTTATTTACTAATAACATCTGTCCTATTTCAATACAATTAGCATATATCTTCCATGCCAACAAACTTATGCCAACATTTAGTGAACCATTAATGACGTTTTATGCACACCCTGCATACCCCCCTTCCCCAGTAGATATCCTCAATGGGTGGGCAATAATGGGGGGGCAAGCGAGGGGGGCAGGAGATATTGATTTGATTCCCAACAACTAGCTTTGGAGAGGATGGGATGGGAGGGAACAGGGCTGGGATGTTTGGCCTGCTCCATCCACCTGGTGCTCCTGCCTGGGTGCAGGGCAAGCCCTGGGATCCCACCCCGCACCTCGGCAGGGATGCCAACAGGCAGACTGGGGCAAAAGCAATCTTTGGGGATGGGTGGACCCACAGCTCAGCCAGGCCTACTCTTGGCTATGCCACTGCAATACTGCAAATGTCTTGTATGTCCACTTCATTAATTAATCACCCTCCATCCTTTAAAGATCCGTACTGCATTCTTAACACTGCAGATCTCCTTTTAACAATAAATAGCCCTAAAGTAACTAACTGAAAGTTTAGCCTATGTCACCAAAATGTTTCACTTAAAAAAAAAAAAGCCTTCACTAAGATAGGATGCTGGCATTAAGCTAACGAACAGGGAGCAATAGATTTAGAAATATCATCTACCTGACCCTCGCTGTAAAGTTAAGGTTGTCTGTTTACACACAAAATCAAACAGGTTAGAGAAAGGGTCTTTGATAGGCCAGTATAAAAATGTCTGCCAGTGGAGTTACTTCTGATTTACACTAACACTAGCTGTGCCATTTAGTGATTAAGCAATCCACTTTAAGTTTGCTCAGATTCAACTACAGGTATTAAATGCACATCTGTGAGGCTACCACTACCACAGCACATTTTGCACATAGTTGGATTACACTTATCTCAGCAAACAAATTGTATTAAGCCTATCTCCTACAAATACACTATACCTGCCACTTCAATGCAAAAAAAGGGAGATGGAGAAAAGGCCAGCAGTTTCCAGATCCTACATTCAGTGAAAAACATGGGTTGCTGGTTTTCTGGCACACTCAATATAAAGTGTTTATAAATACATACATGTAAAAAAATGCATACATGTTATTTTGTAAGATCAATAAACCAGTGTCTTGTTTTATGCTACAATAAGACTGGGCAGCTTTAATAATGGTGCACGCTCAAGATTTTATTTTTCAGACAGTAGTAAACTTATGCTAATAATTCTGAGCCCACAGAATACCCAACAGGTCAAAAAAATAAATGTGATTATTTTGATTGTAATGGGAGCTTTGGCCATATCTGCATTAATTAATTTCTGATTGGAGGGATTCCCACTAAGTCAAGATCCATGAATCAGGACAAAGTCAGGGTTTTGTCACCAGAGCTTCAATTAGTGTTACCAGTTTCCAATGGCATAATGATGTCCATCAATTTCCACTTCCTTGTCAAATGCAGGCATGGAGCAACACTATCTATTGCATTTAATTTACAGAGCTTATAAAATGTGTGAAGCAAAAATTGACAGAAACATCTGATTTTTGTTTGAGGACCACATATAAATTATATTCTACTCTCCATCTTAGGCTGGAAGGACAGAATACTTCAGTAGTGCTGAGTGAAGAAATAAGCTCTGGATAATCATTACCTTAAATCATGTTTACCAAGCCTAAAATAAATAAAAAAATAAAATCAGCTTCCTCTCTGATTTGGGCTAATGACTGCTAAATAATTTTATCCCAAGATAATCAAGATCGGCATTGCTAATGTCGAACATAACAGAAACGGGGTTGGGGAAGTGGGTTGTATTACATTACAACCTGTAGTGAAATCTAGTTTAAAAAACAACAAACAACAACAATAACCTGTAATATATGCTACTGGATTAAAAGGATTGGAGAACAAGAAGAAAGGTAGCAAACTACAAGCTGCAGACTGTTTCTATGTTGGTAATAGGAGATTGAAAACAAAACATGCTTTGTGAAAAGGATGTTAAATCTTGGCAGTAATACTAAATAATGCAGCAGTTCAGCAGTGTGTTCTATGGTATTAGTACGTGTAGCAAGACATCACACTATAGCATCTTTATATGTAACAACTCACTGCACGTAGAGCAATAGAATGATCTATGAATCGGGAGATTATGAAGGGCTGGTTCTGTTTGCTTTGACAATTGTTTTAAAAAATGACCACTGATTTCACATTACCCGAATGGTTTGATAAACTGTCTAGATCAAAACCCAAAAGAGAAAAATATTTGTTGTGCTTTAGGAAAAGACAAGTCAGAACTTTGAAAAAAGCACCAAAGGAGTGAATGAAACAAGCACATTTTTAGCTGAAACATGTACAGCTTCTAAGAGAATCAGGAATTGACTGTCAATCTACTTCAGACTTACAGTACATAGTCTCTTTTCACACTCATTCCAATGGTGTATTTAAGTTGAATCTCTGAATAATGGCTTGTCCAACACCACAATCGATGATCTAGCAAGCGTTAGTCTGACATACTTGGCTTACTGAAATCAGTGAGCAGTATAATCACCCACCTGGCTACAATAACAATCCAGGAGCTTGCTAAACATATTCTGCTGAACAGTGTTACAGAAACAGAACATGGAACTGATCCACTGCAAAGATAGACACATGGAGAAAACTACATGAGCAAACAAAATCACATTCTTTCAGGGAAATTCACAGATTCTATTAGGCTGCAAGAGAGAATAAGGTTATATGGGAATGAGGTGTCAACACAAGAAGGAAAACAATAAATGTACAACTTCTTTTTGTTCATAGTCTAATCAATGGCAAAACTCTCATTCACTTCTATGGGAACAGACTTTACTCCATAAACATAAAATAAAGCATGGTCAGTCATCACAAGGGGTCTGCCAGACACTATGACTGTGTCCACAATGCAAAATTACATGTATGGTTCTACAGTGGTGGCAGAAGCAGTGGGAGCTGTAGCACAGAGAAAAGGCATTTTACCTTGTTTTCTTAGCCCTGCTGGTAAAGTCATGTGTACCCTGTCTAAACTGCAGCCAAAGCCAATGGATCTACACTAATAGAAAACATACTTGATTTTTGTATAGACAGACATGTCTCCCTAGGCATGTGGAATTACAATTGTTTCTGTATGCACAGAGTACGTGGGAACAAACAATGCAGAGTGTGGTCAAACTCACTTCTATAAAAATATTTCCTTCTTCCGCTTCACTACAGGACTGCACTCTATTTCAGCTTCTCTCCTCTTCCCAAATAGGGCCTTCAACCCAGTTCATTCCTTCACACAGCAACAAATCATTACCCCGTGTCTCTCTCTCCCAATCCACTTCCTATCACAGGACTATTGAAAAGGTTGAAAAAGTGAGTTTTTTAGGAAAGAGCCAGCCCCGCCCCACCTTTAACAGCACAGTTCTTAATGAGCACCACATGTAAGCATTTTCATTCTTGAAAGGCTTCCTGATATCAGGAGTCTATGCCCCAACACTCAGCTCTGCAGGTGTGGATCTAGTATCAGGAGCTGAGAGTGCATGATAATCCCAGAAAAGTGAGAAAGAGGTTCATTTGGTTACGTAAGAGCATAAGTTTACTGGAGAAGGGACTGTGTTTAGCTGTGTCTGTGCAGTGCTGACCTGTTGGAGCCCCATTCTGACAGGAGTCTTTAATGTCTATCACAAACCCAACAATTTAATCCACCCCACTCTCTCTAGGCTGATTCTCTATTTTGCAGAATCCTTGTTTTTAATTACTTCCAGGAGGTTTCTTTTGATATCCATGGCTTTTTTTGTTTGTTTGTAGATAGGTGATTTGATGTAACATCTACTATAATTGAGCTATTGCATAATAATTAAGTATGACTGTATGACAGCTATCTAACAATGTGTGTAGCTATATTGGTCCCAGGATATTGGACAGAGACAAGGTGGATGAGATTTTTTTTTTTTTATTGGACCAACTTCTGTGGGTGACACACACAAACTTTCAGGTTTACACAAAGATCTTCAGGTCCGTTCTCAGCTATTTAATAAGGTAAACACTTAGGCACTTGGTGTTATACATAATTTCTGCTAAAGGTAGCATATGTATTATTTTTATTGCACACAAGCATTGTCTGACACTCAGTACTTCAGTGTCAGACGATTGCCTAAAGCTTTTAGTAAGAGCCACTTAGCTAACTCTCATAGGAGAATTGGGAAAGGTATTTAAAGTGTACCCCAGTAACTAATGTGGCAGACAGCTTGTGTAATGGCACTTTATCTAGCCTCTCTCCTTATGAAACATCAGCATACTTTCTCAGTAGGCAGTGCAAATTGCCTCTTTTTCATTCCTTCCCCCGCCCCCCGTCTGCTAAATAGGGTCTGTAACAATTAAAAAAAATTGCATTGATGGATGTAAAACCATATCTTGGGCTAGAAAATTCTCTTTACTATGCAGTACTGGCTGAAAGCATGCCTAAAAACAATGTACTCTAAGTTCAGTAGATAAGGCATGTCTGATGAGCAGTCCTGAGTTTGGCTGGTCTCACAATCATTAGCACTGGGAAGAACTCCTTCATCTCCCTAAATAAGCTTTAGGATAGCATACACTGAGCATTGCAGAATCCCAATTGATTTGTTATTTTATCTCACTTTGCAAATCCTACCACCTCTTCTAGAAGATTAATCACATGGTGTAATTGGCCTCGATTGGTTATAAAGTACTGCCACCTCTTTTTCTCTTTCTCTAATTTTAGCCCATTATCATGCACGGACTACTGATTTTTTTTATATATAATTTGTTTTTCCTAATTCATCTCAGGTATGCACAGACCATTCCTGTGCAATCCCTGTATTAATTTTTCTTTTGGGCTGTACAAGTTCAATTCTCTTGATAGCAATGAATTAAGGGTCATACTGTATTTGCATTATGTGTACCATTTCAATCAAATCCTGTTTTTATTACACCTTATCTCCAGCCTCCTTAAAAGCTTTCTGTTCCAAACATTACATTCTCTGCAATAATAACAAAGCTTAAACATCTTACCTCTGCCAAAGGGTACAATACAGGCAGAATTCCTGTAAAAGAGCTGCCTCCTGTATATTGTCTCAGTTTTCCCTCCACATTACCATGAACCATTTTTAAAATTTTGAAGAGCAAACTATGACAAATATAGATAAGCTGTTTTATAATGAAACATCTCCATGATTTAGGCCCTGATTCTGCTTTTGAAAGATTCATTGCAGACTCCTGCACCCATGGACAGTTAGGTACAGGACTAGGGACTTATCAAGCAATAGGCTGTAGTTCTGTATTCTGGACAGCAAGGTGGATCATCTGTGGAAAGGACCTTTAGACTTGTAGGTCCAGATTCAGCAAAGCATTCATGTGTGTGTTTAAGACCTATTGGCTTAAATGGGACTTACAATGCAATTAAGTGCTTTAGTAAATTGAAATAGTTAAGTTTAAGCATGCACATAAGTGCATTGCTAAATCAGGACTATAAGCAATTTTTCCATCCTGGAAATCAAAATACTTCAAATAATTTAAAAAATTATAATTCTATATTTGCTTGCAGTATTTGGCAAATTGCTTTCCTGTTGTGTAGCAATCAGGAGCAAGTATCTCACTAGTTTGCTTAAGGATTTTTTCTACAAGCCAATGTCATCTGACTAACCTTAAATACATTATCAACAGGGCTAAAAATATCACCTATCTTCAGGTAAAACAGATGTTTGCTATAAACCACGTAAAGGAGCTGCATGTTCAGAAAGGCCCACGAATATTTTCTGAAATGGTGGAAATGCATTTATAGGAAAACAAACAGTGATAAATCCTTATTTCTTTAAAAAAAATATGGTTCAGGATATTCAAAATCAAAGTAGAGCTTCACTGGACCAATGGGACAATCTTGCTTCCAAATTCATCCAGATATTTAAGTGAATTTCACCATATATAGACAATTACAAACATAAAAAACAACTTTCCTAAAATATACTCCAACACTTTGGGAAACAATCATTATCACTGGAAAAATCTGTTTAAAAAGAAAAAACAACACCTTCTATAGAGGCCTAATGTATCTTCAATCATATAGAAAGACCACAAACTGAAGTGATGGGAGCTTTATTGCTATTGTATATATATGTCTATGTGTTTGCTGATTAATTAAATGTGCTGGATACTCAAGCTTATTGCCCTGCCCCTCAGAAATGTCTGGTGACCCTTACCCTTTCTCCCCAAGCTCGCAGTTCCGACTCTTGGCAGCCTGAGGCAGGCTGAGACGGAAGGAGGAGCCTGCTGCTGCTGTCATCAGGCGCAGCCAGAAGCCTTACAAAGTCTGGAGGCATAAAACCATCTGGCAGGAGTCAGGCATATACACCTGAAGACACCCAGGTATTATGGCTCTGGGCAATGCCGGGAACCAAGTTTCCTGGTTAACAAAGTGCCAGATAACACAGCTTGCATTGCACACACACACACTTGTTTCTAACAGATCACACACCTGCTCTTGAAAATGACTACCAATGCCATCACTATAAAACAGCTTAGCCCCTAATATTAATGGTGTGGCTCCTAAATTTGGTAGACTGAAAACAGATTAGTCTAGTGGTCCCTCTAACAAGAAATTCATAGATTTTAAGGCTATACTCTTTTCAGGCATGCTACAACTCTCTAATGATAGTTAAGCATTCGTTGAAGTATTTCAACATTATCTAACCTACTATATATTTGAGAGAGTCTGTGTGTCTGTCTGACTTAGTTCAAGAATGCCTCCTAAACGGTAAGAGCTAGGACTACCGTATACAGCTTCCTCTTATAACTTAAAATAAGGTAAGAGTTTGTTTGTGCCAGGAAAATGGGATGTGCCTGGAAAGGGATTGGTTCTCATACAACCATATGGAAAAGAGACAGTATCACCAGGCAGTATCACCAGGCTAGGAGTGCACCCTCACTATCCAGGATTGCTCCACTCTCAAACCTCCCACCCCCAGATGCCCTTTAGGAAGTGCAGGGAAGGGCTGGAACTTCAGCAGCCATGGACAGGCACTTCTTACCTGACTCCAAACTCTGTGACAGAGGGCTGGGGTTGTCCTCTCACCCTGCATACCAGAGCAATTATTTAAAATGGAACATGAATAGTTTCATTTTATTTTCCCAACCCCATCCCCCCAAAAATGTATTGAATTAAGGACCCGATCAATGCCAGGTAAGGCTATGTCTACACTCACAGCTTCTTGTGAAAGTAATATGCAAATGAGGCTAAGCGTGGAATATCGCCAAGCCTCATTTGCATACCTAATGAGCCACCATTTTTTTCAGAAGAGGTTCTTGCACAAGAAGGAGCATCTACACTGCCCCTTCTTGCGCAAGAAAAACCCTCTTGTGCAATGCCGTTCTTCCTGTCAAGTAATAAGTGTAACGGCATTGTGCAAGAGGGTTTTTCTTGCGCAAGAAGGGGCAGTGTAGACGCTCCTTCTTGTGCAAGAGCCTCTTCTGAGAAAAATGGTGGCTCATTAGGTATGCAAATGAGGCTCGGCGATATTCCACGCTTAGCCTAATTTGCATATTACTTGTGCAAGAAGCCGCGAGTGTAGACATAGCCTAAGTGTTCTACTAATCAATCAGAGTAGCAGATGAATCTGCAGTCTATGGTGGCATATAGACCTACACCAATTTCAAAAGACTCTGAAATGCTGAGATAAGCTCTAAAAGATTCTGATCAATATATGAACAGTATCAAAACGTATTTATACTTTCTCCGTTTCCTAGCCATAAAGATGCCTTTACTCTTTTCCTCTTCTGCCTAAAGAGCCAAATCCTCTTATTCAATCAAGGTAATTTCTCCGGAAACGGCTTACTTTCTATAGCAATTGCTCTTTTCAGTTATGGCTCATGGGGATAGCTGGTGTCAATTATCATAGTTCCATTGGAAGGTGCTTTCTGCTTGATACCAGACTACTATACACTTGGACCCTAATCCTCAAAAGAAATGTAGGCACCTAAACCACAATCTGAGGCAACAACTTCTCAAGTTTAAGTGACTAAAGCCATTTTACACTGTGCTGCAAGCTCCAAAACTTTCATCAAATCCAACAGATGCTCAAATCAGTTGGAATCTAGATTTTCTAGGTAAAACTGTCTGCCTCTGCTTCCTCATTCAGAGAGTGCAGATGCCTGTCTCCCACCTGAGCCCAGAATAATCCTCAAACCTGGAAGAGATGGGCATTGGACATGTAAGTCACATGCAAGGCCAAATCTGGTAGACTTGCTCAGAAGGTCCCATTCAAAATCTGTCTGTAGAAGGTGGTGATGGTGCCAATAACTGTTACACTGTGGGTAAATTTAAAAAAAACATCCAAAGATAGGGTGCTCACATGGGAGGGAGAGCCCCTGGGTCCAATCCCTCTGCTCCAATGACTGTCATTATTCAGTCAGAGTGGAACAGCTTTATCTGGAGAGAATGAGGAAGCCTCATACCAGAATTGCTCATAAATCAGTGGTTAGAGCACTCAAGAGGTGGGAGACCTCTGTTCAAATCCTCTCGGCTGCTCTAGCAGAGGGGCAAATTGAATATGTGCCTCCCATGTTCCATGCTAGAGCTTTACCCACTAGTGTTCCCTGTAAGCCAATTGTTTGGGTGGTCACCCAGGAGAGATTCAAATGCCACCCAGCTGATTAGCAGAGCCCTACCGCCAGCAGCATGTGTGGTGCACATCTCTACATGCCTTGGCACATATAACAATATTCATTCTGCACATAGATGGAAACATAAGAGGGAACACTGCTAGCCATTAGGATAAAAGTTACAAGGTGGGCAGCACCTCCTTCCCTAGAAATTTTGTGTGAAGCAAGCTATGTGCCTAACTCATGTCACAAGCAATGTCTAAGGGAGCTAAGACACCAGACTCTAGGCAGTGGGTTGGTAAATTGCTAATAGAGAGGTGCTGGGGCTCATGGTATGCCCATCATTGGGTTGCTTAAGCAGCTTTCTCTCTCAGTGCAATGGCCTTTGCAGATTGCATTCATAGGTGCCTCTCTCCCACTGTTCTGCTGTATAGGGAACCTAGGAGTCTAACTCAGGCTTTGCAGTGTTCCTGTGATTTTCTAAAGTTAGGTGCTGTGACACTCAGCACCACAACCTGGCCTTTGCAAAAAATCTGTTCTCTTCCAATACTCCACGTTCAAAGTATATACAAATTAAATTGACCTTCAGGGAAGATGTATTGATTTTTGCAATTTTTTTGGCTATTGGAATCCTTTTCTCTAATCCAAATGTTGTTGTCATTCAGCAAAACTCATACTATACAAACAAATCTTTCTTTACTGTAGTGAGTGCAGTGAGTGTCACACATGCTAAGACAAACATTGGCTTACTGCACACCAGGCTTGTTGGCACAACGTGAATTTTTTTAACAAAACCATGTCTTAGAGACGTATGGCCCAATTCTCCTCTCATACCTACTTTATACCAGTGTAACTCCATTGGAATGAGGCCGTTTCTAAATGGAGTATGTCAAAGTTAATTTCAGCCACTGAAAGCACCAATTTGACAGCCCTTCAGGCTAAGCGCTCTTTATCTACAAAGGGGATTCGCTGGAAGGAGACATCTGTCCTGGTGAGAGGGGAGCAGTCTCCCTGCCTGTTCATTCTTATGCCTTTCTATGGAGAATGCCAACAATTATTCTCTCCGCCTGCCTAAGATTCCCACCTCGTTTCGCACAGGCCACCAGCCAGTCTTCTATTTGCAACTGATGTTCAGTGACGATTGACCAAGGTCATACCAGTTTTAATGACAATTTGGATAAAAAATTATATGGCCCCATTAACAATTTGGGAGCCATCCACATGTTAATACAATTTTCAGGTAAACAATTATTCTGTACCAGGAAACAGTCTGTACCAAGAAGGGAAAAGAAATTAATGCACACAAAACCACCGATTCTATTGGCATAACTTTCCTTCAGTTTGATTGATATATTTACTCATTGCCAACTGGCTGTGGAAGATATGCCTAGACACAACAGGGACATTAGCTAACCGAGTATTAACAATGGGACTAATTGTATCTGCAAAAGGAAGATCTACCCACTAGGCTATTTTAACAGACATCAGTATATAGTACTCCATTTGCTATTCTAGTTAGTAGCCACATGGATAAAGGGGAAATGCATTTAAATAATGATGAAGTAGTGAGGATACTGACTGCTTCTTACTGCAGAGTATGGACTCACATTGCGTTCACAGGCTAAAGGGAATATTAACACCATAATCTGCTATTAACAACTTTACATAGGATTTAGGCCAATGGAAATAGTGATTTTTTTCCACTGTGTAGCTTGTAGATCATACATGACATATGTCGTCTCCCAAGGACACATGCAACTGGGATTTATTTTACAATTTAATTTCTTAAAAGTGATATTAAAATTTTTCTTTTAATAGATTCTATGGCATGAATGGTTAATTGTTCATCAACATAGTCCTCATACAGTAGGTAATTTATTGGTTACAAAAAAGGCAGGCTCTTCTGCTATGATCATTTATGGGGAAGTGTGGCGGGGGCACTTCGTAAATTCATTCCAGTTTCAGAGATAATACAGACTTTCTTCCCCTCCATTTTTAAATTTCCTCCCTTTTCTTTTACAAATTCTGGATTTCTATTATTTCAAGCCCATTTGAAGAAGTGAGTTTTGCCCACTAAAGCTCATGATACTTATATATATATATATATATATATATATATATATATATATACACACACACACACACACAGGGCTTGACAAACGGCAGTGAAAACCGCTCACCAGCCCCATACTGTGCATGCGCAAGAGCCGCATTGTGAATGCATGCGCCGCGAATGAATGGGGCATGAGGCTGAAATCTACTCCCCACGGGCAAGTAGATTGTATAGTTTCTTAAGCCCTGTATATGTATGTTAGTCTCTAAGGTGCCACAGGACTACTTGTTGTTTTACAAGAATCCATAACATCCATTGAACTGGGATGAACTCTTTAAACATATCCACTCTATAGAAATATATATTACAAATATAGGTGAGCATCCTATCAGATAGGCATGTTTCTTTGGCAGTTTGTAAAGGAACTAGAAGATTTACCCACCATTGCTTGGGTTCTTAATTCATTTTTGGTTTTGGGGGAGATAAAATTTAAAATGTACATGCTTCGTTTAAACCATTTCTTTGGGGTGGGGATGGTGTGAGGGGCTCAGTATGCAGGCTGCCCCAGCCCGCTTACTGCAGCAGCTTGTAGCCAGGTGAGAAACACCGCTCCATGGCTGCTACAGCTCCAGCAGGCACAGCAGGGGAAGAGGTGCATGTCCCCCGACTGGGGAAGGTCCAGTCCATCTGACCACTGCACCCTCCCTCCCCCAGCTTTGCTTCCTGATGAAGGGAAACAGCCAGCAACGTCCCTATATGAATGGTGGGGGAGCTACAGCCCCCAAAGGGCACCCTCAAGGGCACCAGAAAGGTGGGAGGCTTGAGGCTGGGACAGTCCCAGATGGGGGGACACCCCCAGCCAGCCCCTTTCACCTGCAAGGTGATTCTGTCTCTTTTCTATTTGGCTTTCTGAGAAACAATCCCATTCCAGGCACATCCAATTTTTCTGGCATAGCCGAACTCTTACCTTGGTTTAAGTTATGATAAGAGCAAGCTGTATACCAAATTTGGTGGTCCTAGCTCTTACTTTTAGGAGGAGTTCTTGAACAGATAGATGGACAGACACATTCTCTCAGATAGAGAGTAGATTCAGGCTATTTTAAGTTACTGGTAACAAATTATTATGGGTTCTAATAATTTAAAAGTCATGCATAAGCAAATAAATATTAATGTTTTGTAAATTTGGGGAGAGTTTTTTTAAAAGTTATCATATATAGACACTTTGGAGTGGATTTAAATTAAGAAATCACCTTACCAAAAAATGTGTATCATCAATTTAAAAATAAGCATTTTCCAAACAAGCAATCTAAAAATGAAACCAAAACAAAAACCCAATGGTGACTTTTCAGGTTTACAAGGCACTCCTTTATTCTGCTGACCGCTGCCACCTGTTATTAGAAATGTAATGTCTACCGCTCTTGTTGACTACTGTGGAAATAATAAACAGAAAATCCAGATAGGATGCACAAATATCTGCTCTCTCAGGAAGCAGTATTTAATGAATTTTTGTACTGAGTGTATTAATCTTTATGTATTATTACATAGCAGGATGCAGCCAGATCAGGAATTTGATATATGTGTTTTTCTTCTCCATGGAGGAGTTGGTATAGATGGAGGGGGCAGAATTATTTTTAGGGATCTCAAGCAGATCAGCAATCTCTTGGGTCCTGTGCCATACACACACAGAGTAAGGGGAACAGGCTCAGTCCCCCAGGGTATGTCTAGACTATTGTCTTTTCAAAAAAAAACCTGCCCTTTTTTCAAAAAAACTTCACCCGCGTCCACACTGCAATCGCATTGTTTTGAAATTAAATCAAAAGAACGCAGGGTTTTTTTGACATTGATAAACCTCAAATTACGAGGAAGAATGCCTTTTTCGAAAAAGGTTGGAGAAAAAAAAAGTCAAAGGGTGAGTAGAGTGCGAAGGGAAACATATAATATTCCTGGGTTCACTGATATTACTGGGCAGCCCACATAGCATAAAAGGGCCTGACAGTCTCTTATACCTGTGTAGAGTGTGAAAGATCAACCAAGTCAGAATTCTTTACTAGCATAACACTCAGGCTATGTCTACACTGCCCCCATTTTGCACAAAAATTATGCAAATGAGGTGAAGTGTGGAATATCGCTGTGC
The DNA here is from genome assembly GCF_052426305.1 of Pelodiscus sinensis. Classification (NCBI taxonomy): domain Eukaryota; kingdom Metazoa; phylum Chordata; order Testudines; family Trionychidae; genus Pelodiscus; species Pelodiscus sinensis. The sequence continues at coordinate 25,516,677 of NC_143063.1, read as the reverse complement.
CTCATTTGCATAATTAATGAGGCTCTGTTTTTGCACAAGAGGCTTTTGTGCAAAAAGGAGCCATCTACCCAGCTCCTTTTTGTGCAAAAACCCCCTCTTGAGCAAGAGCCATTCTTCCACATTTTTTTCAGGAAGAATGGCTCTTGCACAAGAGGGGGGTTTTGCACATAAGCCTCTTGTGCAAAAATGGAGCTTCATAAATTATGTAAATGAGGTGCAGCAAATATTCCACACGTCACCTCATTTGCATATTTTTTGTGCAAAACGGGGGCAGTGTAGACATAGCTTCTGGATATTCTGAGCCCAAATACCTGGCTCCAGAAAGTGCAGAAAAGAGGAGAATGAGGGCTAATGGGAAGAATAACTCACTCTTCCCCCTTATTCACATTCTTCAGATATCTGCACACTCAGCTTAACATGAAAAAGGTACCTGAACTTTCAGCAAAGAACTCTTGTAATGAAACATTCAGGAACCAGCGTATTACGATTTGAGAATACTGCCAATGCTGTCGAAACATGCACTTTTGACCTGTAATGTTTACCTAGAAGCACTTCACAGAACAGCACTAGTGTTCCGTAAACAGGCTTTTATTGCAGGAAGAGTGTAGTGTAGTTCTGGAGAAAAGAATATGGCAAAAATTGAGGGCTCTCAAAGGGCATTACAACTGCTTTGAAAAGGAGAACTGAAAACAGATTTCCTAGCTGAAGTACACTTTTGGGTAGTGGAGGTATGTACAAAGGCCAAAAACTCTGAGGCTGTGTCTACATTGGCAAGGGTTTGAGCAAAAGCGGCTTTTGAACAAAATCTTGCCACCTGTCTACACTGGCCGAAAGTATTTGCGCAAGAACAGTGACGTTGTACTGTATGAAATCAGTGCTTCTTACGCAAATACTTTGACGCTCCCGCTCAGGGATAAGTCCTCTTAAGCAAGTGTTCTTGTGCAAGAGGCCAGTGTAGACAGGTAACATCAATTTCTTGCGCAAGAAAGCCCGATGGCTAAAATGGCCATTGGAGCTTTCTTGCGCAAGAGAGCGTCTACACTGGCACGGATACTTTTGAGCAAAAGCAAATCTTTTGTGCAAAGGCACATGCCAGTATAGACGCTCTCTTACTCAAATACTTTAATGCAAAAACTCTTGTGTTAAAAGCATTTGTGCAAAATCATGCCAGTGTAGACACAGCGTGACTTTATAGGAGTTCCATATTATTTTCTACCTCTATGCCAAAATACTGATCCAGCCTTAAAAACAGTGACTTCCAGAGAGACAAAACTAATATGAAAAAGTCTGGAGCTACCAATGTACCATATAATCAGCATCCAAAGAGAAAGAGAAATCAGTTAATGTTTAGAAAGCCTAAATCCATTCATGCACTAGTATTTTTATATGAAATAAATGAAACATACTTCTCATCTCATTTTTAACAGAGCTTATTAACTTGCTATTATGTTTTTCCCTTCATCATTTTTCCTGGAAGGAGGGGAATAGTTCATTTACATAGAAGACTATGCCAGACAGTTGGGAGGCTGAAGTGTAGTCATGCTCCTCACACTCAGCTCAAGGGCCACTTACTGAAGTGGCTTTCTGCAGCAGAAATTTAATGATTTATTTTGTGAATCATCAGGATATTACAGAAAGTTAGATGTCAGCGTTGGGACTGCTCGTACTCAGCTTTTAAGCTAAGACATTAAGCCAACTCTGTATAATAGAAGAGTCTCCACAGTAGGATAAGTTAATGATGTTCTGCTTTAACTCTGACCTAAACTATTGCTTTTGGGGTCAGAGTGAGCTCCTGAACTTCACAGTAGTTGAATATAACTTCAATTTAATACAGTGCAAAAACTAGATACTAGTTCTGGCTTGAAGACATTTTAATCTGTGTGATGAGCTGTTCAGACCTGACAAGCTATGCAGGAGAAAATCACTTCAGTAATTGTATAGAGAAGACCTCCAAAACATCTGCATTACAGAGTTCAAATTATATGAATTTTGACTCCTCCAAATATTTTTGAGGCGAGCAACAGTAAACACTATGAAAATACCCTATTTTATTTATTTTCTGAAGTGCATTCATCATACACGGTCTCCATTTTCATACTCTTCAGGAGAGTTCTGTCTGAATTAAATATGTCAGGCTATTGTGGGAAGGTATTCTGTTGTTGGACAGTATGTATTTTTTAATGTAAAAAGTGAAGTCCGGGCACTTCTCATTCAAGAACCCTTAGCACATTTTTAGAGTATTACTTCACAGTGACCAGATTCCACCATGGATAATTACATCCTGTCTACCTCAATTCCCCTCTTCATCAACTGAACATGGTATTCTTCACTTCCTGTACTAAATTGTTTTGTAATGCCAATAGGTATATGCTGCCAAGCAGCTCTTACATTTCACCCCAACATTAGCTCCATCTCAGCAGTGGCTAGAATGATTCCTACATACCCCTCCCAGAGGTATAATGAGGCATAATTAGGTATTACAGAAACATGAAATATTATAATGCTCTATGAACACATGCTGTGAAGCAAAACAGGGTAATATGACCCCCTCTGTGCACAAAGATTTCTTTCATAATATATTTAGTACCATCTATTGACTTATACAGTGGCTATGTGTTTCAAGTCAAGAGATCTAGGTTCAATCCCTGCTGTTGCTGCAGATGTGGACTTGAGCAATTCATTGAACCTTGCTCTCCCTAAGAGAGTGAGGAGAATACCTCACAGAGCAGTTCATTGCCTGGAAAGTCCTGCAGTGCCCAATTTATATATATAGTCTAGTCCCTCCTCCCCCAAGATATTTCTGCACATTTCTTTGTAACAATGTGCACATTAAATGAACAGTTAGACTGTGGCAGACTGTGACAAGCAAGACAGACATAAGTAATTCACTTTTGTGATATAATCTTCAGCTTCTTACATTTACTATATGCTCAGTATCAAAGATTTCCTTACGTCATTTATTACAGTGGATCTCCCAGTTGATGTGCACATGTAGCTAACTTCTTTCCCACCCCACGCCAACATGAACATGCAAGCTATGCATGAGTGTCATGGGTTAACTGCACCACTTAAGGACAACACATCAGGCACTGAATATGTATGTATCTACTCCTCCTAAACACCCTCTGCTCAGAAAAGTTAAATAATCCCCTAAACAGAAATGAGTTTGGTACAGAATATAATTCAGTTATAGGAAAAGAATTAAATTTGGGCAAGTCCCCCTGCTGATTGTTACATCTAATTCATCACCAGAGCTTTAAAAGGGTGAGTTTCTCCAATCAAATATGTGCCAGTAAGCAAAATCCCCACCTTGTGAGGACACAGAATTCTGCTAGATGTTTTAAATTTCCCAGAACAATTTGATTGCCAAAGCAAGCCAATCAAGTTATAATTGGCTCTAATCAGCACTCCCAGGAGCTGCTCGATTCTTTTCCTGAATTCAAGTCAACCTCAAAATAAGTGTGACATTTTTTCCTTCCATCTGAAAACACAGTGTCATTTTCAAGCTGCTCTCTACAATAAAAAGCCACCCTCCATGACCCATCTGGCACAAATGGAAACTGGCTACCTGAATTCAAATGATCATTGTGATCATAAGTAAAATGATTATTTTTATTAGTAATAGATACTGGCAATGTGCACTAGGAGATAGGCACTTTCCAACACCAAAAGAATTCACAGTCTATAAAGTAAAACCAAACTCTAAGCCTTTTGGTTATGTGGACATAATCTTGTCCAACTTTCCCAGAAGTCTCTGGCTGCACACTAGAGCATTCAGCAGCCTGTTTCATCATTACTTTATACTACATTTTAAACCTCTTTTGTCCAGCACTCTCTAGTCTGGCAACATCTATAGTCTGGCATGATTTTAGTTTGCTGGATGTCCACTTATCATAGGTGTGGCCAAGTTTCCTATGTAAAGTTTGTTTACAGCCACCTGTCCTGGCTCTCAGTGTTCTGTGCTGCTACTTAGCTCCAATTTACCTCTAAAGAGCTCAGTAAGCAGTGGAAGTGTTGTAATGCTGCTTGACCAGAGGTGGGTAATAATTTTTTTTACCAGGGAATGCTTGAGAAATTTTTGAAGTGGCCCTGGGCCGCACTGGAAGGGGCGGGGCCTTAGGCAGAAGGGGTGGGACCAGGACACTTCCTTGCTTCCCCATCCACAGACCATGATTGGTCTGGCAGTGAGGGAGGGAGTGAAGTCTTTCCCCCCCTCCCCCGAGGTCCCCCTAGGCACCCATGCCCCTGGCATTGGGAGGAGACTTTGTGTGCTCACCCTTCTGCCCCCAAGCCCTGATTGGCCTGATTGGCCTGGGGGTAGGGGAGTGGCAGGGCCTCCATGGGCCAGATCCAGCCTATGGAGGACCTTTTGCCTACCCCTGTGCTAGACAATATTGACGTCCTGTGGTTTGGCAAATTCTCTGGTTGGGCACTGGTTGGGTCCTGAGGGATTAGAGAGGTTCAAGTGTACATGAAAATTGATAATTAGATTGAGAATTTGAAGGAAGATGGCAGCTTGGATGAAAGTGATCATGAAATGAGAGAGTTTGTGATTCTAAGTAGTGATAGAAGAGAAAACAGCAGAATAAGGATAAAAGACTTCTAGAAGGCTGACTTCAGAAACCTCAGAGACTTGATAGGCATAAATATAAAATGGCAAATGACTGCCTAGGAAGGAGTACTTTAGAAAAGGATCTTAGGGGATTACAAACTAAATATGAGTCAACAATGTCATAGTGTTTGAAAAAAAGCAAACCTCATTTTGAGATGAAATAGGAAGAGAGTATTCCATGTGAGGCAAATGTAGTAATTCTTTTACTCTGCTCAACACTGCAAAGGCCGCAAGATAAATGTTGCACATAGTTCTGGGTACCACACTTTGGGAAAGATGTGGATAAATTGGAATTCAGGCAAACACCAGTCAGGAATGGTCTAAATAGTACTTAGTCCTGTGCCAGGGCAGAGAACTGGATAAATGGTCCAGTCACAGTCCGTTGTAGCCCAGGGCCATTTCAAAAATTTCTGAAGCGGACCCTGGTAAAAAAAATTATTGCCCACCCCTGGTCTAGTAGCATTACTAACACTTCCACTGCTTACTGAGCTCTTTATGATTTCTTGATTCTCATTGTAATAAGAAGGCATGGAGAAAGCTGAATCCGCAAAAAAAGCCAACTGTAAAAATTAGTTGCATATGTTAATATGCAACATGCCCTGCTTTTTGAGAGAACATAGCTAAGAACAACTGGCAGCAAGCAAGGCTAAAATCAACCATGGCTTGCTACCATTTTGATGGACAGTGTTTTGCACCACTTTGGACTGGAATAAACATCTGCACCAAGTGCACTGCAGTGGAGAATTTACAAGAAAATAGCAATAGGTCTGTAGCACAGGACAGGACACGAGGAAATTCGAACTTGCCTGCATCTATCACTGTCTCAGATGAAGGCCACTTTCTTACCTGAACATTTGTATTATGCTCAGGGATATGCAGAAATCAAGGACATTATTTCTATTGGCCAAATTGAGAGGAAATTTTTTGTTGACATTAAGCTAGTGCTTCTCTATTGCTTTTCTGTAATAAATTATATACTGCCAACGTAGCACATGTAGGACTTACTCTGACTCCTCTTATAAGCTCAACTTGCTTCTGCACCTGAACTCTGGATGGCAGAGGTAAGTATCAGAACACTTTGGCATCCAGACTCTCAGGTCAAGCCTAAATCTGATAAGAATCAGCGCTGCTTCTAGGCAGCTCTAATTTGTGCCAAAGATCTTATTGGTATCTGTCTCCTGCGGCAATGGATAGGTTGGCTGAGGCAGACAAAGGACTTGAAGCTGGGACATTCTGTCCAGGAGGAACATTCATAGTCATGGGGCAATCCCGCATAGATTATTTATGGCCAGTTTTTGGTTCTTTGGCACCTCCCAGTTTGTGCAAAAGTTCCAAATTTGAGTAGAGAATCCAGATTTACATGTCCGACCATAACTTTCTTTTGCAGTTTGCAGATCTTTTGTGGATCTTCAACAGGGGATGATGATGATGTTTGTATGACAAGCTGATACAGCAGCATATCAGTTTGATAGGCTGACCATGAATTTCAATCATGTAACTTGCTGCAAAAGTGGCTTCAAAGCTTTTGGTGCACAAATCACAGGGCCATAATGTCCTTTGTCTTTGTTTTCAGTATGGTAAATAGACTTCAGAAGTGACTTCCTGCCCAGTAAAGCCTAGCAGAAGGAAACTGTAAATGCTACTTTATCAAAGAAACAAATCAATGAGATCTGATAGGCGTAACTGTCAGTATGATAGTGGAGCTGGTAGCTTTCATTACAACTGCATCCAAGATCCAGGGAATCTCAAATATAAGGTTACAGACTTAGAATCGTAGAAATATGGAGTTAGAAGGGACCTTACAATGGTATTAAATTTCCAGCTGCATGGGTTGAGGTAAACTTAGACCATCCTTGCCAAGTGGCAAGCTTTTAAAATCTTTCAGTGATGACAATTCTACAACCTTCCTTGGAAGCCCATTCAAGAACTTAACTACTCTTATAGTTAGATAGCTTTTCCTAACCTAACTCTCATCGCTGCAGAATAAGGCTTGGTCTACACTAGGAGTTTAGGTTGAACTTACCTGCATTAGGTCAATTTTCTAAACAATGAGTCTATACCACCAAGCTCGTTGAGTCAACTTTAAGGGTGATTAAAGTCAGTTTCAATACTCCTGCTTTTCATGAGAAGTAACAATAAATTCTACTTTGTATGGCCAACTTTAGGGTAGTGCAGATACAGCTGTGAAAGTCGAAGTTCTTAGCCACCAGGAGGTGTCCCAGGGTATGTCTACACTAGAAAGTTAGTTCGAACTAACGGACGTTAGTTCGAACTAACTTTCCTATGCGCTACACTAGCGCTCCGCTAGTTCGAATTTGAATCGAACTAGCGGAGCGCTTAGTTCGAACTAGGTAAACCTCATTTTACGAGGACTAACGCCTAGTTCGAACTAGCTAGTTCGAACTAAGGGCTGTGTAGCCCTTTAGTTCGAACTAGTGGGAGGCTAAGGCTTCCCAGGTTTCCCTGGTGGCCACTCTGGCCAACACCAGGGAAACTCTATTGCCCCCCTCCCGGCCCCGGAGCCCTTAAAGGGCCACGGGCTGGCTACTCACTTTGTGCCAGTTGCAAGGCTGCCAGCACCCGTGCCTGCACAGCCTGCACCTGCCACACCATGAGCCAGCCATCCGAGGGCTCCCAGCCCTCCACTGCTCCCCACGACCAGCCTGGCGGCTCCCGGGAGCCTGCCCGGGGGCGCACAAGGCGGGCGCCCGCCTGGTCAAGTGCGGAGATCGTGGACCTCATCGAGGTTTGGGGGGAAGCCTCAAATGTCCACGATCTCCGCACTAGCCACCGGAACGCGGCCGTCTATGGACGCATGGCTGCCAGCCTGGCCGCCAGGGGCCACCAGCGCAGCCGGGAGCAGGTGCGCTGCAAGATTAAAGACTTGCGGCAGTCCTACTCCCGGGCCTGCCTGCCAGGGGCTGACCCGGAGGCCTGCCCCCACTTCCATGCCCTGGACCGCCTCCTGGGGGCTCATGCCGTCCCTGCCCCCCGGGACGTGATTGACCCCGGGGCAGAGGGACCGCTCCTGGACACCGAGGAGGAGCAAGAGGGCTCTGAGAGCCAGGAGCCTGCTGCCAGCCTTCCCAGGACCCGGGACCCCCGAGGCACCCCACAGAGCCGCTCGCCTGCATCATCAGAGGCCGGGGAGGCGTCCACCTGTGAGTACCCTCGTGTTCCCCTTATGTGTACGGGGGGCTGGGGCGAGAGGGAGCCCCGGGACCGTGCGCCTGGGCCTTGCCCACCACGGAGCAGCAGCTGGGGATCCTGCAGGGGCCCTGGCCTTGCAGAGGGGAGCTGGGTTTCACACACCTGGGCCCCTGGGGTAATTGACCGCTGGTCTTCTTGCACCACAGCTGCAGCACCGGGGACTGCAGGGCGCACCACACCGCCTGCAGCAGCCGCCCGCGCCCGGGCAAGCAGGACAGCCAGGAACCAGGAGGACTACCAGAGGCGGCATCTCCGGTTCCTGGACCGACAGCTCCGTCTCCAGGACCACTGGGTCCAGGAGGACCTCAGGCTGCGCCAGAGGAGTCTGGAGGCCCTGGAGGAGCAGGGCCGTGCCCTGCGAGGCCACCTCCAGAGCCTGCTAGACCGCTTTCCATTTCCTCCTCCCCCTGCTCCCCCTCTTGCTCCCCCTCTTGCTCCTCCTGCTCCCCCTCTTGCTCCTCCTGCTCCCCCTCTTGCTCCTCTTGCTCCCCCTCTTGCTCCCCCTCTTGCTCCCCCTGCTCCCCCTCTTGCTCCTCCTGCTCCCCCTCTTGCTCCTCCTGCTCCTCCTGCTCCTCCTGCTTCCGCTCCTGCTTCCTCCACACCCCCTGTCCTCTCTGCCCCCCCCTCCACAACCATTCCCCACCGACGCCCCCGGACCCGCAGTGTGGCGAGACGGGAGAGGCACCCAGACTCCCACCCCTGAGCTTTCCTTTCCCTTCCTCCCTTCCCTCCCCTCCCCTTCCAGCTCCCTCGTCCCAGGTTTCCCCCTCCCTTCTCCCACCTTCATTCCTCCCTCCCCCACCCCAGTTCTCTGAAATAAACAGACGTTTTTGTTGGAAAAACAGGTGTCTTTATTTGACAGTAGGTAGGGAGGGGAAAGGGGAAGGGGGGGGTAGGGTGGAAGAAGGCCCCGGTGGGGCATGCAGGGAGAGGTCAGTCCTCCTCCTCCTCCACCTGGAAGCTCTCCCGCAGGGCTTCCCGGATCCGGATGGCCCCCCGCTGGGCTTCCCGGACGGCGGCGGTGCGGGGCTGACCGTAGTGTCCAGCCATGCGGTCAGCCTCAGCCATCCAGGCTGGCAAGAAAGCCTCCCCCTTCCGCTCACACAAATTGTGGAGCACACAACATGCCGCCACCACGGGAGGGATGTTGTGCTCGGCCAGGTCCAGACGGGTGAGGAGGCATCGAAAGCGGGCTTTCAGTCGCCCGAAGGCCCCCTCCACCACGATGCGGGCCCTGCTCAGCCTGTTATTGAAGGCCTGGCGGGAGGGATTGAGGTGTCCCGTGTAGGGCTTCATGAGCCAGGGCTGCAGTGGGTAGGCGGCATCCCCCACCAGGCAGACGGGCATGTCCACGTCCCCGACCCTGATGTGGCGGTCGGGGAAGAAGGTCCCGTCCTGCAGCCGCTGGCACACGGAGGAGTTCCGGTACACCCGGGCGTCGTGTGCTTTGCCGGACCAGCCCACATTTATGTCCGTCAACTGTCCCCGGTGGTCACATACGGCCTGCAGGATGACGGAGAAGTACCCCTTGCGGTTCACGTACCGGGACGCCTGGTGTTCCGGGGCACGGATGGGGATGTGCGTCCCGTCGATGGCCCCCCCGCAGTTGGGGAAGCCGAGGGCGCCGAATCCCCGGATGACGGCATCCGGGTTGGCGAGGCGGACCACCCTGCGGAGCAGCACCCGGTTGATGGCCTTGACCACCTGCGGAGAGAGACACAGCAAAGCGTCAATCAGTGGGGCGCCCGGGTGGCTGGGAGCGTGCGTGCCCTGGCAGTGCCCCGCGCCCCACTCCCGGAAGCAACCCCCCTGGCGGCGTGTAGTACGGCCGGGACAGCCCGACCCCTCCGGTGCGGGGCGCTTTCGCCTCCTCCCGCCCCCCCCTTTGTCCCTGGGGCGGCCCATCCCCTCCTCGCAGCCCCCCTCCCCCCCGGCTCGGTGGCCGACGAGCGCCGTACCTGCATGAGCACTGCTCCGACAGTGGATCTCCCCACGCCGAACTGGTTCCCGACGGATCGGTAGCTGTCCGGCGTGGAGAGCTTCCAGAGGGCGATGGCCACCCGCTTCTGGAGGGGGATGGCGGGCCTCATGCGAGTGTCCCTTCTTTGCAGGGCAGGGGCGAGCCACTCGCAGAGCTCCAGGAAGGTGTCCCTCCTCATCCTAAAGTTCTGGGTCCACTGTCGGTCGTCCCAGCGCTCCAGGACGATGCGGTCCCACCAGTCGCTGCTGGTGTCCAGACGCCAGATGCGGCGGGGCACGCCGGTGCCGGGGCGCCGCCGCGGCTCCTCCACGGCCCCCAGGGCGGCCAGGCGGAGAGGCAGGGGGCTGACGTTCCCCAGGTGGTGCCAGGCAGCCTCGAGCCATTGCTGGCAGGCTTGCAGCAGCAAGTCCAGAACGTGCACCAGAAGGTGCAGGGCGAGCCGTGGCTCCATGTTGCCACCTGCGGCGGCCCCCCCGAAGGGAAGCACCGACACAGACGGGCACAGAGACCGACGCTTTGCTGTCCCTCGGCGAGGTTGGCAAGCAAGCAGGAAAAGCTGAGAACCGGCTGTCCAGGGGGGGTCCCTTTAAGCACGAGCCTCAGATAGCCTCAGACAGCAGCCACACAAAGCAACTGCTGACCTGATGCCCTGCCAGAACCGGTTTCAGCTGCCCTTAAATGCCCCCCTGCGTCCAATCAGTGTGGACGCGCTAGTTCGAACTAGCAAAACGCTAGTTCGAACTAGTTTTTAGTTCTAGATGCGCTAGTTCGAACTAGCTTAGTTCGAATTAACTAATTCGAACTAAGTTAGTTCGAACTAGCGCTGTAGTGTAGACGTACCCCCACAGTGCCCAACTGGGCCACTCTGGCCAGGAATTTCAAATCTGCTGATCTTCTCAGCAGCACACCTGACCACGAATGCCCAGGGCTGCAAACAAGCACCAGTATGGAATGTGCAGGATCTCATTGCTATGTGGGGAGAGGAGTCTGTTCAGGCAGGACTACGAAGCAGTAAAAGAAATGCTGATACTTATGCCAAGATTGCACAGGATGTGGTGGAGAAATGATAGACCAGGGAAGCCCAGCAGTGCCACATTAAAATGAAGCTGTTCAAGCAGGCATACCAGAAGACAAAGGATGCAAAGGATGGTGTGGGTCAGCACTGCAAACATGCCACTTCTAGGGGCAGCTGCACAGGATTTTAGGAGGGGACCAGACCAATTTCCTAAGCCAGTCTATGGATTCCTCCCAAGACTCTTCTCTGGCAGCCTCAGGCAGCAGCTTGGAGGATAGCATTGGTGAGGAAGAGGAGGAGGAAGAGACTGGTCAGCAGGCGAGTGGTGCATCCTATCTCACCAATAGCCAGGACCTTTTTATAACTTTGGAGACAAACCTCTCTATCCAGGATGCCCTGCTGACAGTCCCTGATGGTGGGGAGGGCACATCTGGTAAGTTCACATTTTCAATCATGCTACAAAGTGGGTGAAGACAATTGGGTCTGATCTATGGTGGTCACTCTGCCTACACAGCAGGGGTCCCCGGGACAGTTTGTTAACATGCCTGGAGATGTGCAGGGAGGATTCCTGTTTCATCTCCATAAAACTCTCAGAGAAACGCTTTCCTCCTTCTCACAAGGTTACTGGGGAGGCTTGTCTTATTCTGTCCTCCACAATAGGACATCTATCCACACCAAGCCAGCCGTAAATGGTCTTGTATCACTGCACAAAGCATTGCAGCATAAGGTCCAGGGTTCTGGCCACATTGAGTCAGCACCCATTGCCTATCACTTTGGGTGATTCAGAGAAGACTAATATTGTGTCTGGCAACCTGGATAAAGCAGAAGCAGCTATGTAACTAATACCACAGCAGTACACCTCCATTTGATTCTCTCCAACAAAACATGTCCTTCTGCCACTCCCGGATCACTTCCCCCTCCTGCCTGCAAGCTCATGCGGGAAGGAAAATTGCATTTGCCTAGAAAATGGTAGCTGCCGTGAGCCCCTGCCCTGCTGCCATGATACCGTGGCTCCCCTCTGAAAACGCAGATGCTTGCCTAGCTGCAGGAGCTATTATTTGCAAGCATTGTATAATATAGGCTTTCAAAATGGAAGCAAAAGAGCAAGTCCTGGCCTGCCACCAAACTGAGACCAGCTGCTCCCAGATCTTTGTGGTATCCCTGCTGCATAGTAGGCACGTAAAAGCATAACTTTTGCCTTGTACATACATGTCTATTGTCTTGGACAGACGTCCCCTTATATTAAGAGATTAGGTTTACACTCCACAACGTATCTCCTGTAAAGTCTTCCCTTCACTTTTTGTTATAGTGGTTGCAACAACAAGGCTCCTGCACACTCCCCTGGGCCTGGCTCCTCCAGCTGTTTGGCTATCACAGATCCAAAAGTGAAAATGTACTAAGGATGACATGTTCAATGAGCAAATGCAACCCGCACGCTTGGACAGGTAGCAATTAAATGAGTGGAGGAGAAAGCTGCTGCATGAGAGAGGAGTGAAACTTGAGTACAGAAAAATGAGCAGGAAACACAAAGTGAAGGCACAGGAGAACATCTTAACAACGGAGCTGATGATGCATGTGATGGACTCACAGGACAGCCAGATGTGCAGGCACTCCCGTCAGCTCATGCTGACCCACATTCCCTCCTTACCAAGTTCTATAGCCTCCTCTTCCAGGGACCCTAGAATGCAGGGAGAGGGCGAAGTCCAGGGCAGCCTCCCACTGAGCCCCCAGGAATGTGTTCTAGAACAAAAGTCTTTCATTCTCACACCATGTAATTGCTGACCCGGGGGATGGTAATATACCACTTTCCCTTCTCTCTCTTCCCACCCGCCTGCAAGCTCCCTCCCTGAACTTCTTTTCTGTCTGTGCTTCCTTATGTTCCTTAAATTAAAAAATGCATGGATTTCTCAACATGAGAATCTTTATTGCTTGTGATGCATGGGGCCGGATGGTTTACAGGCAAGCACACTTAATGCAGGGGGCACCTTACTAAGAGCAACATGTATGACAACATTGATAACTACACCTTGAGTATCTCTCAACCAATTGTATACTCACTTTACAACTAGTTGAATCTAGATTACATTTGCCTATTTAGCCCCCTGTGTCGTTTTCATGGACAGTCTCAAAAGCTTCTCTTCCATCCACTAGGCCAGGATTCTATCAAAGGCCAAAGTTAGGTTGGTTTGGCATGATTTGTTCCTGATACATTCATGCTGGCTCTTCCAGCTATTATCTTTTTGGTGCTTACAAACTGATTGTTTAATAATGTGTTCTAGTATGTGCCAAGGTACTGAATTATATATTCCCTGAGTTCCCTGTTTCCCAATTTAAGTATAGGTTCTATGTTTGCTCTTCTCCAGTCATCTGGGACCTCACTCATCCTCCAAGACTTCTCAAACATATTTGCTAAAAATCCAAAATTGCTTCAGCTAGTTCCTTAAGTACCGTAGGATGAATTTTATCTGGTGCTATTAATATGAATATCCCAATTTAAATATTCTTTAATTTTTTATTTCCTTATTTCCTTATTTCATCTTGCACTCTTTTTCTCTTGTTAGTATTGTGTTGACTAGCTGATCATCGTTCACCTTTTTTAGTAAAGGCTGAAGAAATATAAGCATTAAATGTGATATTTCTTGATATCTGCTAAGCAGATACCCCATATTTCCCTTCATCTTTCTCTTGAGCCTAATGTATTTAAAGTAACTTATTACCTTTTATATCCCTTTTAGGCTAAGGCACAAAGTGAGTCCCCCAACTGATTTTGGTTCTACATGCCCGTGCTATTCTTTTGTGCTCTTCCTCAACAATTCATTCATGTTTCAATTTTTTGTAGGATTTCTCTTTGATTTAAGTTCATTATAATGCTCCAGATGGAGAAGTATTGGCCTCTTACTATTCTTCCCATCTTCCCTTTATATCTAGTCAGTTTGCAACTGTGCCTTTAACACTGTCTGAGAAACTGCCACTTTCCTGAAATCCTTTATCCCTTAGATTCTCTTCCCATGGGACCTTACTTGTTAAGTCTCAGAATTAGCCTTTTTGAAGATCGTTGTCCTTATTCTGCTGCTCTCTCTTCTTCCTTAAAAGAATTAAATCTGTCATTTCATGATCACTTTTACCCAAATTGCCTTTTACAGATTGCACTTACCTAAACTGGGACACTCTGGTCTCGTAACATCCGTGGTCCAGGATGACTACAGATGTTCCTGGACAAGAGAGCCTCAGGGCAGGAGGGCCAGTAGCTAGGACTCAAGCATAGCCCAGGGATGCTGGTGGCAGCAAGACTGAATCAGCCCATCTAGGGCCACAGCAGTCTGATTGCAGCTGCCTGCCTGGTGCCGGGCAGGATGTCCAGTGCCCCGGCAACCTGGCTGGGGCGATGTGCCACTTGGCAGCGGAGCCCATACCATGGCAACCTGGGAGAAGCCCAGTTGGGGCCATGGTAGCTCATCAGAGGCATCCTAGCAACTACCACGTGCTGCCTGGCAGCAGGACTGAGGCTGCCGCAGCCTGATTGGGACCACTTGGGCCACCTGGGCTAGAGGGGTGGGGGCTGGGGCTGGATTGGTTTGCCCCTCACTGCTTTCTAAACCTCACAGTAAGTTATGTTTTCTTGATATATAGCTCAAGAGCTCCTCCCTTGTCCCCTGCCTGTGCTTCCTGAAGAAGCTATACCCCCTATATTAATTCTAGTCATAAGATTTACCCCCTCTAGTCTCTGGATGCCAATTAAGTCATAATTTAGTTTGAATACTAAGACTTGTATTCTGTCCTGTTTGTTCCCATTACTCCTTGCATTTGTGTACAGACGTCTAAAATGTTGAAACAATTCCACACCACTGGTTTTGCTCATGTTGCTCCTACTGCAGCTCTGAGCTTACTTCTTCTCCCTCCCCTGCATCCACCCACTTTTGCTGCTTGGCATATAGGAGTGAGAAATGATACCTCCGTCTACCTGCCACTCTGATAAATGGGCCCTTCATTCTGCACAAGGCCCAAATCCAAGATTCAGGGAATTCTAACGTGACCATCTGTCTCCTCTATCCCTCTTCATGGTTATGTTAGGAATAGGGATGATCCAACCTCACATACTTAGTCACTCAAATGGGACAATATCCTAGCCTTAATATATGCAATCAGCAGGGAATCCCGGTATTTAGCATGCTCAGTCACCCATCATATTTTAAGTATAATTCTGCCTTCCTCACAGGCTGAATTTGATACCTTGCTGTAGAGTAAGCAGCATTAGGGCCAATGAAAAAAAGCACTGGAGGTTCTGTTGGATAATTCCCTCTCTGGATGCATTCCAAGGATGCTTCTATGCAGAGCAAAAAGTGGTGAGATGTAGATTTTATAGAAGATGGAAAGGGAACAAGCATCTGTCACTTATCTAATTAGCAAACAGATAGGACTGTCATTTGCAGAGATATACAACTGAAAAGCCCTTGTTATTAGAGTAAGAAATGTGTTTGTATGTTGAAGAAAGCAGTTTGATCATGAAAGATTTGAGAAAAATTGGCCCTTTTCTCTTGAAAACATCTGCCCTGTAAGTAGCAGATATTTATTTAACTAGCCGGGGAAGTTGATAATATACAAAGCGCCTGAGATCTTCATAGGAAAAGCTGATGTTTCCTGAGGCACAGACAGCATTAAAAGCAAAGGAAGCAAACTCAGGCAGCCTCTTCTCTAAACAAATGTATAGATAGGAGATAGAGTCAGACAGAAGGAAAGTAGCAGGGATAAAATACTGCTAACTGCTCTCTGAAACCCATCAAGTTCATAGTGGCCAAAACTCATGCCTTTGCAGTGGGACTAGAATAGGTCTTTACCACTGCACAACAGTGGCCACCACCTATTTCAGGAACCCTTGGCAAGCATTCACCCTGTGCACTGACTCCATACAGGGTGGGTTGCCAGGGGAGAAGGTGCAGTGTTGAGTGCATGATACGCTTCCGCATAGAACTAGTGAGAAAGGGAAAGCAGCTGCTATCCCAGCCTACAATTTGATATGCAGCAAGGGAGGGGCTTTATGCATACTTACAGGCTGGGGAGTGCTGCTGGATTTCATCTTAAAGGCCCAGCAGGACACAAGATAAAGCATTCCCACCTGGATTTCCAGGTTTTCATTCATTTTGCAGGTCCCACACAGCAGATATAATGGAGGAGACTTTACAGACTGGAACCTACACTCCAAACACGAGGAGAACTTTTTACCATGTTTACTCGCTTTTCCACCTAGATTATTACAGATGTTGAATTAATCTGTATGGGGAATGAACAGAATATTCATGAGAAACTAGATTATTGATTCACAGCACCACTCCCTTTGCATTGTTCACTTGGGGGTTTTTATAGGAAAAGAAGCACCAGGCTTGAATTAGGAGCAAGATAACAAGAACCCAGCACTATTGAGTAGGGATTTTTATTAAACATAGAAACTTTACATTGAGCTGTCTCTCTTGGTTTCCTTCCACTCAATGCAAAGGGTGGCTTATTACAGTGCAAAAGATGGAAGTATTCGACAGATGGACACTGCAATTGTAATGGGTCCCATGCAAAACAATGGGAAAGCAAAAGCCAAAAGGAGACTTGGGAGTCATTTACTTCAATTAATTAAATACTACTCTTTAAAAATGTTGAGAGTAACATGACCCATTCCTTGAGTTACACTTCAGGAACTGCTGCCATCCCCACCACCTAGGAGCCATTTCCATTGGTCAATGGATATACATCTAAACAAAAGAAATTATACAGAAAAACTCTCTCCCCAGAGCAAAACAAAATCCTTCTCCCTCCCCCATCCACTTTTCCCTTATGCCTGAGTCCCCTCCCCTTTTGGGAGCATGAAGCCATCTCCCCCCCACCACCACCACCACGCCCAGGGGCCCACGCCGGCTGTCAGCTCCCCTGCCATATCTACACTGGCTCCTTGCTCATGGCTTTCCAATTTCCTTGCTCTTAGCTAAGGATGTCCCTTTTTCTGCTTTTAATTGACTTAATGAGCTCACTCAGTGCATCAATGCCTTGGAGGACATCTTCTCTTTTAAGGCAGACTTTTAGGAATATTACCAAATGCATTAGACATGGGCCTGTGCCCAGATATGTTCTGATAATATAGATATTTGTTTTTCAGAGTTGGAATCTCTTAGACAGCTTGCGATAGCTAGATATATGTAAACACTAAATGATGCTAATACTAAAATGGTGAATTATTGACATCTTTACGTTACAGCTTGGAATCATTTATCCAGAGTCCAAGACACAACGTTTGTATTATTTCCAAACTCTGAAGAATCAATATGTATACATGTGATTGGGCTGTAGAAAACAGCAGATCTGATGTGGTTTTATTGGGGTGGAGATTAATTGTTCTCTGTGAGCTTTTTATGACAAGAAGCAGTGTCATACACAATACATTTTATTCCGGTCACTTGGAAGAAGAAGAAAAAGAAAGGTATGAGTTACTGAGACATTTAATCTGCTCTGGGTAGTCTGAGAATCTCACTATCCTAGATGCAGGTGTATGCACACTGGCTCATGATAAGCCCAAGGAAGCAAAAATGGAAAAAAATCAGTGTCTGCACAAGCAACACAGAGTTTGATTCTTGGTTGTGCAATCCATTTTAATGAACACTGTACTTTCCATTTGCTACTTTTGTCCCACTGAACAATAGAATCCCCTCTGAAGCACCTGCTAGATAATAAACATTCTTTCTACTGTAAATAGCAAAGTTCACCAATAATCCAAAACATTTTTGTCAACAAATTCACTAATATTTACAAAAAGAACATCACATGCTAAACAAACAAGAAAAAGTGGTGGAATGGGGAATAGGAGAGGGAAATATTTATAGTCAAATTCATGATCCATAGCACTGGAATGTGAAGTCCTTCTGAGTAAATGCAGTTGTGTGCAAGCATACATAATGCAGACTTCTATGTAGTTTGACTGATTTAATAATATCAATTTACTTACTAAAAATGAACCGTTTATTTTGCAGGGTATGAGGTGTTTCATCCTATACTGTAGCTAGGGTCTTAAGCTCCTAATGTTTTAAAGTTGAATGTAACAATTTTATGCCAAAAATACTGGAAACTATGGGATATTGATCTTCTACTCTATCCCCTTAGAGAAATTAACTTTGTATCTGGAAGGAAACAGATTTATCTTCAAAATCTCTGTCCCTAATAGTAGAAAGAGATTTTCTGAATGTACAAAATAGTTACCAAATAAACCTCACTGGTATATTTTTGGTGGCAATAATAAGTATTGATTATTCTACTGCATGATTGCCAAAGTGGGTATTTTCTTACTGGCACACATTTGTAGCAGCTATTAAATTGTGTATGTTGAAGTTCTATACCTAGTGGGTTTCATAATTCAACACTGTTCAATATCCAATCAATGCGGTACTTTGCACATTGCAAACACTCAAAGTACAGAACAAAAGATTTTTTTTTTATTGGAATACAAACAGAATTGCCAGTTAATGCAACAATGTAAATTAAAGGGTGCTGTGCATAAAAATCTTTTTACATTAATGTGATCATTAGTAGCATATATTAAAGTGATGTATTGGTAGTAATACAAGAGATAATATAGTTAGAGATTGTGCAAGATTTCCTACAAATAAGTACAGGTCCATCACTTTTCTGTTAGAAAGCTTTCAACAAACAAATTTCGGTTGCTTTATGTACATGTTTCTCTATATGTTTGTAGTCTTTTTTTTTTTGAAAAATTAGGCTTCTACCAAAGCCTAGATTGACCCCCGCCCATTAATTTCACTAGTGATCTAGATCTTGTTTTAATTCCGGTGTGCAAAATTTAGGATTATACTTTAATCTACTTCACTATACTAGTTGTTCTTTTTTCCCCTCAAGTCCTCTAAGAGTGAGGGGTCATTTTCCAGGATAGGTTGTAGATTGTTGATAATGCATTGGAGGGGTTTAAGCTGTGGACTATAGGTGATGACAAGTAGAATTCTGTTGTTTTCTCTTTTGGGTGTGTCTTGAAGTGATTCATGTCTGGGTACTCTTTTGGCTCTGTCAATCTGTTTTTTCACTTCTCGGGGTGGGTATTTCAGTTTTAAGAATGGTCTATATACATCCTAGAATCATAGAACACTAGAACTGGAAGGTACCTCGAGAGGTCATCAAGTCCAGTCTCCTACCCTCACTGCAGGACCCAGTACCATCTAGACCATCCCTGATAGATGTCTTTCTAACCTGCTCTTAAATATCTCCAAATATGGAGATTCCACAACCTCCCAAGGCCAGTGTTTTTCAATCAGTGGTACGAGTACCTTTAGGGGTACTCGAGAGAAGTCTAGGGGGTACATCAACACAACTGAAATTTGGAGAAAAATGAATTTTTGTTTTAAGTTTTACAGTGCTCTATTATTTTTGTACTTTTTACACCCAACAATTTCATCACCTGCCCAGCTATGATTAAGTTGTTTAAACAAATGTGTTGCAATGGTAGAAAAAAAATTGTGTGTCTGAAAACTGTAGGTACTGGGGTATGTTATATATATATATGTATATATATATATATATATATTTTTAAAAGGGGTACTTTATAAAAAAAGATTGAGAAATACTGCCCAAGGCAACTTATTCCAGTGTTTAACCACCCTGACAATTAGGAAGTGTTCCCTAATATCCAGCCTAAACCTCTTTGATTTAATAAGTTTCACCAGAGAAATCTAGTTTGTCTGGGTGATAATATAGACTGGAGGGCCTGAAGGAATAGACAATGGATTCCTGGTGAGCTAGTATAGGTGTCCAAGAGAACACATTTGTTAGTGGCCTGTTAAGTCTAGTTGTAGAATATACCACTGGTTTGGGAGTGTCTGCCCAGTTTTGTCAGTCTGATTTGAGATTGGCTGTCTCAGTTATGACGCATTCCAGACACTTTGATCCAGCGCAGGACAAAGCTTATGGGAGAATAATTTCAGCAAGTATCATCATGTGATCTCTGAGTTTTTAATGCCATCTGAAATTGACTTGGTGCTAGCATTGCATTGTAGTGAAGCACACAAGAGGTTAATGTGAACACTGAAGACATGTGTTTCTTACTTAGGAAACTGAGTAATCCTCTCTTGTCCTACTTTAGATGGTATGTAATTCTACGGACCTATTCCTCACTTACAGTTAATCACTCCAAATGTAACATGAAGAAAATCCAGAGAGAGATTGATAGCATAAAGAATTAAAGCTCAGGTCTTTCAAGATTAGAAGTTCCACTGACCATAATTATGTCTCAGATTTCAGCAAATAACGGTCTTGGCAAAATGATGATTCTGCCAGGCTGCTAAGAATCTAAGGCATTACAGAGTTCTGAAGTATCTGCTTGGTCACATTAGAGGAGTTGGAAAGCAATTCTTTAATATCCTTTCCTTATTATTATTGATTCAAGATTAACTTTAATGACAATTCATCTTCAAACTATTGTCTTGTTTACACTTAGATTATCAGAAGAAAATATTAGGTGAAATCTAATGTATCTGTAGTAATCTTTAGATAAGCCACTATAAAACACATTGTTCAATAAGATTTTTGAAGTACAGGCAGTCCCCGGGTTACGTACAAGATAGGGACTGTAGGTTTGTTCTTAAGTTGAATTTGTATGTAAGTCGGAACTGGTACATATTGTAGGGGAAACTCTAGCCAAACATTTCTCCAGAGCTCAGTTTTATTCTCCCACACCTCACTTCCCTCAGTCCTTTATTCTCAAGTTGAGATGTCTGCTGAGAAAAGCCGCTCCGCGTCTCCCTGGTCTGCTGGAGGGGGGCGGGGCACTAGCTTCGTGTCTCCCTGGTCTGCTGGGGGGAAGCAGCTAGTGCGGGGTTGCCTCACCCCGTTTGTAAGTAGGGATCCGATGTAAGTTGGATCCATGTAACCCGGGGACTGCCTGTAGTTGAACAATTAGCAAAAGAATGATATCAATCTGACTCTGCAGTAGTATGGCAGCTCATGATGATTGACAGTCGTAGTAAACAAACAGCAAAGACTGAGCAATTGCTTATGGACTGCATTGGATCATCTAGATTTACACAGTACATAGTAAATAAGATGTTAGTAAGTTGGGAGGAGCAAAATAGAAAAATGGCAGAGAGCATATCTATTCTTGAGTGGAGGAAGCTTGCCTGCCCTTTGTCACGGATGCATGACTTAGAGTGTCCTTCTGGGCAGATGGCTCTGGTAGCAGCAGTGGCCAAGAGTTTGGGGTTCCTCCCACTTTTCTCCCCTCCCCCCCACATCCCTAAGATTGTATAGAAGATGGTGACATTTCTATTTTTCAAATGCAGATGTTGCCACTTGAGTGTGGAGCACTGCAGTGTGTTTCACTAATGGACATGGTATAAGGAGTGGGGCCATAGGCAGCCAGCCTTCAGTGCCACTTGTAGAGCAGTACGTGCCCCCCATAGCCTTCAGAGCTGCTCAGAGCTATCCCTTTTGCCCCTCCCCCCACCCTGTTGTGGGCTGGAGACATGGAAATAAAGAGAAGCCACAAAGGGTAATGGAACTGCAGCTAAATAGGAAAATAACAGAAACCTTCTTGATGGCTATAGAGATAGCATTAAAAACCACAATGGGAATAAAGGATAGGATTTTCCACTGAAGAGTGGGCTGTGGGGTGCTTGATGGTGAATACAGATCTGTATCACATTCCAGGATCCCATCACAGGGAAAGAACAATGGATATTCTGGGGCACTAGATGTCACTTTTTTTTTTAACCCCACCCTTCTAGAAACCCAGGGGCTAGCTAGATGCTAGAGGATGAGAAGTAAGTTTCTATGATGGGACTAGAAACTGTTTGGGAGAGAAAAATAGTTGGAATACATTTTCACCTTTCAACGTGGAATCTAACAGACTAATGAAATACAGTGTTGACAAATGCAAGGTAATGTGCATAAGAAGAGATACAGATACATTGTTGGAGTTGAAAGTAAATGTAATCACTCCAAGAAAAGTACATTCAGTTAAAATCTCTGCTGAATGTGCAGCATCAGTCAAAAAGCCAAATAAGTAGGACTTGCAGATAAATACTCACCACTTCTCAAAATCAGGTCAACCGGACTGGCGGGTTACATAGGGGATTTTGGAACTCCCCATTGAACCAACTCATTTCACACCCTACTCATTATCCTTGGTAGAGTGTGACTTCCTTGATGCATTCTTTACATTGCAAACTGGCAAATCCCAATAGGATTTTAAGTGACCCTGCCATACATACACAACTGGTCCCCTCATTTGCAAGTGGCAAGAGTTAAAAGCATTGATAATCCCAACATTATCAGTTGCAAAGGCCCTTTTAAAGCACATGAATACATTATTGAGCAAGGTCTCCAAATGGAAGAGGACTGTTTTCATTCTTGGAAACAGAGGGCTATAGCAAAGAGAGATACAAATAGCTCACTCATAAAAAGATGACCATCTTCCACTGATATGTATGAAAGGCCTACTGCATAGATTAAAATATGCCACATATCTTTTAGCATCAATGTTTGCATTTTGTACCTTTAAAAGTCTCTCTGTTTGTATGCATAAAATGCTATCCTCAGTTTGTGACACATTGTTACAAACTGGGCTTTTATGGCAACGCCAGCAAATTGTTGAAATGGGAACAGAAGCATATTTATATCATTTTGTAAGCCAGAGACTAGAGAAATATTAGAATCCCATTTCAAAGCTCTCCTGTGGCCCCTTTAACCTGTGTTCATACAGGGGCTTCAAAGCCGGTGAATCTCTGGGCCCCCGCCCATGGGAATACCCTTATATAAGGGAGTTTCTCTGGTGGCACTGGACTGGTGAATAGACTTCATTGTTTCTTAATATTCTCTGGGGAATAGTTGTGTAGGCCAGGAGAGGAAGGCAGTATGACAGAGTGCACTGCTCTACAATTATTCTGGACTGGTGAAGGGTTCTATAAGAAGTCATTGCAGGCAGAGTTATTTAGAGAACAAGCACAGGGTTGCTATCATACAAAACAGATTGCTCTAATCCCCAGCAACATTCGGAAACCAAGAGATGCAGAACCACCTTGTCCCACTTTCATCTCTGGTCTGTGCCCCCGAATGACATTTCCTGAGAGATGTAATAAAGGACCCACCTATTTATCCATCTCAGTACTTTACAAAGAGAGCATGTACATCAGGAGTTTTTGGTTAAGTGTTTTTCTGTCAAAAATGCCTATTAGTAGAAACCAAAAATGTTAATGAGGAAATGTGAGAGTTTCATTAATTCCCATTTTGGAGAAAAAAAGGATTGAAATTTGTCAGCATCCCATTTTTACTTAAAAATAAAGAAAGTCATTCTTTCAGTATCCAATGATTACTTCAACATTTAAATTAATTTATGGTATTTTAAAAATATATATAAAAAGTTTGAAATTGAAACAGTTCAATTGGCCTGAATTTTTGAGGGTCAGTTAATGAAAATTTTGATTTCTGGTTTTTCATCCCAATTCAGGACAGGGGAAAAAAACATTTTTAAAAATCTTGATAAGATACCCTGGATGGGGAGGTTGGGGGAAAACAGTGTTCCACTAAATTCTACTTAGATAGCTCTCAGATTTCTAGTATCTAAGCACTTTCCTTGGCTCTCCGTTATTGTTATCAGTAACAGAACACTCATGGACTGCATCAGCATGTTTGAGCATTGCATCCAGGAATTGGGTAAGGTATCCAAACACAGATGGTGAATTCATGTATACCACATTTTTGTTACCCTTTTACAAGTACAAACAGGGCATAAACTAAACTGACAAGAAAGGAATGACTTTGCCTTTTCATTACTCTCCAGCCACCTAGAGAGTAACATAGATCATAGGAATCTATGGTTGTTCATTTATTCAAACAGAAGCATTATAGATATATTGTTCACCTGTCACTCACAGTTCATGCATTCAGGGCTTGTTAGAACAACTCTCCTAGTGCTGAAGCCTCTTCTGTTTTGCACATATATTAAGGTATATTAACAGGGCACAGCAGAACTGTTTATTTTATGCACCTAAAAGTTCCGTAAGTTTCACTTGGCAATTTGTTGTGTCTGTATTTGTGCACTTGCAATGAAGAAGCCATTTGTAACAGTGGAATCATAGATCTGAGACTTAAATGCATAAAAGCAAATATGTAATTTAATTGGTTGAATATAAGTATAAATCAAGGAGTCAAAGTAGCCCAATATGTTCCTCAAATAGTAAGATAAAGTCTCCTCATTCCTCCAATAAAATATTTATTCATGTCTGTTCTACTGCCATTTAAGCTATAGGGAGTAGTTGTAAAATATTATTGGGAAGTTGGAGGAACTATATGCTAAGCTTTGTAAGAATGATAGAAATCCAGGGAAATTATGATTTCTCTAAGAGTGGTAAAAGCCATCACCCAATCCCACTGTCATCTTAATTTTGTGAGATACCTATGTTAATTTTATCTAAAACACATAACCTAACTAGCACTGTTGCATAGCAAAAGCGTGGTTTCAATTATTCCAAATAAATTACGTTGGTAGAGGAAAAATGTAGAGGTTTTTTTAATTGTTGGTGAGAAATCTTTTGCTCTTCCAATCCAAGAATCTTTTTTCTTGTGTTAACTCGAAGTATTGGGGTAATGGCTCCTGACCCTCAGAAACTGAGTTCAGGCTTTGGAGGCCAGGGTGGCTGAACTGGAGGAGCTAAGGGAGACTGAGAAGTATGTTGATGAGGCTTTCCAGGACACTGTAGTACCATCCCACCTCCAGTCGGACAGCCCCAGCACTGTTAAGGAGGATGAAAGGCTCAGGGGAAGAGAGCAGTCAATGGGAGCAGAGAGAAACAATCCCATTGTTGGGACCCTCCTTCCAAAGGATGTTATGGTATCCTCTCGCACTGAAGATACCTCTCTGGGGGAGGGAACGTCAGTTGTTAGGAAGAAGCAGGTGTTAGTAGTGGGTGATTCAATCGTTAGAAACATAGACAGCTGGGTTTGTGATGACCAAGAGAACCATATGGTGACTTGCCTGCCTGGTGTGAAGGTTGTGGATCTCTCGAGGCATCTAGATAGACTTATTTGAGGTGCAGGAGAGAAGCCGGTGGTCATGGTACATGTAAGTACCAATGATGTAGGGAAAGGTAGGAGAGATGTCCTGGAGGCCAAATTTAGGCTGCTAGCAAAAGGACTGATATCCAGGACCTCTATGGTGGCATTCTCTGAAATGCTTCCTGTTCCATGCGCAGGGCCAGGTAGGCAGGCAGAACATCAGAGTCTCAATGCGTGCATGAGATGATGGTGTAGGGAGGAGGGGTTTAGATTTATTAGGAACTGGGGACACTTTTGGGAGAGGGGGAGCCTATACAGGAAGGATGGGCTCCACCTAAACTAAGGTGAAACCAAACTGCTGGCACTAAACATTAAAAAGATTGTAGAGCAGTTTTTAAACTAAGAGATGGAGGAAAGCCGATTGGGGCGGAGGAGCACATGGATCGGGCGGAGACTTCTCTTAGAGGAGAGTCCATTGATGGAGATCCTCTAGGTTTTAGTCAGAAAGAGAGGAGGGGAGATGATAAATTATGGGCCAGATCAGACAGACAATCACATATCTGAGAATCTAATATATCAGGGAAGGGCAGACAAATAAACTGTGGCAATTTTTTAAAGTGCTTCTACACAAATGCTAGAAGTCCAAATAATAATATGGGTGAACTAGAGTACCTCGTATTAAAGGAGGAGATTGACATAATAGGCATCACAGAAACCTGGTGGAATGAGGACAATCAGTGGGACACGCTCATACCGGGATATAAAATATATTGGAAGGACAGAACAGGTTGTGCAGGTGGCAGAGTGGCACTATATGTGAAAGATAATGTAGAATCAAATGAAGTAAAAATCTTAAATGAATCAACATGTTCCATAGAATCTATGGATAGTAATTCGATGCTCTAATTAGAATATAGCAGTAGGGATATATTATCGATCACCTCACAAGGACAGTGATAGTGACTTTGAAATGCTAAGGGAGCTTAGAGAGGCTACCAAAATAAAGAACTCTCTAATAATGGGGGATTTCAATTATCCCCATACTGACTGCGTACATGTCACCTCAGGACGGGATGCAGAGATAACATTTCTCAATGCCTTAAATGACTACTTCTTGGAGCAGCTGGTACAGGAACCCACAAGGGGAGAGGTAATTCTCGATTTAGGCCCGAGTGGAGCACAGGATCAGGTCCAGGAGGTTACTATTACAGAACCACTTGGGAATAGTGACCATAATATAATAACATTTAACATTCCTGTGTTAGGAAGAACCCCTCAGCAGTCCAACACTCTGGTATTTAATTTCAAAAAGGGGAATTACGCAAAAATGAGGAGGTTAGTTAAACAGAAATTAAAAGGTACAGTAACTAGAGTAAAATCCCTGCAAGCTGCATGGAAACTTTTCAAAGACACCATAATAGAGGCCCAACTTAAATGTATACCCCAAATTAAAAAACATAGTAAGAGACCTAAAAAAGAGCCACCGTGGCTTAACAACCATGTAAAAGAAGCAGTGAGAGGTAAAAAGGCATTTTTTAAAAAGTGGAAGTCCAGTCCTAGTGAGGTTAATAGAAAGGAAAATAAACACTGCCAAATTAAGTGTAAAAATGTAATAAGAAAAGCCAAAAAAAATTCTGAGCAACAGCTAGCCAAAAACTCAAAAAGCAATAGTCAAATGTTTTTTAAGTACATTAGTAGCAGGAAACCTGTTAAAAAACCAGTGGGGCCCCGAACGATCGAGATACAAAAGGAGCAATCAAGGATGATAAAGCCATTGCAGAGAGACTAAATGATTTCTTTGCTTCAGTCTTCACAGCTGAGGATGTTAGGGAGATTCCCAAACCTGCACCATTCTTTGTGGGTGATGAATCTGAGGAACTGTCCTGGATTGATGTGTCATTAGAGGAGGTTTTAGAACAAATAGAAACACTTAACAATAACAAATCACCAGGACCAGATGGCATTCACCCAAAGGTTCTGAAAGAACTCAAATGTGAAATTGCGGAACTATTAACTGTGGTTTGTAACCTATCCTTTAAATCAGCTTCTGTACCCAAGTACTGGAAGACAGCTAACATAATGGCAATATTTAAAGAGGGCTCTAGACGCGACCCTAGCAATTACAGACCAGTAAGTCTAACGTCAATACTGGGCAACTTAGTTGAAATAATAGTAAAGAATAAAATTGTCAGACATGTAGAAGAACATAATTTGTTGGGTAAAAGTCAACATGGTTTCTGTAAAGGGAAATCATGTCTTACTAATCTATTAGGATACGTCTACACTTGCTCCCTAGTTCAAACTAGGGATGCAAATGTAGCCGACCGAAATTGCTAATGAAGCGGGGATTTAAATATCTCTGAAAATGTCCACACAGTGTGCAGCAGTGGTCAAAAAAGCAAATAGGATGCTAGGAATTATTTTAAAAGGGATAGAAAATAAGACGAAGAATATCCTACTGCCCCTATATAAAACTATAGTACACCCACATCTTGAATACTGCGTACAGATGTGGTCTCCTCACCTCAAAAAAGATATTTTGGCATTCAAAGAGGTTCAGAAAAGAGCAACTAAAATGATTAAGGGTTTGGAATGGGTCCCATATGAGGAGAGGCTAAAGAGACTGGGACTTTTCAGTTTAGAAAAGAGGAGAGGTATATAGAATCATGAGTGATGTGGAGAGGGTGAATAAAGAAAAGTATTTACTTGTTCCCATAATATAAGAACTAGAGGACACAACATGAAATTAATGTGTAACAGGTTTAAAACTAATAAAAGAAAATTCTTCTTCACATAGCGCACAGTCAATCTGTAGAACTCCTTGCCAGAGGACTCTGTGAATGCTAGGACTATAACCAAGTTTTAAAAAGAGCTAGATAAATTCATGGAGGCTAGGTCCATGAAAGGCTATTAGCCAGGCGATAAGGAATGGTGCCGCTGGCCTCTGTTTATCAAAGGCTGGAGAAGGATGGCAGGAGACAATTTGCTTGATCATTGTCTTCAGTCCACCCCCTCTGTGGCATCTGGCAGTGGCCACTGTCGGCAGACAGGATACTGGGCTAGATGGACCTTTGGTCTGATCCGCTATAACTATTCTTATGTTCTTATGGTGTGCATCACTCAGATTAACTGTGATGTCGAGGGACTTGTGCTATTAATGGTCAGTGTGTACTGTTGTATAATCTAGAGGCAGTGGTTAAGCATTAACAAGTATTTCTACCTATTATAGCATGGTAAAAAAATGCACAGGCCCATGGTAAAAAATGCACATGGTAAAAAAATGCATGGCTGGGTAGAATACACACTTTGATAAGTTGTTTTTTTTGAAGGACCGGGGGCAAAGCTCTCAAATCCTTACATTCAAAACAAATCTCTTTTCATATGAGCAATCTCATTGACTTCACTGGAATTATCTATGAGTAAGTTGTGACGGCGCGTTGGGGGTTCCCCGTCTCCTGCACCCCGAAATGGCACAAACAGACTGCTCCAGCCAGTGGAATTGAGGGTGGTTTATTGCTCCTCCAGCACAGCGCAGCACAGCACAGATGTAATCTGGTTACAGGAACTGGGGCTAAGAGGCCTCAGTGCCCCCCCTTGAGATAGGGGAGTCCCAGCCCCCTCCCCAGCTCCTTATTCCCTGCCTTCCAGAAAGGAACTCACTAACCCTCTCCAAGCCCTGCCCCCCAGCCAGGGCAGCATCCACCTTCCTTTGTTCCTCTCCATGGGGGGTGTCTGGCCACTGGTTCAACAAGTTTGGCATTACCTCTGCCTAGTGAGGCTTTCCCTGCTGGGTCTTGCTCCAGACAGCAGGGGTCACCACAGCCCAGCAAGTACCCCCACTATGTCACATAAGTAAATAAGGATCAAGTCCTGAGAATGAGTGAAGTGCTAGGCAGGTACACTCTACTGGCTTCAGCAAGGCATATGTATGTTCCCCTCCCTAAAGGCCTCAGGAATAGTGAGCTGACTCAGGGAAATGTGATCTACTGGCCCCTCTACAGCTGGTCAAGGGACATTTGAAAGATTCCCCATGCATGCTCAGGAGAAATTGCCCATCTGTTTCTTAAGACTGAAAGACACATGGTATTAGTGAGGGAGGAGGCTGGAGCGACAGGGGACATTCCTTCTAGAAGCTCATTTAACTGCTGCAAATAAGGAGCACACATTGCTTTGTGGGCCCAGAAAGAGAAATATTCATTTTGCTTGCATTGGTCATTAGTAGAAAGTAGTAAATATACCAGCTAACGAACTGTTCATGGCCATCCAGAGAATGTCACGGACTTTCAGATCTTAAGAAGATCTCAGGTAACAGGATTTCCAGAGTGTGGAGTTTAGTCCCTGTGATTACTCCCACTTATCACACTACATTCTCCCTCCCTAACTGGGGCTCACACTGTTCGAATATGTTTAGGCTACGTGAATTGCTACCTGAGTGAGGGATCAATACATTTCACTGTCTCTTGTAGCTACAATTAAAGCATTACTTAAAGTTTACATTGTGTCATTTACCATGACCACTGTTACATCTCTTCCCTGCTCTGCTCCTTCGCCACATTAAAGGCAAGGCCTTTCCTCCCCTCCCCACTCAGCTTATCAGCCACTTGCACAAAAAGCAAATACTTTCCCATCACACCACCTTGCTCCTTCTTTAACAACAAAATCCAAAGAATCATCATTATGCTTCCAACCTCACTGTATGACACAGATGAAAAGATTAAGAAAAGAGACAGCTCATGATCCCTGCTCCTGAGAGCAGGAAGTAACTAACAGAGCATTTTTAAAGATTGCTCTATTTTAACCTAAGAAAACTGACAGGAAAATGACTTCACCCTGAGGCAGGCATGCTGTTTGCAGAATCTCCTTAATCACTGCTTCAGCTCTCAATATTTCACTGTACAAGGGTGTTCCATTCAGAGAACAGCAATACGTGCCTGGAGAGTGGTTTACAAAATCAAGCTGCACTACACCAGCCCAGCTAAGCTACACAAATTTGGCAAGTCCCATATCTGTTTTAGCACCAAGTTAATATACAAAACTGGGTCCTGAATTATTTCCAGTATATACCATTTTCTATAGGGACTGACCAGGTGCAAGGATCCCAGAGCAGAAAATTCACTAGTGGGGAAGTTTCAGCATTAAGCTGCTCTACTGCTAAAGAAAATGGAATTTACAGATAGATACATTTACAGCAGCAGCACATATGTAATGGTGTACTATTTGAATTAATAAATAAGTCACATTTACAGCAAATAATTGCAGTGAGCTAAAAAAAAAACCCTCAATGTAAAAACAGAATAATTGAGTCCATATTTTATATATATGGGATATGTTGATATAAAACAAATTAAAGAAATAAGCCATCTAACTTTACAGAATGCATGGGAACACAGCAGCTAGCTATGTATGTTCTAAAAACCTACATTAGGGGTGCGCCTACACTGCATCTGTAGCTCAAAATAAGCTATGCAATTTGAGCTATGCAAATTGCTTATCTTATTTTGAAATTTGGCACTGTCTACATAGCACTTATTTGAAAATAAATTGCTATTCTGAAATGATCCTTTCTCCTCATGGAATGAGGTTTACAGGGACGTTGGAATAGCGAACCAGTTGTATTTAGCAATAATGGGTCAAAAGACCCAAAAATAGCTATTTTGGGATACCTCTGGTATCCTGAAATAGTGTTGCAGTGTAGACGTAGTTTAGGATTCTGGCATATTTCTGCCCCTCCTTATAAGTGTTTATATCATTCACTAGTCTTATTTCTTTGTTAGAAATGACAGTTGATATGATGGACTATTGCAGCAGCAGAAATAGCAGTGCATTTTCTCTCACGCACAAAGCAGTTTTCTAAATGTTAGATATCTATCAATCTCAGATCATTAGCAGCATGGATTAGGAATTAGTAGTCTGGAACAAATAGTAAAGCGTGAATCCATTTTCCTTGTTTCAAAGGAACTTAAAACATGAATCCAACAGCTTTTCTTAGGAGAAATTATGAAAAAAGCAGAGAATCCAATAAAATAAAAAGGTCTAATGAAATTTTTAAAATCCACAGTACTGTGTACATAATGACCAGTGACACAGCTAACACCTTACATCTACATGGTGACCAATTCACTAACAGTATGTCTCATTGCATTCCTCTTTCGAGAGAGAAATTGCAAATGAAGCACAAATTTGAATTTCCTGTGCTTATTTGCATAATCGCGTCCGGACGATATTTCGAAATACCCTATTTTGAGATAAAAAATGGCATATAGATATGGTTATTTTGAAAGAAACCCATTAAACCTCATTTTTTAAGGACTAAGGGCTATTTAGAAAGAAGGGATTTCTTTCAAAATAATCACATCTACATGGTGTTTTTTATCTCGAAATAGGGTATTTCAAAATAGCAGCTGGACACGATTATGCAAATGAAGTGCGGGAAATTCACATTATGCATGGAACTTGAGGGCCAAACAGGAAGAGGAGACTTATTTAGCTGGTTAGGGGGAGGGTATATAATAGCTACCAGAACTGCAAACTAGAGCCAAAAGAGATGGGTCCGAGGTTGCTCCTGGAATTCCAGTCTCACAGATGTTCCAAGCCAAACACCAGCATAGAGAATGAAAAAAAATCACATGCAAATTAGAGCTTTCAGTGACTAGCTGCCTACAGTTTGTCCTCCACACCAGTGAATTCCACAAATGCAGCAGCCTTCTGGAATAAATGTCCGTCATGAGCCACGTACCCTATTTTAAGGATTTGTAACATTAACCTGAGTTAGGATTCTTGTCACCTTTATCTTAAGACTGTTACTTTACACAGAGTGATTGTTAACCAAAAGCTAGATATATGTCACTGGGCAGAGAGAAGCCTCTTATCTGAATGAGTACTGTGCCCATAAGCCAGGCCGACCCTGGTCACTTACCTATGGATGACTGTAGCCACAGGCACCCCTAAGCTCACACCCCACAAATCACTGAGCATCAGGGGAAGTTGATAAACAAATTCCCTCCAGATAAATGAAAGAGGCCAACACCTCACACCTATAATGGCCATATTAAATCACAACAGAAATTGCAGGAAGAAAATATGTACATTGTAAAATTGCAGCAGGGAGCATGCCAGGGCACCTTAATCAAGATGGAATCATTCCCCAGGGAATTCAGGAGACTGAACCCTTGAGGATCAGTCTGACTCTGGAAACAAAGGCAGACTTTCAGATACAAGGACTTACAAAGATAGTAGTTACCTTCCCATAAGGAGACAAAGAAATCCCACACTGTGGAATGTATGGGTATGCTCACTATGAACAAGCCAGCTATTGCTGCAAAATACAAGATTGTTCAAGGACGAGGAAACTTCCAAGTGCGTAGTTTGTGAAGTTATATTTTCTAATGGTGATTATCTATTTTTTACTTGTATTTGTTTGTAACCATTTCTATCTTTATTCCTTCTTCTTGGTATCCCCTAACCTATGTTCTTCAAGCAATAGACTTAAATTTTTATTATAAATAAATTCAGTGCCATGTTTTAAAAGAAGAGTGTGATTACCCTGTCAACTTAATAAGCTATAATATACTGACTCTTAAAAAAGAGCATCAAATTTAATAACTTCTATGAATACACAGTGAAAAATGCAGCATGTTGCAGAGCCATATCTCTGATGAGCTCAGGGACTGGAATTCATTGATTGTCTTCTCACCAGCAAACTCCTCAAGACACTCGAGGTAACAGACTGTTGTGGCAGGGAGCTAACTTTTGAGATAGGGAGGTAACACAGGGTACATACAGTAGCATGTTGCAATGGCATACCAAATACAGAATGCTCATGTTCTCCCTAAATTAAACCATCTCCCCTCTCTGCTCTTTTTGTCCGTCTGTCAGCCTGATTCTGCACCACTGAAGTCAACAGAAATCACGTCACAGATTTGTAAACTCAAACAAGTCCCTTTCCTGTCCTTACAAAAATATATCTGAGAAGACTTACCAGACCTCTAACTCCCTCATATCTTTGATGACACCAGAAGATGACAGCACTACTTGATGACAATGCTGAAGCAGAAGAGCTCCAGATTTTTCCCACCTTCTGAGGTGTTCAGGTGAGAAGTTTGGGTTCAGGACCATTTCTAAAGCTTATGAGAAATATGAAATAACTCCCCTAATCCAAAGCAGAAAAATATGTAATGGATCCCCATTCAAATGTGTAAAGCAATCTAATTCCTAGTGTAACTGCATTTATCCATTCTGTATTTCAGTACCCAGCCCAACACTTTACTAAAGTGACA
Organism: Pelodiscus sinensis; assembly: GCF_052426305.1. Classification (NCBI taxonomy): domain Eukaryota; kingdom Metazoa; phylum Chordata; order Testudines; family Trionychidae; genus Pelodiscus; species Pelodiscus sinensis. Next base: position 25,483,555 of record NC_143063.1, on the reverse strand, counting down.
ACTGGAAGATGAAAGCAGACTGATTTATACAGTCTAATTAGTAACCCAGTATTTCAGTTTAAACAAGTGAAGTTTTATTAGCCATGTAGCACTGATATAGTCGGAGGAAGGGTAAGCTTAATAGCCAAACATTTAATTAATTAGGTGTTAGCAAAAACATTTTATTGATTTACAGCACAGTTCAATATATGAACACAGCACTATCACTAAAGCTATCAGATTCCTCACCAGACTTCACGGGGTTCTGTCAGGAGCTTCACTGACAAAATTATTAATTAGCATTGGTGTGCCAGTGTCCACTGTTCTGATTTAAGTCATTTGTTTTCCTGTCATGCTGTGTACTGTACACTGGCAGGCCAGTAAAAGCAGCATTAATATTCCTATCAACCAGGCTTCTAGAGGTCAGCTTTAATTACAGATGAAACTTCCTGATCACATAAAAAAAATCACTTAAATTTGCTGAATCAGTAATTCCGATGGAGAAGTTTTAAAAGGTTCAGTATACTATATTATTGTAAAGTATCATAATGCTTAACCTCAGCTGGAAACAACATTGCAAGGCAAGATATTCACAAAATGCATAATGGTGTGTCATAGGGTGCAGACTCACCCACACGGTGCCTCCTGCTGGTCCGTCTGGGAATTAGCTCGCGTACTTTGATTTGTTGCCTTCAGGAGAGGTCTCGCCCATTATCTTCTCTGCTCTCTCCAACATCTGGACACACATCACTCCCTGGATCATGGTGTCCTCTTTAGGACATGGCCCTCCTAACTCCATTGTCCCCCTCCGCCCTTCTGGGGGAAATCAGCAGGCTCTGTGCTCACTTCCAAGGACAACTGTAGACCCAAAATCTAGCTCCTTGCCTCAATGGAAAGCTATAGTCTATATCAGCCATGCTCCTCTGTAGCAAGGTGCTTTGCAATAGTGGGTGAGAGGAACTTAGGCCCACCCACAACTCCTGGTCCTAACTCAGGGACCCACCTGTGGCAGCCTTCTTCTGCTCTCCTTCACGGCTCATGATAACCTGTGATCCCAGGGACGTTTCCCTATGGCCCTTGCACCTTCTCTATCCCTTATGAGGGCCACCATCTGGCAGTCAACCTGGAGCTGAGCCTTTCCAGCACAGCTCTGTCCAAGATGCTGTTCCTTTTGCCAGGAACTAGTCCTTAGCCCTTGCTACTTAGAGCTAGACTGAGCTCCTCTCAGCTCTGCAGCCTTTTTATAGGGTCTAGCCTGGCACTGATTGACTCTGGGTTTGCTTTTACCCTTCCCCTTTTGTAGAGTCCTACCATATCACTATATGGCATAACAGATTTTTCAAGAAACATGCCATAGTTTTTGATCTATGTGCAGAACCTTGACAGCTTTGATTTCCTTTAAGATTCTCCAAAGACAGCAATTTTTCATTGCACCCGAAGTACTGATTGCTAGTGGTTCCCACTTAAAAACTGAACATGACAAATGAAATGAACCAAAGACCACGTGTACAACTGGCAACAATTGAACATAAATGAATAAATGCAAAGTCAGTCATATGCATACCTAATTCCATAAACTTTTAAAGAATATTACAGATTTCAATTATCTATTATACTTTTCTGAACCATTTCCAGACCAAAGATAAAATAGCTGCATGGCTAGCTTCCTTAGTGCCATGCCCTTTATTTATATTGGAATGAAGGTTAGAATGGCTATCTGTGCATTTTGATTTTCATTATCAATCTCAGCTTTCAGCAAATAAAATGCAGCAACTATTACAGAACTAAACAATAAGAATAAATCAGCCACAAATCAAATGCTCTCTGTACTGCAATAAAATATTAAAGGCAATTTCCTGTTTATTTTATAACCATGCTGTGATTTAAGTGTGCATTATCTCTCGTAATAATTTGACAATTTCATTTAAAAACATTTTGAATGGTTTCTTGCAAATGAAGTTGACAAACATCAAAAGTAAGAATGTTCTTAGTACCATTTCAGCTCATACTTGCTGAGCTGCTTAAGCAGCAGAAAGCAACCTGAAAGCTCAATACTAAACAACATAAGTGTGTCAGCATTGGTTCCTTTTAGCACTTAATAGGATGTCAAGCTCAAATAAACAAAAACCTTCCTAGGTTCAGTTCATCATTTGGCTGAGAATCATATGGGCTCTTGTTAACAAACTGCCTTGTCCATCACATTAGTCTAGTTACTTCAAAGAGCACAACTCCAGGATATCAAAAGCCATATTTTGATTGGTCACAAAAAATTGAAACTGAGAAAACAATTTCTCTAAACATATGCATCATATATCAGACGTACGGAACCTAATGTGGCAAAATATTCAGGCCAAGAGCTTAATAGGATTTTAAAAGATTAAAAATTAATGTAGTTGATAAGAATAGGCACAATATATTATATTTTTTTAAATGAAAAGAATGATAAACTATCATGTCAGAGTACAAGCCATCCAACAATTTCTGGGGGCTAGGAAGACATCTCACTATTGGCATGTTCTCCATTATTATGCAATATAGGGTTTCTACTACTTTCTTGTGAAGTAGCTAGCACAGTATTGGCCCCACTCAGGGCACGTCTACACAGCAGGGATAAAGCCAAAATAAGCTACGGAACTTGAGCTACGTCAATTGCATAGTTTAAGTCAAAATAGCTTCTTTTGGTGCTGGCTACAGAGCAGGAAGTCCAAGGAAAAGCAAGAGTCACAGTAAGAAGTCTTCCAGCTCAACATTATTTTGACATTAGGTCAAAATAACTGCTTGTAGTGTAAACGCAGACTATGTTATTTTGGAATAATGTCAATTATTCCAAAATAACACTGTTGTATAGATGTACCCTCAGAGAGAATGTCAGATTAGATGGAGCATAGCGCATCAGAATACTCATCCTATGGTCCTAAAATCCATCCTACCCATGTACTAAAGATAGTAACTAAAGGGATTAAACCCCAAAAAGGAGATTAGGAATAGTTATTCAATATAGTCAATATCTTACAGAAGAACTGATATTCATTAAATCATACGTGACCCTGAAATCAACAAACAATTTATGTAGTCAACACCTCTCTGCAGATAACTAAAATGTTTGTTCAGAAAGTGAGAGTGAAGGAAAGAATATATATTGCAGTACCTCAGGATTATATAGGCACATTAGTACTGAGACATTATGATGGGAAGCATATTAAAAGAGAAAAGAAACAGACTGTGATAAAGGGCCGTGCCAGAGTTTTATGCACAACTCCCATTGATGCTGACAGGTGACTGGAAAAATATTAGAATATGAGACAAGGCCAAAAATTTCATAAGTGGATATTAAGTTTGGTTAATCTTTGGAACCCAGCTGAAGCATCCAAAACACTAACTATCCTATATCATCAGCAATGTCTGAAAGTTTCGTTATAAGCACTTATATGTATGTGAGAGAGAATAGGCCTATTAAATTCATCACTAAGCTATTCTAGTACTTTTAAAAGGACAGTGTACAGCTGGAGCCTTACCTAATGTGCAATGAAATCACTAGAAAGCTACCCCCTGACTTGAGCAAGTTTAGCTCAGGCCTCAATTTACTAAGCAAAGCAGGGCAAAACCATGGTTACTATTTAACTGGAGTCTTCAGTGAGCAACCTAGGTGATCAGTAATGGTGTTTCAGCAGTTGTAAATTAGTGTCTTGCTATTGTATTAGGGTATGTCTACACTACCCCACTAGTTCGAACTAGCGGGGTAATGTATGCATACCGAACGTGCTAATGAAGCCCGGGATTTGAATTTCCCGGGCTTCATTAGCATAAAGCCGGCTCCGCCATTTTTAAAAGCCGGCTTGTTCGAACCCCGTGCCGCGCGGCTACACGCGGCACGGGCTAGATAGTTCGAACTACGTAGTTGTTCCGAACTATCTGTATGCCTTGTAGAATGAGGTGTACAGATAGTTCGGAACAACTAGGTAGTTCGAACTATCGAGCCCGTGCCGCGTGTAGCCGCGCGGCACGGGGTTCGAACAAGCCGGCTTTTAAAAATGGCGGAGCCGGCTTTATGCTAATGAAGCCCGGGAAATTCAAATCCCGGGCTTCGTTAGCACGTTCGGTATGCATACATTACCCCGCTAGTTCGAACTAGCGGGGTAGTGTAGACATACCCTTAGTTATTACTGTTCTGTTGGCTTTCAGATGGAACATAACATTGAAGTCCTGTTCATTTATGGTTTTTAACGATCCCTGGGGTTTTTTATGTACAAGTTAAGGGTGCTGAACCTCTGATTTGAGGATTACATTCTATCTGCTGAACTCCCGTTGTATTTTGGAAAGTATATAGCATAATGTGTTATATCTGCACCTAGACTGCATTTGTAGCGTGCCATGTATCAGACTAGAAGATTTACCAGGCATTGCTCAGGTGCTTAACTCAATTAATTTTTGTTAAGTAAAATGAAAATGTACATGATTCATTAAATCATTGCCCGGGGGTTGGGCTGAGGGTGAAGGGTCCTGTAATGCAGACTGCTCTGGGGAGAAAGGACTACCAGAGCCCTCTCTCACCACAGAATTTGGGGCCAGGTGAGAAGCACCTCTCCATGGCCACTGCAGCTCCAGTGGTCAAAGCCGGGAGAGGGGTGCATGTCCCCTGGCTGGGACAGGTCAAGGTTCATCTGCCCCATGTGCTTCCCAGCCAAATAAGTAATGTAGCAAACTGTGCACTTTCCCCTTGCTTCCTGATGAAGGGGAACAGCCAGGAATGTCACCATATGAATTTGGGGAAAAGCTTCAGCCCCCCATTGTCCCCAAGGGCACTTGTGTGGGAGGTGGGGAGAGGTCTGAGACTGGGACAGTCCCAGATGGAGGTGGATCCCAGCTTGCCTCTTTCACCTGCCTGGTGATTCTATCTTTTTTCGGTTTGCTTTTATGAGAAGCAATCCCATTCCAGGCACATCCCATTTTCCTGACATAACCAAGCCCTGACATTGCTCTAAGTTATAAGAGGAAATTGTATACCGAATTTGGTGGTCTTAGCTCTTACCATTTAGAAGTTCTTGAACAAACAAACAAAAATGCTCCCAAATATATATAGTAAGTAACACCTGGAATGGTTGTAAGTTTCAGCTTTTTTCTTGTTAGACAATTTTCCTGCTCCAAGTTCCATAGAATCCAATTTTGTAGGCTATTTTTCAGGGTCATGAGGGATGTCTGCTGGGGAGGCAGGTTGTCACCACTTCAACTTTTAAGCAAAACCTTGTGCTAATTCAATCTTTGGCAGAGGGTTCTATAGCCAAGAACACACTGGCTCTGTTCTCATAATCTTTTCTTAGGGTACGTCTAAACTATATGGCTCCGTCGACGGAGCCATGTAGATTTGTTGTTTTGGCAAAGGCAAATGAAGCCGCGATTTAAATGATCACGGCTTCATTTAAATTTACATGGCTGCCGCACTGAGCCGACAAACAGCTGATCAGCTGTTTGTCCGCTCAGCACGCTAGTCTGGATGCTCCCCTGCCGACATCAAAGCCCTTTGTCGGCAGCCCCGGTAAACCTCATCCCACGAGGAATAACGGGGCTGCCGACAAAGGGCTTTGATGTCAGCAGGGGAGCGTCCAGACTAGCGCGCTGAGCGGACAAACAGCTGATCAGCTGTTTGTCAGCTCAGCGTGGCAGCCATGTAAATTTAAATGAAGCCGCGATCATTTAAATTGTGGCTTCATTTGCCTTTGCCTATGTGTCTAATCTACATGCCTCTGACGACAGAGGCATGTAGTCTAGACACAGCCTTAGGTATGGACAACAATATGGTATGAAGACAATCAAGCATGTGAAACTCTGGTGGCATTCTTCTCTTGAGCAGAGCAGGTAGGTAAGAATTGACTCTTGTATTTTGGTCTAGTTTCAGCATTTCTATGCTTTGATCATCAGTTACATGTCAACAATGAAGTTTATTTTAAGGGAAAAATGGTTGCTCTATCTGTAGTGTTCACCATCAGTTAATACATTTTATAAAGAACAATGGGATTCATTTAGATGGCAATTAATAATCACACACCACAGTTTCTAATGCCAGATACACAGGACTAATATAGGCACTAGAAAAGATGAGTGAGCAAGCAGACCAAACAAATAGATAAATAAAGAATTTATAGTGCCTCTCGTGCTCCAATCTGGAGGGAGGACACAGTCTCAGTACAGATGCATTATGGGATATATCCGAAGAAATTCTTAAACTAAGCAAGTCACTATTTCCAAAGCTTGGGTAGATAGAAGCCAGCTACCATTAAGCACACAGCAAATAATGGAGAATAAAAATATATGCTCAGATGCATTAGTTAGAATCACAGGAACATGAGAATAAAGATATGGAGATTTTAATGGCAAACATCCAGCTATGAAAAATGTACAAGAACAGCAGCTGCATTTGATTTGCTAGCTGATGACAAAAACAGCCAACAGCACAAAATTAAGGAATCCAGTAGAAACACTATATTATCAGATGAACAAGAATTCATTAAAAAAGTAATCTGCAAGCTGGTGAGAGCAGAAACTGTGAGAGATACTAGCTGTAACAGGCCACAAATAGCTAAAGTTGTATTAAAAGAACCCTATAAACAGACTCCTTCGAGTGAATGTGTGTGTTCTGTTTATTTGTTCTGGTTTGTTATACAGCATTATAGTTACTACAAGCAGAAAGGAATTTAATAGAAATATATGCATACAGCTGTTTGAATTTTCATATTGTCATTAAAACAGTAATATGTTAAAAGGGAAAAGCTAATGTAAACTTTATATAAGTCTACTTAAAGCCATAAGAGTGTTTTTATTTAATTCTGAAATGGAGTGATGTAAAACTGAATTACACTTCTACACAGTAGTGAGGATGATTTTGAATAAATATAGCTAAGTCTCGGTGCTTGCATCATAAATATTTTTAATGGTGGGAATGAGTAGTTCATTCCACTTAGACCCAGAACTTAGGAATGTAAAGAATTAAACAACTTAAAAACAGTGAACTCAGTGTTCTTGATTTAACTTTACAAAAGGAAAATTAGAAATGTTTTTCTCTTCATCATTACTACCATCATCACTTCCATAACTGCACTGGTCTTTGGGGCACCATCATTGATGAGCAATCAGCCAATTGTCTCCACTGCTGACAAATGAGTGCCAGTACTGAGTCTCTGCAAAGTTCATTCCTGTTCTCTCTTCAGTTGTCAATCCATCTCAAAATCATAGTCCTCTGTTGAATCTGAGCTAAGAAACTATGATTCCCTGGTGGTTGTATAGAGCAGGGCAGTAGTTTGTCCATCATTAATGATGTCTCTTTCTTCTGTAAGACTGTTCCCTTCTTTGTTTTGAATTGCATTGACTTTAGCCCATCTTTCCTTTGACAGGTCTTTTACAACCTGGAAAACCCATTTGCTATACTTTTCAATTTTAGAACAGTTTTCTGATCCATACCTTCTTGGCCTTCTTCATTTCTTCTCTTACCTGCAGGTAAATTGCTGTTTGGTATGTTGCATCAATTTGTATCATTGTTTGCAAATATCTTCATGATTATTTGGATTGCCATATGACAGCCTATGTCAATCCACAGTGCTGGTTGTTTGTGCTCACTGATCTATAAAACAGGAAAGTTGAAGAGAAAGGCCTTGATGTTGCTCAGTACCAAACCTTGTAGAACATTTAAGGAGCAGAGGGCATCTTGTCCAATCTGCCCAAACGAAAAAGATCTTTCATCAGAGAGGTCAAGAGCAGTCTGCAAAATATTTGTAAGGTAGCCTACTCTACTCAAATTGAAGCTTAGACTACAGCTTTGATGTGACCACAGATTTTGGCCTATTCTTTCCAAAGCTTTGTGTGAATGGTAGGCGACTACTCTCAGAGGTAGGAAATGGGTGCGTTGCTGAAACCTTAAATATCTTGAAGGAGGTTAATAGATACCAAGACTAATGGAGACAGGGGGGCAGAGGGAAGAAAAGGCACTAAGAGTGTTATGCTAATCAAATTCAAGTCTAAGGGTATGTCTGCACTACAGTGTTATTTCGAAATATCTTATTTCAAAATAGTTAATTCTAAGTAAGTTATTTCAAAATAACGCATCTACACACAAAATGCAATTCAAAATAGCGTTTTGCTGGACGCTGATCCCATTTAAGGCCGTCTGGAACCACATCCGGCAGGGAAGTAGGTCAGGAGTTACTTTGTATGGCTGCTACCTGAGGCTATCTGAGGCCTGTGCTTAAAGGAACCCCCTCACCCTCCCCGGACAGCCAGTTCTCAGCTTTCCCTGCTTGCTTGCCTACCTTGATGAGGGACAGCAAAGCATTTTGTCTCTGTGTGCTCTGCTTGCCCTTACTCGGGACACCACAGCACTCTGAAACATGGAGCCAGAGCTGTCCCTGGGCACTCTGGTGCTTCTCATGGATGCGTTGCTGAGAGCCTGGCTGCACCTTCTACAGGATGCCATCCAGGAGCTCCACGGGGGGCTGTCAGTATCCAGGAGGCCCTGCGGAAGAGCTTCCACCCTGAAGAGCACCGAGAGCCTCCCATGTCTGCCCCACTGGGGGCTTCTGCCTGACTCATGTTTTATGGCCACTGGGTCAGGGGCAGTGACTGCTGGCTCCGGGATGGCAGGCTTGGAGCTGGCGTAGGCACTGTGGCCAGAGTCAACCCCTTTAAGGTCTCCGGGGAGGGAAAGGAGTGTTCTTGGTTGAGGCTGGAGGCCCCCTATTTTGATGTAAGTGTCTATACAACACTTATTTTCAAATAGCTATTTCAAATTTGGAATTATTCCTCACAGAATGTGGTTTACCAAATTCTAAATACCGTATATACTCGAGTATAAGCCGAGTTTTTCAGCACAGTTTTTGTGCTGAAAAATGCCCCCCTTGGCTTATACTCAAGTCAGCATCTCGAGAACTGAGGCAGGCGGGCTCAGCGCATCTCTGCTGCTGGCCGGGTCTAGCCCCGGAAGTCAGGGCGAAAGCTGCTCCGGTGCCCCTGGTCTGCTGGAGACCGTCTCCAGCAGACCAGGGCACCGGGCGGGTTCCCGTGCTTCTGAGGCTTTGCCAGAGCAAAGCCTCAGAGGCGCGGGACCCCCCCGCAGCTGCGGCTTCAGTCCAGGAGCCTGTGGTCTGCTGGGGACGGTCCCCAGCAGACCACAGGCTCCCAGATTGAAGCGGCAGCAGCAGCGGCAGAGCAAAGCCTCAGAGGGAGGGACCCCGCCGCTGCTGCCGCTTCAATCTGGGTGCCTGTGGTCTGCTGGGGACCGTCCCCAGCAGACCACAGGCTCCCGGACTGAAGCCGCAGCCGCGGGGGGGTCCTGCGCCTCTGAGGCTTTGCCAGAGCAAAGCCTCAGAGGCGCGGGGAACCGCCGCTGCTGCCGCTTCAATCTGGGAGCCTGTGGTCTGCTGGGGACCGTCCCCAGCAGACCACACGCTCCCGGACTGAAGCCGCAGCCGCGGGGGTCCCTCCCTCTGAGGCTTTGCTCTGGCAAAGCCTCAGAAGCGCGGGAAACCGCCCGGTGCCCCTGGTCTGCTGGAGATGGTCTCCAGCAGACCAGGGGCACCGGAGCAGCTTTCGCCCCGACTTCCGGGGCTAGACCCGGTATCTATCTTCATTTTTTACATTTACCAGTAGCTGCCTCATTTCCTACCCTAGGCTTATACTCGAGTCAATACTTTTTCCCAATTTTTTGGGGTAAAATTAGGTGCCTCGGCTTATATTAATTAATTTCAAAATCAAGATATGGCTGTGTAGACGCTAGTAAAGTTATTTTGAAATAACGGCTGTTATTTGCTGTGTAGACATACCCTAAGTGAACCCGCTAGGGATGGTTCATTTGTGTAGTACGTGAACTAGGTCACTGAATGCAGTTTACAAACTCCTTGGAGAGCATATGGATCTCTCAACAGCTCACACAGCCATGGCAAAGCAAGAAAAGTCAATGTGTGGTGTAGAGTGGGAGATGTATCCCAACAGTTAAATTCGATTCATAGGGGAACCCTATGGAAGAGGGACAGGATGTTGACGTATCTCCTAGTGTATGCATATTAATATCTTCTTTTGTGGAGACAGCTCTGTGTCCAAATTGTATATGTCTGTTATTTAAAAAGTCAGATGGGTAACAATTAAACAATAATAACTAATTTATATCTGTATCATGTAAATGGCAAACACAAAGGAAATTATGTTACTGCTGCCAAGCAGCTTCTAGTGCCAAATCTGCTAAGCATGTCTAGTTCACATAAAATAGTTACCCAGATAGCAGCACTGATACACTGTACATCAGTATACAAAAGGCAGCAATAAGAAGCCACTTTTAACTTCAGTAAGCAGGCTGCCGAAATGGGGGAACGAAGGGGGCAATTGCCCACGGGTCTGGTGATTTAAGAGAGCAGGTAATTAAGGAAATCATATGCAAACACTTGGAAGGTAATAAAGTGATAGGGAATAGCCAGCATGGGTTTGTGAAGAACAAGTCATGCCAAACTAATCTGATAGCTTTCTTTGATAAGATAACGAGCCTTGTGGATAAGGGAGAAGCGGTGGATGTCATATACCTAGACTTTAGTAAGGCATTTGATACGGTCTCGCATGATATTCTTATTGATAAACTAGGCGAATATAACTTAGATAGGGCCACGATAAGGTGGGTGCATAATTGGCTGGATAACCGTAGTCAGAGAGTTGTTGTTAAAGGTTCTAAATCCTGCTGGAAAGGGATAACAAGTGGAGTTCCTCAAGGGTCTGTTTTGGGACCCGTACTGTTCAATATCTTCATCAATGATGTAGATATTGGGATAGAGAGTACGCTTATTAAGTTTGCAGATGATACCAAACTGGGTGGGGTTGCAACTTCTTTGGAGGATAGGGACATAATTCAAAATGACCTTAGCAAGTTAGAGAAATGGTCAGAGGTAAACAGGATGAAGTTTAATAAAGAGAAATGCAAAGTGCTCCACTTAGGAAGGAACAATCAGTTCCATACATACAAGATGGGAAGCGACTGTCTAGGAAGGAGCATGGCGGAAAGGGATCTAGGGGTCATAGTGGACCACAAGTTGAATATGAGTCAACAGTGTGATGCTGTTGCAAAAAAAGCAAATATGATTCTAGGTTGTATCAACAGGTGTGTTGTAAGCAAAACTCGTGAAGTCATTCTGCCGCTCTACTCTGCACTAGTTAGGCCTCAGCTGGAGTACTGTGTCCAGTTCTGGGCGCCACATTTCAAGAAAGATGTGGAGAAATTGGAAAGGGTACAGAGAAGAGCGACAAGAATGATTAAAGGTTTAGAGAACATGACCTATGAAGCCAGGCTTCATGAACTGGGCTTGTTTAGTTTGGAAAAAAGAAGATTAAGGGGGGACATGATAGCGGTTTTCAAATATCTAAAAGGGTGTCACAAGGAGGAAGGAGAAAATTTGTTCCTCTTGGTTTCTGAGGACAGGACAAGGAGTAATGGGCTTAAAGTGCAGCAGGGGAGGTTTAGATTGGACATTAGGAAAAAATTCCTAACTGTCAGGGTGGTCAAATATTGGAATAAATTGCCAAGGGAGGTGGTGGAATCTCCCTTTCTGGAGATATTTAAGAACAGGTTAGATAGACATCTGTCAGGGATGGTGTAGGTGGAGCTTGGTCCTGCCTTGAGGGCGGGGGGCTGGACTCGATGACCTCTCGAGGTCCCTTCCAGTCCTATGATTCTATGATTCTAAGAGGGCCTGGAGGAGCCCTGCCATGCAGGAGAGATTTACATACCTCTTAGCTAAAAGGCAGCAGATGTCCCTCCCCCAGTATTGCTCTGACCTGCTGCAGTTCAGTGCTCCTGGGACCCTCTTCCTAGCTGTGCAGAGCAGGGGTAAGAGGAGCTGATATCTCAGTCAAGGCACCCTCCTACCCCTTTAGCCCATCTCTGCAGAGCAGGAGACATGAGACACAAGAAGCTCTGGCTCAGAAGGTCTTGTATTGGAGCTGTTTCCTTCTACTATGGTAAAAGATACATGCGCTTCTTTTATGGAGACAGCATGCTGCTTCTGAGATTTCCCCAGCAGCCAGTTCAGAGAGAGAGAGAGAGAGAGAGAGAGAGAGGGTATGTCTACACTACAGCGCTAATTCAAACTAACTTAGTTCGAATTAGTTAATTCGAACTAAGCTAATTCGAACTAACGCATCTAGAACTAAAAACTAGTTCGAATTAGTGTTTTGCTAATTCAAACTAGCGCGTCCACATTAAGTGGACCCTGAAGCGGGGTTAAGGATGGCCGGAAGCAGTGCCAGGGTTCATCAGAGGAGGACTTAGAGCGTGGAGATGCTATCTCAGGCTAGCCGAGGGCTGTGCTTAAAGGGACCCGACCCCCACCCCGGACAGACAGTTCTCAGGGTTCCCCGCTTGCAAAGCAGTCCTGGCTTAGAGTGCCCTGAGTGCCCACACTGGGCACATCACAGCACTCGGCCATCAGCCCAGCTGCACTTGCCGCAGGCTGCCATCTGGGGAGAGGGAGCAATCGGGGGGCTGCAGGAGAGCTTCCACCCCCAGAAGCCCGCAGAGCCAGCCCAGACCTCCCCATCGGGGGCTTGTGCCCCATTCCTCCCTCACCTCCTTCCACTTACCCTTCCCTAGCCCCTCTTCTTGATGTACAAAATAAAGATAACGTGTCTTCCAAAATGGAATCTGTCTTTATTGAACAAAAGTGGGGGAGACTGGGAAAAGGAGGTGGGAGAGGGGAAGAGAGAGGCTGGGAGAGGGGAGGGCAACTAAAATGATCAGGGGTTGGGAACAGGTCCCATATGAAGAGAGGCTAAAGAGACTGGGACTTTTCAGCTTAGAAAAGAGGAGACGTAGGGGGGACAGGATAGAGGTCTCTGAAACCATGAGTGTGGTGGAGACGGTGCATACAGAAAAGTTCTTCATTAGTTCCCATAAAGAAGGACTAGAGGACACCAAAGGAAAGGAATGGGTAGCATGCTTCAAACTAGTAACAGAAAGTTGTTCTTCACAAAGCAAAGAGTCAACTTGTGGAACTCCTTGCTGCAGGAGGCTGTGAAGGCTAGAACTAGAACAGAGTTTAAAGGGAAGTGAGATCAAGTCATGGAGGTTGGGTCCATGGAGTGGTATTAGCCAGGGGGTAGGAGTGGTGTCCCTGCCCAAGGTTTGTGGAAGGCTGGAGAGAGATGGCATGAGACAAATGGCTTGGTCACTGTCTTCGGTCCATCCCCTCCAGGGTCCCTAGGGTTGCCCGCTGTCGGCAGACAGGCCACTGGGCTAGATGGACCTTTGGTCTGACCCAGGATGGCCATTGTAAGCTCAGGGCTCAGGGTCGGGGGTCTCAGTGGACCCCCTTGATTCTCTTGCACACCTGCTCCTGGGTGGCCAGGCTGGCAGCTATCCTGCCCAAGCCGGCCACTTTCCTGTGCCTAGGGTGGAGATCGTGGACGAGGTCCACGATGTCCGCACTAGCCCAGGCGGGTGCCCGCCTCTTGCGGTCCAGGGCAAGCTCCCGGGAGCCGCCAGCCTGGTCCCGGGAAGAGGGGGAGGGCTGGGGGGCATCGGGTGGGTGGCTCAAGCCGTGCCAGGTGCAGGGTCTGCTGGCTGGGTGCTGGCAGGCTTGCACCTGGCACGGGCACCGTAGCCAGCCCGTGCCCCTTTAAGGGGTCCGGGGCCGGGAGGGGGGCAGTAGAGTTTCCCTGGTGTTGGCCAGAGTGACCACCAAGGAAAGCTGGGGAGGGCTAGCCTCCCACTAGTTCGAATTAAGGGGCTACACACCCCTAAATTCAAACTAGCTAGTTCGAACTAGGCTTAATCCTCGTGGAATGAGGATTACCTAGTTCGAACTAAGCGCTCTGTTAGTTCGAATTAAATTCGAACTAACGGAGCACTAGTGTAGCGCCTATGAAAGTTAGTTCGAACTAACATTGTAGTGTAGACATACCCAGAGAGACTCTCTCACACACACAACCACTTCTCCCTTCCTCTCCCCCAGCCCATGTACCCTATCTCTGCAGAGCAGGGGAAGCGAAACATAGCTCCAGAACAGAGAAATAGATCTTTCAGGGAGAGTCTTATAGATTCACCTCACACATCTCTCAAATCTCCCCAGTAGCCCTCTCTCACACACACTGTCCTGTGTCTGTGTCAACTCCCCTCCAACACAGATGTGTATTATTGCTGTTGTTAGTACTCGGTACTCCCTGCAATGCACATCTATTCTCTGTAACTTTATTCTTTCAAAGTGGGCTATGTTAGGGTTTTTAATCAGTTGATACATTTTTTGTAATTTTTCTTTGAGTAGTGAGCTCTAAAATGCCTAATCTGTCCTGTCTGGAGTAATTATCCCTATGGTAACTGTAATTTAATACAGATTGGACCTCCCTGGTACAGATCCCTTGGAATCTGACCGATCCCAGATGACAGATTTTGCTAGACCAACAGAGGTCATATCTGGGCCCTCTGCTTCTAACCTCCCCTAGCTCTGGACCATCCACCAGCCGGCTCCCTCTCTGCCACTGGCCCTGCTGGTCCCCCTCTTATCTGGCCCTACTGGGCATCCCCACAGGCTGCACATTGGTCTCCTGGCCCTACTGGGAAGCCCAGCTAGGTTGCACCTGGCAGCCCAGCTGCAGGGAACCAAGCAGCTGGGCTACCAGCTTGCTGGCAGCTCGCTGCCCTGCCGGCCCACAGTGCTCCTATCCACCAGCCCTCCACCAGGAATCTTTGATCCTGGAATATCCATGGTCCTACAGCACCATGGATGTTGCTAGACCAGGGAGTCCCAGTTTACAGAGGTTCAACCTGCACGTGTATATGTAGGTTTTTTGTTTCTATTGGTGATGCACATCTGCCTATGCTTTGGTGCACATAACAAAATGTATTACTCACATGAATGAAAAAAAGTAAGGAGGAACATGCCAGCATTGCAGGCACATCATGGCCCAAATGTCAGTGCTGAGTTGTAGGGAGCTCATTATCTGTTGTGACTCAGGGCCTGGGATTGTTGCCAGCGTGCCTGTCAGGCCTTGTCTTCATTCCGTGGAAGATTGACGCTGCCACGATCGATCTTCAAGAGTTCAATTTAGTGAGTCTAGTTAAGACTCACTAAATCGAACTCTGAGGGTGCTGTGGCCGATACTCCTGCTTTGGTGAGGAATAAGAAAAGTCAGTGTGTTTACTCCCATTGGCCTCCCACTATGGGGACAGTGCCAAGCTCGGCTTAAGCCTGGTAAGCCGATTCCAGCTACATATTCTACATAGCTATAATTGTTCACCTTAAGCTGAGCTTCCACGTCTAGTGTGGACCTGACCTCAGTAAGCCACATACCTAAACTATTTCCATTAAAAAAAACAGTTCACAGAACACAGCATCACAGATGTAGGCATTCTGGGCCTGATCACTCACACAGACTCAAAGCTATGTCTACACTACAGGGATTTTGTGTAAACACGGCCATTTTTGCACAAAAACCCACAGAGCATCCACACCTCAACCGTGTTTTTGCACAAGTAAATTTACAGTCAATCAAAGAAACAGAGGGGTTTTTGCGGTGTAGGTATTCCTTTTTCTATGAGGAATAACTGCTTTTTGTGCAAGAGTTCTTGTGCAAAAATGTGCGTGTGGACAGGCAACGGGGGGGTTTGCACAAAAAAGAGCCAATCGAAAAAAGCATAGGTGATCTGGTGGCTATTCTGTGAATAGCCATCAGAGATTTCTTTCGAGAGAGCATCCATGCAGCCGGGACAGTCTTTTACGCAAAAGCACATCGCTCATGCCACTTCTCACAGCTCCCCTTGTCTGCAAAGGATGAAACAGAGCCAATGGGAGCCGCGAGGCTCCGTGCCCATGGCACCAGTAAATAAACAAACTGGGGCAGCCAGTTAATGTGTTTCTGAGAGTGATTCCGGGGAACACTTTCAGAAACACTGCCCTAGGACATCCTTAAAAGATACACTGAACAACAAAACTACTTGTTAGCTTGGCTTGGGACCTTCCTGGAATGTATACACTTTCTTTCTGGACGTTGATTTCAGACCCCACCACTGCTGCTTAGGCCTGGCAACCTTTTGCTGTTGGGATTATATGTTTTATATAACCATTATATGTTTTTCCTGCAGTGGAAGTGGACAAAGGGCGGGAGAGGAGAAGGGCAGCAAAGACTTTCCTTAAGACAGTGTGAATGGCTCATGAAAACACAGATCAACAATGTGCTGGGCATTTTTCATGCTGGGGCTTCAGGAAGATGGTATAGAAGCTGGTTACATTCACTCTACATTAACTGCAGAACTCCCTCATGCAAAGGGAATCCCCAGTGGCAGAATTCCAGTTGCTACTGGTCCCACATCACTGTGGGAGCACCCCAGAGACCAACGCTGGGTGCTAGTTAGGAAAGAATTCCTTTTAAGCCCTAGTTGCTCAAGAGCCTAGTCTTCTTTTAGTCTTTTGTAGATGACACGGTCTTAGGACATAGAGGTATTTACAAGTTAAAAACATCTCGTATACACATCACGGTGTCCTCTTTTCTCCTCCTCCCCTCTAGAGTCTCTGAGCAGTCATCAAGATTCAGAAAACAAATTCTAGATTTAATTGGTATTGGGCCATTGAAACTATTCTGTTGGCTCTGAGAAGAAATCTAACATTTTCCTTCTGCTATATTTACTTATGTATCTTACATACCATGGCCCTGTGTAAATTCCAGGCCTTTTATATTCCTATTTATATTTCCAGAGAGTACTCTTGATTAAAGTACCCACTAAGTGAGTAGTTTCAAGCTTTTTAATTTTACAGCTTCATTTTTTTAAGTGAAATTAAAAAATGTTTAAATGTCTTTAAGCATCCAACTACTGGCAACCTTCATGTATAAAAATGTCGAAAGCGGAGAATGAGTTCACTTGTCAAGGGTATAGTTCCTCAAAAATACTGAGTGATGTATCTTACTTATTGCAGCTCATGAAAAGTGCTCTGCTGGCTCTGTTGCGTATCATTAAGAAGCACTCTTCTGAACAGCACAGCTTTTTACTGGCCTTCTACCCAGAAGGCTCCTAAATGCCTGAAAGAAGTCTTTCTGGCACAGAGAGTAAGAGAAAAAATGTTGTCAATGTTACACTTAACACGGTTTCCCTAGCCCATTTATAAAATTCAGCTTAGTGAAGGAACAATACTACTATTTCCATAAAGACTTTTTTGCCTGATGCTTAACAAAACATAACTGCAATCCATTTCACAGAAAGGACACTCTCTAAATGACTTAGCCACCTGCATTCTGCTACAAAGACCTTTTACATCTGCACTTGAAAGGGAATCCTCTGAACTGTCATTCATGTTAAAATTCGACACTTGCCAACAAGGACTTAACAAGACTTTGAACTTTCTCACCCATTACCAAGACAGTTTCCCCAATTATCACCTGTAATACCATTAACTCACAAACATCCCACTCTCCCTACCTTTAATATCAACAATTCACAGACACTTACCTTCCTTCCTCCCCCTTCCCCCCCCCCCCCCCCGCTTCCCCCTTCTGTTCTGCAATGTGATTTGTCCTTTTCATATTTGTTCATTTTTTTTAATTGTATCCTTTGGTATATATGGTTGTGACTACTTTCTTCCACTATTTGATCTGAGGAAGTGGGTCTGGCCCACGAAAGCTCATCATCTAATAAACCATCTTGTTAGTCTTTAAAGTGCTACATTGTCTTGCATTTTGCTTCAACTACCCCAGACTAACACGGCTACATTTCTATCACCATTTCACAGAAGACATGGTAGCTAGATGATGTCTCAAAAATACCAGATGCTTTGGGATACATACATGTTCTGCTTAAGAGCTCTTATGCTTGCAAAATCTCTCTGAGAAGCAGCATAAACTTAAGCATCCTTAAACAAATTGGTGAAGTTTAAGCATTTCCTTGTGAAATTCACAGCTCACGAACATGTACACTTCTCAGTACACTCTTCCATCTTCCTGGCTTTGGATAAAGGTAAAAACATCCAAAAATAATAAAATAATAATAATAAAAACCCATAGCCCTGTTTGAGGATCTGGAGAGTGACCAGTTCTCTGTACAGCCTAAATGACAAAATGATAAAGTTAAAAAAAAAAACGCAACAACAAGAAAATGGAAGTTGGCAAAGATTTAATGTGATGGTGAAGAAATTGGAAAATGCTTTTGCCACCATTCCCGCCACACCTCCCCCAACCATATGTACATGCATAGCTCCAGAGGGGACTCCTTTTCTGAGTAAGGTGCTGCTCAGTATATGCCGACAGAATCAGCCCTTAACTTGATAATGATGTTAATGGGGAGGAAAAC
This sequence comes from Pelodiscus sinensis, assembly GCF_052426305.1. Taxonomy (NCBI): domain Eukaryota; kingdom Metazoa; phylum Chordata; order Testudines; family Trionychidae; genus Pelodiscus; species Pelodiscus sinensis. The sequence goes on along the minus strand of NC_143063.1, from coordinate 25,465,281 downwards.
CCCCACATTTGTACTAACAACAACAATAGGACCTGTGATATAATGCAGTATTGGTAGTGAAGCTATTCACACATTTTTCTACACCTCGGATAGGCAGAATGGCAGCTCATTTTCATTTTCCAACTAAATTACTGACTTGCAATATCAGGAACCCCTATGCAATCCCACAGCGGCCAGAAAATCGAAGCAGTGGATGCTGTATGAAAAAATTTCATGCAGAAAGTATTTTTGAGTCCCTGGCATCCATTTGAAGATTCAATAAAATTATCAGTTAAGACATACGTCAAGTTGAAGAGCAGTGCTGAATGGTCAGGAATGCTTCACTGAGAGGAGTGTTTCACTGTCTGCTTATCTCTGCTACTCATCTTTTACAGCCTCTACTGCTAATGGAAAAATTGCAGCATCACTGCAAACAGTCACCTAAGAATATTTATTCATCATGATTAGTGCTGCTGACCATTACTCAAACAACATGCACCAAACTTACTGTAAGTTGTTCTTTCCGCCTGTCTTTGACATTCAAAAAATTTCTACTTATGAAACATAGTCCTAATCTTGTTAAGGGCTGCCGAGTAGCCACTGAAATTAAGGGGAGCTTCCCTGATTATCTGGGGATATAGGCAGCTAGCTCTGAGGCTGGCCAGCTCTCTGCCCTCCCTGTGGGAGATACTTATTTCTCTGGGGCGGGAGAGAACAGGCAGCTCAAAACTTCTCAGGAGCAGACGCCCTGTAGCTAAAACAGGGTATGTCTACACAGCACAGTTATTTCAAATAATGGCGGTTATTTCTAAATAACTTTACTAGCATCTACACAGCCAAACCGTAATTTCAAAATTAATTCAAAATAGCGGAGCACTTATTCAGAATGTGGTTTACCTAATTCGGTGAGGAATAATTCCAAATTTGAAATAGCTATTTCAAAATAAGTGCTGTGTGTGATGGGGCAGGCGGACCACCCGCCCTACCCCGCACTGGGACGGCCTCCGAGGAAGGGGGCGAAAGCCCGGAGGTGGAATTAAGCGGCTGGGGGCGCGCCGCCGAGAGCCGAAAGGCGGCGCCGAATGATGGTGCAGCCGATAGTCCGCAGTCCGGTCCGGCGCCTCTTGGTGACGTCAGCGGAGGCGCCGGCTGGGACGCCAAGGAGGGCGGGGTCCCGGGCGCAGAGGTGACGTCAGCCCAAGCTGCCGAGGGGCAGGAGATTCAAAAGGGCCGCGGCCAGAGGGCAGAGAGTGTCCGGCCCGGAGAGGAACCCCAGGACCTGCCAAGGAGCCCAGAATCCGCGGAGTGCAGGTGGCCAGAAAGTCCCCGAGGCGGAGGACGGCGGGTAAGCTTGTCCCCACGCTGTGGGAACCAGTAAAAGGACCGACCAGGAAGAAGGGACCCAGGGCGGGGCCGCGAACCCCGCGAGTGGGGGCTTGGGGGATCTTGACCCCCTCCACTGATAGGGGACGCACGTCCCCTTCTTAGGGCCCTGGGTCAGGGCTCGGAGAGAGAGAGGGCCCGAGCCCCCTTCCCGGTCCCCCTGGGATCTGCATAGGCTTGCATCGCACCTGTGGTACGAGCGCTACGATAAGGCCAGGAGGCCAGCCGTGGAGCGAAGCTCCCACATAAGATGGTGTTCCACCCAAACTCGGGGTGGCCTTTAAAGGGAGATGGGTACACGTGGTGGAGAATATGGGCACGACCCTAGCCCCAGTTAGGGGGGCGAATACGGTCAGGGGAGGACCCAAGTAAGGGGGGGAACCCCCTCCCCGATCCAATAAACTGCTCATTCCCTTCAGGCAGAGATGGAGTTGAACAAGGTACTCGACTGGTTGGTAGAGAACCTAAAGCAGTTGCAGCAGCAGCAAACCCAGGCTCTGCAACAAATCCTAGCCAAATTTCAGGAACAACAGATCGGGGCCAACGCCATGAACAGTGGGGCCACGCCGATGGGAGCCAAGGAAGATGTGGTGGGCCGGCAGCTCCCGATCCGATTGACGAAACTAGGGCCCGATGACGACCCAGAAGCCTTCCCCGTCACTTTCTAACGGGTAGCGACCGCCGCAAAATGGCCGCAGGACCAGTGGGCTACCCTGTTGGCCCCTTACCTGTCTGGAACTGCACAGCTTGCATACCAGGGGATGTCAGCGCGAGAGGCGCTGTGCTACTATAAAGTCAAAAAAACAATTCTAGACCAGCTAGGAGTCTCCCCTGAGTCACACAGCCAACAATTCCTGGAAGCCCGGTACAACCCGGGGGAATGCCCCAGGGCGGTGGCCCAGAGAATTAGAGAATCAGGGATGCGATAGCTCGAGCCAGAAAATAAGTCCAGAATTCAAGTAGCCGAGGTCATCATTCTTAAGCAATACGTGAAGGTCCTGCCCTCCGAAGGACAACGCTGGGTGCGGAGACACTTACCAGAGACCCTTGACGAAGCGGTCACCCTGATGGAATACTTCCTGGCCGCCGAAGGACCGGAAGCGCCCCGCCCCAGGACTACGCCCAAGGAAACCCATGCAGGGGGGCCCCTCCCGCCGAGGGCCGGGGCACGACCACAAATGGGGTATGGACGTCGAGCCTCAGTGGGCCCAGCCCCGATGAGAGGCCTGGCCCCTCGCTGGAACCACCCAGAGGGACGAACCCCAGGCGCGGAGGCACCAGCCCCCGGACCTGAGAGGAACCCCAGGCACGAAGAGGGAGCAAGAGGAGCCTGCTTCCAATGTGGTCAAGAAGGACACTTTAAGAAGGACTGTCCCCTCATGGACTCCACCTTCAGCCAAGGGCCGACCCAAAAGGCGCAAAATTCACCCTGGTGACGGATCTCGCCCCCCTCCAATGGATACAAGGAATGAAGGACACGGACGCCCGCATACTGCGCTGGTATTTAAGTTTACAACCATTTAAGTTTGAAGTAAAACACAGATTGGGTACCGCAAATGCAAATGCTGATTGCCTCTCGCGAATACCAGAAGAGGGAGCCGGAAGGGAGGCTGGAATTGGGAGGTACTTAAGGGGGGAGGTGTGTGACGGGGCAGGCGGACCACCCTCCCTACCCTGCACTGGGACGGCCTCCGAGGAAGGGGGCGAAAGCCCGGAGGGGGAATTAAGCAGCTGGGGGCGCGCCGCCGAGAGCCGAAAGGTGGCGCCGAATGACGGCGCGGCCGATAGTCCGCAGCCCGGTCCGGCGCCTCTTGGTGATGTCAGCGGAGGCGCCGGCCGGGACACCAAGGAGGGCGGGGGCCCAGGTGCAGAGGTGACATCAGCCCAAGGCGCCGAGGGGCGGGAGATTCAATAGGGCTGCGGCCGCGGCCAGAGGGCAGAGAGTGTCCGGCCCAGAGAGGAACCCCAGGACCTGCCAAGGAGCCCAGACTCCACGGAGTGCAGGCGGCCAGAAAGTCCCCGAGGCAGAGGACGGAGGGTAAGCTTGTCCCTACGCTGTGGGAACCAGTAAAAGGACCGACCGGCAAGAAGGGACCCAGGGCGGGGCCGCGAACCCCGCGAATGGGGGTTTGAGGGAACTTGACCCCCTCCACTGATAGGGGACGCATGTCCCCTTCTTAGGGCCCTGGGTCGGGGCTTGGAGAGAAGGAGGGCCTGAGCCCCCTTCCCGGTCCCCCTGGGATCTGCATAGGCTTGCATCGCACCTGTGGTACGAGCGCTACGATAAGGCCAGGAGGCCAGCCGTGGAGTGAAGCTCCCACATAAGACGGTGTTCCACCCAAACTCGGGGTGGCCTTTAAGAGGAGACGGGTACACTGTGTAGACACTTCGGGTACGTCTACACTACAGCGCTAGTTCGAACTAACTTAGTTCGAATTAGTTAATTCGAACTAAGCTAGTTCGAACTAACGCGTCTAGAACTAAAAACTAGTTCGAACTAGCGTTTTGCTAGTTCGAACTAGCAAGTCCACATTGAGTGGACTCTGAACAGGGCTTAAGGATGGCCGGAAGCAGTGCCGGCAGGGCATAAAAGGAGGACTTAGAGCATGGAGATGCTGTCTCAGGCTAGCCGAGGGCTGCGCTTAAAGGGTCCCGACCCCCACCCCGGACACACAGTTCTAAGGGGTGCCCCGCTTGCAAAGAAGTTCTGGCTTGGAGTGCCCTGAGTGCCCACACTGGGCACATCACACCACTCGGCCATCAGCCCAGCTGCACTTGCCGCAGGCTGCCATCTCGGGAGAAGGAGTAATTGGGGGGCTGCAGGAGAACTTCCACCCCCAGAAGCCCGCAGAGCCAGCCCAGTCCTCCCCATCGGGGGCTCGTACCCCATTCCTCCCTCACCTCCTTCCACTTACCCTTCCTTAGCCCCCCTTCTTATTGATGTACAAAATAAAGATAACGTTTCTTCCAACATTGACTCTGTCTTTATTGAAAAAAAACTGGGGGAGACTGGGAAAAGGAGGTGGGAGAGGGGAAGAGAAAGGCTGGGAGAGGGGAGGGCAACTAACATGATCAGGGGTTGGGAACAGGTCCCAGATGAAGAGAGGCTACAGAGACTGGGACTGTTCAGCTTAGAAAATAGGAGATGGAGGGGGGACAGGATAGAGGTCTCTAAAAGCAGGGGTTGGGTGGAGAGGGTGCATTCAGAAAAGTTCTTCCTGAGTTCCCATAAAGAAGGACTAGAGGACACCAAAGGAAAGGAATGGGTAGCAGGCTTGAAACTAGTAAGAGAAAGTTGTTGTTCTTGACAAAGCAAATAGTTAACCTGTGGAACTCCTTGCTGCAGGAGGCTGTGAAGGCTACAACTAGAACAGAGTTTAAAGGGAAGTGAGATCAAGTGATGGAGGTTGGGTCCATGGAGTCCTATTAGCCAGAGGGTAGGAGTGGTGTCCCTGCCCAAAGTTTGTGGAAGGCTGGAGAGGGATGGCACGAGACAAATGGCTTGGTCATTGTCTTCGGTCCATCCCCTCCAGGGTCCCTAGGGTTGGCCGCTGTTGGCAGACAGGCTACTGGGCTAGATGGACCTTTGGTCTGACCCAGTACGGCCATTGTAAGCTCAGGGCTCAGTGTCGGGGGTCTCAGTGGACCCCCTTGATTTTCATGCACACCTGGTCCTGGGTGGCCAGGCTGGCAGCTCTCCTGCCCTAGACGGCCACTTTCCTGTGCCTAGTGCGGAGATCGTGGACGAGGTCCACGATGTCCGCACTAGCCCAGGAAGGTGCCCGCCTCTTGCGGTCCAGGGCAAGCTCCCGGGAGCCGCCAGCCTGGTCCCGGCAAGAGGGGGTGGGCTGGGGGGCATCGGGTGGGTGGCTCTGTGCCGTGCCAGGTGCAGGGTCTGCTAGCTGGGTGCTGGCAGGCTTGCACCTGGCACGGGCACCGTAGCCAGCCCGTGCCCCTTTAAGGGGTTCCGGGGCCGGGAGGGGGGCATAGAGTTTCCCTGGTGTTGGCCAGAGTGGCCACCAGGGAAACCTGGGGAGGGCTAGCCTCCCACTAGTTCGAACTAAAGGGCTACACAGCCCTTAGTTCGAACTAGCTAGTTCGAACTAGGCGTTAGTCCTCGTAAAATGAGGTTTACCTAGTTCGAACTAAGCGCTCCACTAGTTCGATTCAAATTCGAACTAGCGGAGCGCTAGTGTAGCACCTATTAAAGTTAGTTCGAACTAACGTCCGTTAGTTCGAACTAACTTTGTAGTGTAGACATACCCTTATTTAGAAATAGGGGACCTCCAGCCTTCCCAGCGTTCCCTGATGGCCACTCCAGCCTCAACCAAGAACACTCCTCTCCCTCCTCGGAGCCCTTAAAGGGGTTGACTCTGGCCACAGTGCCTGTGCTAGCTCCAAGTCCACCAGCCCAGAGCCAGCAGTCACTGCCCCTGACCCAGTGGCCCCAAAACATGAGCCAGGAAGCCACTGGCAGCCAGCCCTCCACCACTCCCCAGGAGCAGTCTGCCAGCTCCCAGGAACCTGCCAGGGCCCAGAGAAGGTGGGGGCCTTCCTGGTCCAGGATAGGGATCATGGATCTTATTCAGGTTTGGTGGGGGATGCCCCCAATGTCCATGATCTCCGCACTAGACAGAGGAATGCAGCCAGCCTGGCCACCAAAGGTCACATGTGAACCCAGGAGCAGGTTTGCATGAAAATCAAGTTGGTCCGGCGAAACCCCCCCAACCCTGAGCTTCCCTTCACCCTTCTTCCTCTTGCTTCCCCCTTCCAGCTCCCTCCTCCCAGGTTTCCCCCTCCCCTCTTCTCTCCCACCCTGTTTCCTCCTCTCTCCCGCCTCCTTTCCCCAGTCTCAGAGTTTCATTCTCCCTCCTCCCCCATTTTGTTAAAGAGAGTTTGTGTTCATGAAAATACATGTATTTTATTTGACATCAGAAAGAGGGGTTAGGGAGGGGTAAATGGAAGGACGTGAGGGAGGAATGAGGCACAAGTCCCCAGTGGGGAAGACCAGGGAGGCTCTTAGTACCCCTCAGGGTGGAAACGCTCCCACAGGGCCTCCTGGATATTTACAGCCCCCCGATGGACCTCCCGGATGGCAGCCTGCAGAAAGTGCAGCTAGGCTCACAGCATCACATCCACGAGACGCACCAGAGTGCCCGGGGCAGCTTTGGCTCCAATTTGCAGAGTGCTGTGGTGTCCCAAGTGAGGGCAACCAGAGCACGCAGAGACAAAATGCTTTGCTGTCCCTCATCAAGGTAGGCAAGCAAGCAGGGAAAGCTGAGAATTGGCTTTCCGGGAAGGAGGAGTCCCTTTAAGCACAGGCCTCAAATAGCCTCAGGGAGCAGCCACACAAAGTAACTCCTGGCCTGATGCCCTGTCAAACCTGATGCCCTGACAGGCCTTAAATGTGATTCAGTGTCCACTCAGTGTAGATCTTCTGTTTCAAAATAGCATAATGCTATTTCGAAATGCATTGTGTGTGTAGATGCGTTATTTCGAAATAACTTATTTTGAATTAACTATTTTGAAATAAAGCTGTAGTGCGCCGACTTAGTGAAATAGTCTTAGGTCGCAAGCCTTTAAAAACATAGGCTGTGTCTACATTGGCATCCCTTTCCCTTTACATGGCTCCCGCTTTTTTCCGGCTCAGGGTTTTTGCCGGAGAAAAGAGCCAGTGTAGACGCGATTTTCCGGAAAATAAGCCCTTTTCCAGGAGATCCCTTATTCCTACTTTCAAGCAAAAACCCCGAGCTGGAAAAAAGCGGCAGCCATGTAAATGCAAATGCCGGGGGGGATATTTAAATCCCCCACGGATTTGCAATTCCAAAGTGTCTCATTAGCATCCCTTTTCCGGAAAGGGATGCCAATGTAGACACAGCCATAAAGTAGGAAAAATAAAATGTATGACAATGTTATACTGAACAACTATTCAAAAATATGTGAAAGATTCAGAAATACAAGATCTTAACATGCATGTAAGGTAACTACCATTTAGGCAAGTAAAGCTGACGCCTTCTTGGATCATGGCATTCAAGCTTTTCTTCAAAGATATCCAGCTGCAATTCTGAAGTCAAGTCACAGCTATAGGACAGAAGAATTAGGCTTTGTGCCCTTCCCTGTTCCCCCCAAAACAAGCCATGCTTATCATTCCGCGCAACAGGATACTTTCCAAAGCAAGAAAAGGAACTCTCAACGCTGCAATTGATGCTTCAGGGAACAAGACCACAATGAACATCCCAAAGCTACATGGAAGACTGTTCTTTCAGAGCTGTCCATTGGGTAGGTGAATCAAGGTGACCGCTTCAAGCCCTGTAGGCTGGTGCAATTGACAGGTGCAGTCAGTCCTAGAAGATGAATCTTGTCATTTCCGCAGGGCCCACCATCTTGTTGGCAGCTAGTAGAGACAGTGGCCAGCTCAGCCACCTGTGTTTTGGTCCAACGAGTCCACCGCCCCAGCTGGAGATCTGAGCTATAGTACTATGGTCAACAATAGCCACGGCAGCCCAGCAATAGGCTATATCAGTCCTGCCAGTCCAGCCACTAATGAAAAGTGGGGCCCAATTTTGTTCCAGGCCCGCAATCCCATAGGGCTTGCCCTGCCCCCTTTAACTCCTTAGCTGGTCCTAGAACTTATGCATATTCTTTGCAATTCCTTTCATCAGTGGCCATTTCAACTTTCATCTTTTCAGTATCTAATCCAAGCAAGTCGAGGCCTGGAGCATTCAAAAGGTCTAAACAACAGTGCAATAGATTAAACAAAGTTGGTCAACAATTAAGTTATTTGAAACCAGAGGTGAATTGCAAAGGAGATTTTTCTGTCAATTCACAAAATGTCAACAGATGCTTGTTTACTTTGCAATCCTGAAAAGTGCCCAGCACGGACCATGGAAACTTGTTCATCAGCTGATGAAAATTCCTGATGATTTGTTCAGCGTAAGAGCTAAATTCTTGAAGGTTATTCTGTCTTGATCTATTCCCAGGGGTAACTCATTTATTACACCCAACTGGATAATTTGTATAAAGGTTTTAAAGTAGAACCTGTTGCTTTCAATTTGTGAAGATAACACCAAAGGAACAATTTTGGCACCCAAAAAAGCAAAATATGATGAAATTAATATCAAATTCATACAGTTAAAAAATGTTAAACAAATGAACAAACAAATAACAAAATTGGCAAAATTTTTGTATTCTGTATCTACCACATCAAGGTTTGGAGCTTTCCTCAAGATACATGTTATAAAATTTATAGGTGCTGTAGAGTCTGTTTTTAGAAGTCTCCCCCACTTGGCATGATGACTTGTGATTATTCTGGGTGGGAAAGTTCCCTCTTTTCTTATTTTTCTACAACTGGAGTTCTCTTTTCAGTTTCAAGTTGTTTCAATGTTTTACTATTAAAGTTTATAGTCCATCATTGTCTTTTCCCCACTTGTGCAAGGATAGGCATTTGGAGCTAGACTTACTGTCACATTGGGGAGGTGGAGCTGAAGCTTCTAGCACAAATAGTGGGCCTGTTTTTATAAACAAACATACATAAATGTATAACCCTGGGGTGTGTGTGCGTATACCTCTCATTGCAAGTTTTTCATCAGAGTCCTTACTTGACACTTACACAAAATAATAGTGTATACAACCAGTTGACTCAATTGCATATTCTTTTGGGGTTCTGACCCCTGATCTCCATTTAAACACCTAGATCCTGACGGTCACAGAAATATAAGTCTAGCAAAAAAAATTACCTCTCACTTTTCTTTTCTTTGCTGCAGTCCAACCAGCCATTGTATTCAAGTGGACTAAATAGATATCTGACAAAGTGGGGTTTTGCCCACAAAAGCTAATGCTCACATACATCTGTTAGTCTTTAAGGTGCCACAGGACTCCTCGTTATTGTGCATACAGACTAACATGGCTACCCCTCTGATATTTGACATCTTTTATTATAGTAAAACCATAATGCAGCCACCACACTCCACTTAGCTGAAACATTTTCAGTAATACCCCCTGATCCCCACTGGCTACAGAGATGGTGAGAGAACCCGCTGAAGGGGACAGACTATGCTGGAAATAAAGGGTGTGAAGGATGTTAGGCCAGTTTCAAGGAGTGGAGCTGGAAACCTAGCAAAACACTAGAAGCCTCCCATAAGCAATGTACGGCCCTACAAATTCCAGAACAACTAAGCAGGGAACAGTTCCCTCCATGGCACACTGACGTCCGAGTGTCCCTGAGCTATAGCAAAGCTGTCATGGCAGACCTGCATGTGCTGCAATCACATGTCCCTGTTGCAGTGTAGACAAAGCCTGAGAAGTTACAGCTGCTTCATTCTGCTGTAATCCATCTGTGGCTTGTCTTTGGAAAATCTGCCATGGTAGGCTGACCCCAAGTCTTACTGACTTATGATGAAATCCTAAAATGTGATAAGCAACTGCAACTGCTAAAGATTATAGTATGAGTTGGGGGTGCTCAGAAGCTCTCAGGATTGCGCCCTGAGACAGATTTACTTTATTTTAGTCATTTTCCCGGGATCCACATACCAGCCTTTGGAGAGTTTTTTGCTCCGCAAACAGAAGCACTTATGAAAAGTAATGTGTTTTGGGCCATATTCTGGCTAGGTCCAAAGCCAGGTGAACCATGGGATGGGTGTGGCAGGTCAAGGAGCATGTGTGACACCCATTTTTTGCACAGCATTATCTCAGAGTGGTGCAGCAGGCAGAATTTTACGCTCTGCCTTCAAGGAATGCTCAAACATCACGCTCTTTATTTAGGGTCTGGTGGTGCCTTGCAGGCATGGTCTGCAGCAAGAGGCAGATCAGAGCTGTACCATGCCCAGAGAAGCACCAGGAGTCAGTCTGCCTCTGGGAAAACAAATGCATCTGAGTGTACACAGGATATACTGTTGTATCCCCTTATGGGGTTCTGTGCAGGGCAGAGGTCTTATGCTCTTTTTATCTTATTTTTTTCTGAGCACCTCCATTTTGTCAATTGTCGTTTGATACTGAGAGGCCCAGAAGGGAGTACATTATTCTGAGTGAGCTCTCACCAAGTCACATGGAGAAAGTCATCTTCCTTCTCTACACAGTCTCTTAAATCCAGTCCAAATTAACACTAACTTCTGTTGTGATGGTCAAAAAAATCCAAACATAGCACCGCAGAATCACTGTCATGCTTAGGGCTCTGACTGCTTTTCAGTTTCAGATTATTCCCCCCATTTTCACATTTTTTCTAAAAAGGAATTTATTTTGCTATTTTCTGCCCATACTTCTAACCTCTTTGCTGCTACTTGTATAGTCTTCACCCTAACTTATTGCCTACAGGTTTCATATTGACAGAGAAAAGTTGAGAATACTAATGTGCTGTTTACACTAATTGAGATTCTCTAACCATTTATGTGCTTCAAATGGAGCACATGCCAATTGAGTCATTCAGTCGATTTGCATTGAATCATTTACATGCTTTCAGTGAAACAGATATATAGGTGTTATCACAGGTTATATTCATCTCAATGGCCTTCTTATTGGCAGTCCTGGGGATTAGCTCTGCTACTTGGTACACCCTCTTCAAGTGGTGAATCTTCCATCTTCCTCTCACCCTGCTGGGCAACCTCACTCCAGGTACCACAGTGCCCTTGACATGTCTCAGTCAAGTCACCTCCTATGTTTTGTTCTTCTGAAGTTACCCCAGAGACTTTCTATATAAATAGTCCCAGGCTATCTTCTGTGCTGCCCTGACAGTGCCACTTCCCCAGCAGCCAGTTGGGAAACCTGGGTCCACCCTCAACTCCTGGTTCAAGTCCAGAGATCCTCAACTCAGCAGTTTTGGACTCTACCCTCTCAGTTTTCACTGTCCCTGTCTAGAGTGCTTCCTGTTCTTCCTTCCCTACCCCTTCTCTGGGAGTACCAGCCCCAGAATCCCTCCCCGGGGAATGACTTCCCTTTTGCAGTACCCATCTCTTTCTGTTGCCATCTACCTGGCTTTGTAGACCCTGACTTTTGCTATCCAGCTGGCCTGCTTTCAATTAACTCCCTGCTGCCTGGCTTTCCCCCAGCAACTTGTGGGATTACATTCACCTAACTGGCCATTTTAATTACTTCCAGTGCAGTGTGTGGCCAACACCCCATCACAGATGTTTGCAGGATAGGGATATACAGTACTCCATACTCAGCACATTGCCTGGTCACCCATTTGGCAATGCAGCTGGTTCTCAGCCTGCAGGAATAGATGTCACATCAAAGAATGTATGAAAATCCAAATATTGCATCTTTTCTGTTCCCTTCAACACAAACTTCATAATTCTACCCCAAAAAAGCAATTCCCATTTGCCCAACCATTTTTCACCATAGGCAAACATTTACAAGTGCTAATGTATAAATATAATACATTTTTAAAGGTCTTTCTTTCCCCTCACTTGCATGTGAATTCTTTGTTAAAAAGACAGACCTTTCCCCAAAAGCATTATGTGGTAAACATCAGTTGTGTCTGTCTTTTGAAAGAGGGCATATATTTTAAGAAATAAACATTCTAGTGATTGTTCCGCCTGCTTGCTATTTATTGCTAGAATACTGAGCAGACTTTATGAGTAACAGAAATTGATGTTCTTGTCAGCAGCAACAATATTTACAAAATATACTATTACATTAAGAAGCAAATGGAAAGTAATGATGTGATGGCACTAAATAAGATACAGAAAAAGGAGACTGTCTCACTCTACTAAAGCCTGCTCACCTTTTGTAGAGATTTGCAGTGCTTTGTATTCATAAAACCATTTCCATTAGATGTTCACTATTTAAATTGGTTATCTGCCAAAGTCTGCAAAAAAACTCACTTGTGTGATATTAGAAGGAAACAAATAGAAAGCTATTACAAAATAGAACAAAAAACTTGAGACATTTCACAAAAACTACAGAACACATCCATCATTCCAGTGTGCAAATTCTCCTTTGTGGGCAAATGTAGAGGCAGAGGGGTGGGGGAACCTCAGACAGTTATGAGGTTTTAAAGAGCTGCAAAATGTGGATGCTATCCTGCATTTATTAGAATCTGTCCATTTAGCTTAGGAATTACTAGGGTGCTCATCACTACAGTATCAATGTGCCAAATACTGGCATTAAATTCACAGAGTCTAGAGCTGCCAATTTTCTGATTACAGAAAAACAAGCACTCTTGACTTGTTCTGCTCCTTCTCCCAAGACCCTACCCTTGCCTGCCCCTTCTCCAAGGTCCTGCCTCCACTCACTCCATCCCTCCTCCCTCTGTTGCTTACTCCCCCCTATCCTCACTCATTTTTACAAGGCTGAAGTAATAGTTTGGAGCATACAAGATGATGAGGTCTCTGGCTGGGATGTGGGCTTTGGAGTGGGGCTAGGAATAAGAGGTTTGGTTATAGGAGGAGGTGCCGGCCTGGAGAGCAAGGGTTTTCGAGTGCAGAAGGGGATTCTGGGCTAGGGTGAGATGTGAGTGCTCCAGCTAGGGGTGCAGGCTACAAAATGAGGCCAGAAATGAGGGGTTCAGGCAGAAGGGAGTTTGGTCCAGGGTAGTGAAATGGGGTGCAGGAGAATGAGGACTCCAGCTCCGGGGGGGGGGGGGCAAAGAGGGTTTTGGAGTGCAGGGGGAGGTCAGTGTGCATGCTCTGGGAGGCACTTATCTTAGGTGGCTCCTGGAAATGGTGGTCACACCTGAACTGGGACATGACAAAGAGGCTCCACGCACTACCCTTGCCCACAGGCACCGTCCCTGCAGCTCCCACTGGCTGCAGTGCCTGGCCAATGGGAGCTGCAGAGCCAGTACCCAGGGTGGGGGCAGCACACAGTCTCCACAGCTGACCCGACGACTACAAGCCGAACATGCTGGTTGCTTCTGGGAGTCACTCAGAGCAGGGACAGGGAGGGAACCTCTCTTAGCTCCACTATGCCATCGACTGGACTTTTAACAGTCAGCACTGCTGGAGTTGACCATTGTCAGTGCTGCAAAGCTTGCATTGATTTCAGTGAGTTCTGGAGCAGACCTCATTTAAATAAACATCTGCATAGATTTCAAGACACTATAAATATTGTGCTTTGCTGCTTCCCAAGATACTATTTAAAATATATTTCCCTTCCTTCAAAATGATTCTGCCCCCTTTCATGAGCACAGAAATGATGAGCTTGCTTTATGGGTCTTGGACCTGATAAATAAGGTAACACTTTCTATTTGGATTGAAACAAACACTGCTACCCCTGCCATTGGTTAGAAATAAGGTTTTTTTTAAAAAAATCATGAATATATCCAAACAATCAAAGCAAATTCCCCTACCTCCACACATACAAACATAAGGCAACAAGACATACCAATACATCCCCTCTTCCAAATTCCCCTGAGAATCCCTATCCTTTTCTAGCTTAATCCTCTTCAAGACATCTGTTCAGAAAAACACTGAAGGTCAACACATTTGAGCTATGTTGGATCAAGGGGATGAGACAGTAAGTTTCAGAGATGAAAGGCTCTCATGGCAATCTACTTTGCCAGCAGTACCCTCTCTTCTATGCTAAGGGAACTCCTGCTCCTTCAGAGGAGCAGACAACTCTATTAAAGGTATTCTACAAGCATCCTGAGATCTTCCTACAGATTTTTTGCAGAGCTGAAGAAGTGTACAAATGAGAGGTTAGAGGAAATGCGGTTGTACCTTAGTGTTTGGCTGTAGACAATGGATCCTGTGGTAAGTCTGGGATGGAAGCTGGAGGCATGAAGGTAGGCATCGCGATCAGTAGGTTTTCGGTATAGGGTGGCGTTTATGTGACCATCAATTATTTGCACCGTAGTGTCCAGGAAGTGGATCTCTTGTGATCGCTATGCTTACCTTCATGCCCCCAGCTTCCATCCCAGACACACCACATGATCCATTGTCTACAGCCAAGCACTAAGGTACAACCACATTTGCTCCAACCCCTCAGACAGAGACAAACACCTACAACATCTTCACCAAGCATTCTTGAAACTACGATACCCTCATGTGAGGAAGTGAGGAAACAGATAAACAGAACCAGACATGTACCCAGAAGCCTCCTACTACAAGACAAGCCCAAGAAAGAAACCAATAGAACACCATTGGCCATCACCTACAGTCCTCAGCGAAAACCTCTCCAACGAATCATCAGTGATCTACAACCCATCCTGGACAATGATCCCTCACTTCACTGACCTCGGGAGGCAGGCCAGTCCTCGCTCACAGACAACCCGCCAACCTGAAGCAAATTCTCACCAGCAACTATATACAACACCACAGTAATTCTAACTCAGGAACCAATCCCTGCAACAAATCTTGGTGCCAACTCTGCCCACATATCTACACCAGCAACACCATCACAGAATCTAACCAGACCAGCCACACCATCATGGGTTCATTCACCTGCACATCTACCAATGTAATATACGCCATTATGTGCCTGCAATGCCCCTCTGCTATATACATCAGCCAAACTGGACAGTCCCTACGTAAAAGAATAAATGGACACAAATCAGATATCAGGAATGGCAATATACAAAAACCTGTAGAACACTACTTCAATCTTCCTGGACACACAGTAGCAGATTTAAAGGTAGCCATCCTAGAACAAAAAAACTTCAAGAACAGACTTCAAAGAGAAACTGCTGAGCTGTAGTTCATCTGCATATTTGACACCATCAATTTAGGATTAAATAAAGACTGTGAATGGCTAGCCAACTACAAAAGAAGTTTCTCTCTTGGTTTTTACACCTCCACATCAGTTGCTAGAAGTGGGCCTCATTCTCCCTGATTGAATTGACCTTGTTATCTCTAGCCTTACTCTTGATTGGTACTCTTTTCTTATGCCTGTATATTTATACCTGCCTCTGGAATTTCCACTACATGCATTTGATGAAGTGGGTCTTTGCCCACGAAAGCTTATGCTCCAATAAATCTGTTAGTCTAGAAGGTGCCACAGGACTCCTCATTGCTTTTGCAGATTTAGACTAATATGGCTACCCCTCTGATACTTATCAGAGGGGTAGCCGTGTTAGTCTGAATCTGCAAAAGCAACGAGGAGTCCTGTGGCACCTTATAGACTAACTGAAGTGTAGGAGCTTATAAGCTCCTACACTTCAGTTAGTCTATAAGGTGCCACAGGACTCCTCGTCGCTTTTCCTCTGATACTTGACCACTAAAGTAAATATCTGATAAAAGAATAAAATCAGCTGAGTACCACAAGGTAGGAATTTAGGAAAAAAGCTCTCTTTATGGAATTCATGTGTGTGTTTATCAAACAAATACCTTTCAACAAACAAAGCGCTCTCAAGCAAATTGCTGTGAATGTACATTTGTAGAGAGAGGTTATTCTGTACAGCCACTCTGGTATTATGGTAATAAGGGCCATACCAGCATGGATGGAGAGGCAGATTATGCATTTAACAAGTTTCTCCTTTACATGTACATTTAGGGCAGCCAATTATACAAATGCCAAAAAAAAAAAAAAAAAGCCATGTAGAGGAAACACTTTTCTTTGATAGGAAGAGAGTATTAATCACACGACATTAGGTTGCATTTGGTAACTAGCAATCCTACAATCACTAGTGACAAAAAAAGGAAACAATGCAAACATTTTTCAGCTGTCTTATGCAGCAAAAACAAAATACAGGACTATGTAGCACTTTAAAGACTAACAAGATGGTTTATTAGATGATGAGCTTTCCTGGGCCAGACCCACTTCCTCAGATCAAATAGTGGAAGAAAATAGTCACAACCATATATACCAAAGGATACAATTAAAATAAAGAACACATATGAAAAGGACAAATCAAATTTCATCTTATGCAGCAAGTAAATTCTCCTGTTTCAACATTCCTGTGGCTAGGTTACAGTTTGCTGAGTCATCATGGCTAGAGGTTGCTTTGCAAGCACCATCCCCTTGTTGGCCCCCTGTTTGCCAACCCATTAAAATCTCCACATAGTCTCTCTTGTGGCTAACAGCCCTCTGTTCTGGGGCTGATTTAATAACAAAAGTGAATCAAACAATCCACATTATCCTCAAAATAGAGTGTGTAACTATAATACAGAGTTCATACAACAGGTTCTTCCCCACCCAGGGAACTCTTCCTCTGTTCCAGTCTGTTCTGCTTCAAGCTGCCAGTCTCATGCCTTTGGGGCTAGAGCTCAGCTCTCTAGTCCTGGTTTCCTTCTACTGTCAGCAACATCCTCTTCCCATGGTTTGCTACCTCTGGTCTTTTCTGCTTCCACAGACCCTCTCCCTATGTGGCTAGAGCCTTCTATTTCTAACTCTAGTTTATGACCCCTGCTATAATGGTCTTTCCTACAGGCACCTTTTCTATTTCATGAAGTTTCCTGCACTTCCCTCTTTGTTGCAGCCACCTTTGCCCAGTACAGGGAATTGTCAACCCAGGTGTTTCTCTTTAGTAATCAGGCTGGGTTAGCCACAGGTCCTCCAGCCTGTAAGGGGTATACTGTTACAGTTCCCCATTTCTTTCTTTCTACAAAACCTGGAGCAAAGAAGAATAAAGTGGTTTGTACAGAAGGATAATTGTTAAAGAAAAAAAAAAGAGAGAAAAATCTGCAGAGAGAATACAGACTAGAGTCTGCTAGCAAGCTGTGCTTTTGGAGCTAGTCAAATGTAATAATGGAAAAAAGAAAGGTTTAGAACATTAGTTTTGTTCTATCGTGCAGCTAAAGTACCATGCATCTAGTGTGGACAAGTATCCAGACAAATATTTCCAAAACCCCAAAAAAACCTGAATTGTATCTATCGGATGGGGTATATAGCATTATATCATTAGTAAAAGTATGAGATTTTTTTTCTAAGTATGTAATGGTCAGCCTCAAATCTCTACTTTTCAGTGGACCTAACTTCCAGGGCTGGTTAACCCACTGACTCAGAACTATTCAGTATCTCTTCCAGAAGTCTTGGGAATATTTAGTAAAAATATGGACTGGTATTCAAGGTGCTCTTTCTTCAAAGAAGAAAAAACCTATTGCCATCCACTGGAAAGGTAAAGTGATAGGAAAGTCAACAGAATTGTAGTCCAGGCAGAGGAAGGTGGTAGAAAAGTAAACATTTTAATGGCTATATTAAAAAGCAAGAGTTTTATGAGAAAACTGAAAGCAAGAGACAAATTGAACTTAATTACAGATAATTGAAATATTGGCTGGAGGTGAAGGTTTATATTAATTTTCCTTTTTCTGGGCAATGACTGTCAAAAATAATCAATTTAAATGTAATTTTCCTCTGAAAGTGTAATCTAAAAATATCATTGTGGGGTTTGGTATTTAAAGTCTTGGTGGGCTTCTTTAGCAATTGTGTTCACATTACAAATAAAAAGATTTTTTCCTCCCTATCTGCCAATCTTGCAAAGCCACCTTGGGATCAGAGAATCAAACTGGAATTTTTCTTTATTGCATATCAGCACTATGAATAAACATTTTGAAGGCTAAATTAAGTCCTTGGCTACTCCCATGAAACAACATTATCTTGAAACCATGCCGTCAATGGCACCCGTGTAACCTCATTGCCTTTAATGTAAATGACTGAACTTAAAAAACAGTTCTGATATGACGCTTACAAGAAATAGAGTCCATCTCACTCTTCCTTAGCTTTGTTGGCTCTGCAGTGCTAACAAGAGTAAAAAAACAATGCAAACTTACCATTGCCAATATTGCCTGCAGCTCAGACTCCAAATGTAAACAGGAAGCCGCTTTATGGAGTAACCCAGATACCATCTTTACAGTCACCGTTTAGAGTAGAACTATGCTTTTAATACAGAGGAGAAGGAATTAACTATGATTCACCTAATTCAAGATGCCTACAGGTTCAACGTCTCAAATCTGGGACTCTCCGGTCAGGCAACATCCATGATCCAGCAGGACCACAGATGTAGTTGGACCAAAGAGCCCTAGCCCTCAGCCAGTGGCCTTTGAAGAGCCCCATCTGGTAGCTGGATCCACAGGGCCCAGGAGCCCTGGCTGTGCTGGCAGCAGTGAGATTGCCAGGGGCTGGGGCTCCCCAGCTGCAACAGCAGCAGCAGCGTGCCAGGGGCAGTACACTGGGAGGCCAAGCAGAGGACCGTCCCTGGTTCAGCAAAATCTCATCTAGGATCAGTCAGGTCCTGAGAGGGCCAGACCAGGAAGGTCTAACCTGCGGTGGCCTCCCTTTCACACACAGTTTTTCAAACCATTGTATAAGTTGGGTTTTTGTGAACTGGGATAATTGTCCGGGTAGCTGTCTCTCCTTTATTAGTGATAGAGATGCAGCCATGTTAGTCTGCTCTAGCTGAAACAAAAGACAGGACTATGTAGCACTTTAAAAACTAACAAGATGGTTTATTAGGTGATGAGCTTTCGTGGGCCAGACCAACTTCCTCAGATCAAATTGTGGAAGAAAATTGGCACGACCATATATACTAAAAGTGATACAATCAAAAAAAAGTGAACACACATAAAATTGACAAATCAGATTTTAGAACGGGGGGGGAGGGGTGAAGAGGGAAGGTTAGTGTCTGTGAGGTAATGATATTAGGGGTGATAATTGGGAAAGCTATCTTTGTCATGAGTGAGATAATTAGCATCTTTGTTAAGGCCCATACGTAAGGTGTCAAATTTAAGCATGAATAACAGTTCTGAGGCATCTCTTTGAAGTCTGGAGTTAAAATCTCTTTGAAGTAATATGCATGTTTTAAGGTCATTGAGAGAATGGTCAGTCTGGTTAAAATGGAAAGCAACAGTTAAAACGGAACACCCCTTCCCTCAGGCTCCATCCCTTCTGTGTGGCCCTGTTGCTGCTCTCTCCATTCCTCCCTAATGGCTTGCTCTCTCACACCCTCACTCACTCTATTTCACTGGGCTGGGTTAGGATGGTCGGGTAAAGGAGGGATTTCTGGGTTGAGGCTAAGGAGTTCAGAGTGCAAGAAGTGGATTGGGATTGAAGCAAGAAGTTGAGGGCAATGGGAACTGCAGAACCAGTGCCAGGAGTGGTGCCTGTGGGTGGGGACAGCACAAGGAACCCCCCCAAGGTTGCCTCTCCACCCAGGAGCTGAGAGACATGCAGGACTTCGGGGAGCCATGCAGAGTCAAAT
Source organism: Pelodiscus sinensis (assembly GCF_052426305.1). Taxonomy (NCBI): domain Eukaryota; kingdom Metazoa; phylum Chordata; order Testudines; family Trionychidae; genus Pelodiscus; species Pelodiscus sinensis. Next base: position 25,445,852 of record NC_143063.1, on the reverse strand, counting down.
GCTGTGGCCAGCCGGACTTTTGGTAGTCTAGTCAACTGTGCTGATGGGATTCGCCAGGGTTCTTTTTTGACTAGGCATTCTAATAAAAAAAACCACAGATATTTACAGCACTATTCCCAACAGATAGAATACAACTAACTTTCCTGAAACCTCACACAAAAATCCTAATGAGCAAATATCATTCTAATGTCATGTACATGAAAGAATTATTTCCCAGAAATGTTAATGCCAGGGAGCAAAAAGTGGACTTCCTCCAATGTAGTTCTAGCAAAAGAATACTACTGTTAATTTGGGAATATGTTTGTTTTATCAAACCCAACGTCTGCTTTTATAAATCTAATTCTCCTTCCACCAAGCCACTGACCAGTATATTCTGTTCTTTTGTACAGAAACTTCATACCATACTGTGGTTTCATGCTGAGATGAAAATTGGAAAATAAGTATACAGGTTTATTCTGTCACCTTGACAATCTGTTTTTTCCTTGAGTTATTGTAATGCACTTATCATACTTTCAACATTAACAACTTCTGACAAAGTTTATTTTTCCACTCATGAAGATAACATTTCATATAATGACCCTTTTGCTAATGTCTAACATTTGAAACATGAATTTATTTCCTTTTATCACTTGTACTGCAGAGGAAGAAAATGCGTCATTATTAAGAGATGCTTTTCCCCTCCCCTTTTTAATTCTCCTCAGGAAGTAGCAGTGTCTTTTCCTTTTATCTTTTCATTCTGAACTGCAGGTGCAATTTCATTGTGTGTTCTGCTGATGCCTTTGAGTGCAATATTTTCAGCTCAAAGACATTCTATTAACCAATGAAAATGAATTAAATTAGTATCTGCAGGAGGATTGAACTAATATATATATATATAGTAACATCATTCTCCCCCATTTTTGTACCATAATACATTAGTGTTCTATGCCTGACTTCTGAATAATTTATTCCAGTAATATGAAGTAATCATAATCCATTGAGAGTTTCATGTTTTTACAACTTAAAAAATAAACAAGTTCTCTCCACTCCAAAAAATTATATTAACCAGACAAAAAAGTAATAGTGTATCTTCCTGTTGACAGAAGAAGGAAAAGGAATGGGTTTTATGTTTGAAGGGAATGTATTGCTTATGAAAAATGCCAGTTTTGCAGCACTGGAAACTGGATTAGTATCTTTAGTCACAGAGGGTTTGTCTACATAGCAGCATTATTTCGGAATAACTAACGTTATTTAGAAATAACATAGTGCGTGTCTACACAACAAGATGTCATTTCTAAATACAGGCCATACTTGCTATAAGTCCAAGATACGTTCCAAAAAACTTGGACTTATAGTGAAACACTTAAAATGGGGAATTTTTTTCCCGCGGCTGACTTCCATTTAAGCAAATTGGAGGGAGTGTTTCGCACTACTTATAGTGGGGAATGGGAGGACTTATAACGCATCAGTTCCTACAAATGTCAATGACTTTAGTGTGGAACAGATGTATGCTGGGGAGATGTATACTGGGGACGCCCTGTAATGTCAAAATGGAGGACTTCTTACTCCAACTCCTGTAACCCTGGTTTCACAAGGGCTGTGTCTACACTGGGCTACTTATTCCGGAAAATCAGCCGCTTTTCCGGAATAAGCTGCGAGCTGTCTACACTGGCCCTTGAATTTCCGGAAAAGCAACGATGCTCTACTGTACAAAATCAGCCGCTATTCCGGAAAAACTATTCTGCTCCTGCTCGAGCATAAGTCCTTATTCCGGAACACTGTTCCAGAAAAGGGCCAGTGTAGACAGCCGAGTAGTCTTTTCCAGAAAAAAGCCCCGATCGCGAAAATGATGATTGGGGCTCTTTTCCGGAAAAGCGCGTCTACATTGGCCACAGATGCTTTTCCGGAAAAAGGGCTTTTCCGGAAAAGCAGCCTGCCAATGTAGACGCTCTTTTTCCAGAAATACGTATAACGAAAACTATTCTGTTTTAAGCATTTCCGGAAATTCATGCCAGTGTAGACACAGCCCAGGAGTAAAGATAGTCGAAGGAAGAGCGTTCTTCCTTTAACTTCCTGCTGGGTAGGCAGTGCCAAAAGCCGAATTCAGCTATTTTGACTTCAGCTATGGAATTGACATAGCTGAAGTTACATATCTTAGTTTGACTTTTGCCCTGCAGTGTAGATATGTCCAGAGTGGATACAAGATGGCTAATGGCAGTATTAGCTTGCCCTCACTTCCCAAGAATGTGCTTTAGTTATGAAAACCTCCTTTCTAGGAGAAAGAAGATAGATTAGTTCAATCCTTGTCCTTTACTGAAGGGTGCTAGCTGGAATGGCACTCTCTGACACAAAGACCTGTCCATTAGGACCGACTTTGGGACCAGTCACACATTTAAACTGAGCCACTGGATGGTAGGTAAGATTGTTTAGTCTCTACTATCCTGGGTGAAATTTGAACTGGTGAAATGTTTCAGTTCCTGTCACCAGGCAACAACCTTCACCACCAACTGCCTCATTTATGGTTTCTAATCTGTATGGCCAATGGACCTTCCCAGTAGGCCTAGAACAACTATAAAAAGGCTTTAGCACAAAAGAAGATGTCAACATGCTCGGAATCCTCAACTCAAGGATAAAGCTCATGCAAATTTGTTCCTTGACAACCATATATCACACAGCACCATTAATCCAACCCCTATACTGACTACAAACCCCATAGGAATTACTTATAATACTGTATTGTGGTCCTAAATAAAATGGATTCTTTAGATCTCCGTTAGCCTGTAATCCTATGGAGTGCTTTGCCTGCTCAAATCACTTCAGATCAACAGGGATTCATGTGTCTGGAGCTCCTGTTAATTCCCTTCCCACACGCACAGACACATCTTTCAAACTGCAAGGTCCTTTTCTTTCTTGACTTCTGCACAAAGCAATCTATGCATCTTAGGCATTTATGTGGTTCTCAGTGCCATAGTACTGAAGCACTTCAACACTCCTGTGAGGTAGCAAAGCACTAGTATCCCCATTTTATGAAAAGAAAGAAGGTAAATGATTTGCCCAAGGACACACAGGAAGTCTGTGGCTGAACAAGGAATAAAATCCAGGTCTGCCAAGCCCTGGGCTATGACCCAACCACTGGACCATCCCCTACCTCTCTTGTTTATAGCCAAGAACCTAGTACATTTTCTCTGTGGTCTTTTTAAGTCTCTTCCTAAGGGTATGTCTACACTAGCTCATTAGTTTGAGTTAGGTAGGGAAATGAGGGCAACCGGAGTTGCAATTGAAGCCCGGGATTTAAATATCCCGGGCTTCATTTGCATGTTCCCGGGCGCCAGCATTTTTAAATCCCCCTTAGTCCGAACTAATTGCCTGTGGCTAGACGCGGCAGTTAAACGTTAATTCGAACTAACTCCTTAGTTCGAATTAACTGTTATTCTTCATTCCACGAGGAGTAACAGTTAATTCGAACTAAGGAGTTAGTTCGGATTAACATTTAACTGCCGTGTCTAGCCGCGGGCAGTTAGTTTGGACTAAGGGGTATTTTAAAATGGCGGTGCCCGGGAATATGGAAATGAAGCCTAGGATATTTAAATCCTGGGCTTCATTTGCAACTCCAGTTGCCCTCATTTCCCTACCTAACTCAAACTAACGAGCTAGTGTAGACATACCCTAACACAGTTAGGCAAGCCCTACCCTGCAGATCTCTATCAGTAACACTACACTGCTCAGGAGTGTGAAAACATAGCACTCCCCAGTGACACAGTCATACTGACCTCCCCTCTCCCATGTAGACAGTTCTATGTCAATGGGATGGGGAGGCTTCTCTCATCAACTTGGATATCACCTCTCAGGGAGGTGGATTAACTATGCCAACAAGAGAAATCACTCATAGGCATAGATGTGTCTTCACTGAAGTGTTAGACTACACCAACTTAGTGTTTTAACTGTAGATCTGCCCATAGTCACCCAACACCCTTTGTCAGGACACTGGGAGATTTTCCACAGCACACTGGATAGTCTCATATTCTCAAGAATCCATCTGCAATCAATGCTGTGCTGACCACGGATTCCACTGCTAGGCAGCGAGAAGCATAGGATTCAACTTTCTGTAGCCCAAAATATTCTAAAAACCAGTGGTGAAATCCTGTGCCCATCGATGTCAGTGACAAAAATCCAGTGCACTTAAGAGAAGACTGTCAGGGTTTCACCCAGACATGGAGCACATATCAGAAGGGAGTTCTCTTTCTGAGGAAAAGTGCAACTATGGCTACGTCTAGACTGCAAGCTTCATTTGAAATAAGCTTTTTTGGAAAAAAGCGTTATTGCTCGTGTAAGCGGGGGAATGATCCCGCTATTGTGGGGAGCTTTCCTGGCTTCTATACACCCTGGTGAAATGAACCAGCGAAAGGATCTGAGTCCCCGCTCCCACTTCCTTTACCCCACGGCTCCCTGATCCTGAGGGCTCCCCCTCCACTCTCCTGAGTAGCAGAGCCCTTGAAACCCCAACAAGGCTGGGCCCAGGTTTCCTGGGGCTTAATCCCTGACCTTGTAGTCACTAGGGGCAGGAGTTAGGGTGTCCCCACTCCGAGGTGCTCTCTTTATACTGCAGGCCTTCTTGGCCCAGTGATCACTTCATAAGGTTCAAAGCAAATACAATTTATTAAACAACAACTGATTAAAGAGAAAAGAATAAGACAAAATGAGAATGGTTAAATGAGAACACACAGCCCTGCTCTGTAGCACAGGGACATCAAAACAGCAGTCTGCAGGGTGTAAGGACAGTCCACAGTCTCTTTCTTAGAGGTCCTGGATATGCTGCAGGGGGGGCTACAGGCTGGACATGCTAGCTCTGGTAGTGACCACACAGTCTCAAGCTCGAAGTGGCCAGACCCCTCTCCCAGTCCAGAGCCTTTCCCCACACTTTGCTGGTCCCAGGTGCTCACCACATCCAGCTGCAGGCTGTGCTGCTTGGCCAGTTCCAGCTCCTTGTGTGGCTTCTCTGTTCCTTTTGGCTCTCTGAGCACTGCCAGTCTGCTGCTCAACACAGGGTCTGCACTCCCTGTGCTGTGTATGCCTGGCTCTGCTGTTGCAAGACAGTCTCTCCACACAGCTTGTACTCCTGGCCTGTCTGTGTCTGGTTCTGTCGCTGCAGGACTTCTTCATACAGCTTGCACTGCTCTTTCAGCTCTCTGTCTTTTTAGGACCTCTTCTGCACACAGCTTGTTTGTTCAGAGAGAGAGCCAGAACAATCCCAGCTCACAGGGAGGACGGGGCCTGGCCTCTCCCCTTCCTCACTGGCCTATCCAACCTGTCAATCAGGCTGAGCTGGAGTGTTGGCTGCTTTCCATTGTCTCTGGTGTCTGTCAGCCTCCTGAACCCTTCCCCCTCTGAAAGTGGGAGCTGGCAAACCAAAAAACTCCCACAGAGTTTTAGTAAGGCGTAACAGTCCCCTTACACTCGTAAAATGAGGTTTACCACCATCGGAAAAAGCCCTCCGTTATTTTGACTTTTTGTTGAAATAACACAATTGCAGTGTGGACGCAAGTATTGTTTTTCCAGAATAACGGCCGTTATTCCAGAAAAATGCTGCAGTATCTATGTCTGTGGAGACCTTTTCCTTTTTACCAAACTGCTCTGAGGGCAGCTCTTGTGGTTTAGAAGAAGTTACAGAGACAGGAAAAGACTACATGCTCTTTCTGAAACAAACACATAGAAAAATGACTTCTCCTTATTTCATTTTTTTTTGTTTTAATTACAATTTTCCCTGCATAGCAGGTGGAAGATCTCTGCCTGCAGGAGTCTTTTCGTTGTCTAAAAATCTGCTTTATGCAATCAGCATGATAATGAGCTCTTTCTTATTACAAGGAATTCATTTTTGCTACTTTTTGCTGATTGATCACTGCTCATGAATCAATTTAAAACAGTAAAGACATTTGGGGAACCATTTTAAAGAAACCTTCAAAATAAATACAGATGAAATGAAAATGGAAACTATCTTTTACTGACCTCCAATCTGTACCTCTAAAATGGTTCAAACAGGATGATGTGGTAGTGGAAGATGAAGTAAGTCACTAAATGTTATATATCACCTTCAGTACTTGTGCCAAATTTCCTGGGATATTATGATGTATGTGGTGTTAGGTCTCTTAAGAACTTAACTCAGTTTCTGTGCATTGAATTGACAGATGGATTTGTGATAAGATAAACAATTAGCCAAATTATTACCTGAAAACAATTTCAGAAAACAATTGTCTTGGATGACAACATATTCCCTGCAGTAGAGCCCATTTCCTTCACCCTGTGTGGTTGCCATATCAATAGAGGACCAATTGGTCACAAGGAAAGAGGTGTTACAAAGTTTTATCACTGAAACTAATGTTGACATACAGAAGTCACCAAAAAGAGTCAACAAAGTGTGTTTATTCTTGCTCCTTCTGTCAACAGATCATGTCCACATTTTTAGCTCTTTCATTGACAACATGAGCAATGCACTGTGAGTATGTATCCCACAGTGCCTGGTGATACCATCTGTCACTAGGCAGTGTAAGAACATGGGATGGAGTGCAATGCATCTTGAGACCTTGCAAAACATACCATCAAGCACTGCTTTGCAGTCTTCTAGAGGTTTCTGACTTCCTTTTGTGCAATTCTTCCAACTGCCAGAGAGAAAGCATGGATCCCACACTTCTCTGCTATGCTCTGTGCAGTGTAGTGAGCACACCACCCATTGCAGTGGAGTTACTCTTGAAGTTATTGAGTAAAAAGAGTCACAGGCAGCTGGCATACAGTGTGAGCTGGACAGAAGCAACTTATTATTTCAATTGCAACTCACAGAGCAGTTGTATAGGGTAGCCCATTGTTTTGGGGCTAGGGAAACTAGCACTGAGTGGTACAATCCCATTGTCATGCAGGTATGGGATGAAGACCAGCGGCTACAGAACTTGAAGTTGTGTAAAGCAGCCTTCCTAGAGCTCTGTGCTGAGCTGGTCTCTGAACTGCAACACAAGGACACCCAAATGAGAGCTGCCCTCTTGTGGCAATTGCTTTTCTGGAAGATGGTGACTCCTGGCTACAATTGGACTGTTGCTAATCAGTTTGGTGTGGTAAAGTCTACTGTTGGGGCTGCCTACTACAGAGGACAATGGGGCTATGTTTACACAGCAGCATAATTTCAGAATAACTGATGTTACTCCAAAATAACAAAGCATGTCTACACCGTAAACCATTATTTTGAAACAATGGTGAGCTGGAGGACTTCTTACTCCAACTCTCATTTTACTGTAACCCTCATTTTACAAGGTGCAAAGGAAGTTGAAGGAAGAGTGCACCTCCTTCAACTGCCTGCTGTGTAGATAGCATCAAAAAGCCGAATGAATGTATTTTGATTTAAGCTGCACAATTGACATAGCTCAAATTGCGTAGCTTAATTTGACTTTAGCCTTGCGGCGTAGACATACCCTGATTCTGAGAAGTGTGGATGATATAGTAACTGGCTTTGCAAGGATTGCGCTTTCCCAACTGGGGGGGAGGGGCAATAGATGGCATGCACATTCTGACTATAGCACCAGCCCACCTTGCCACTGAGTACCTCTACTTCTTGATGGTGCTGTAGGCACTTGTGGATCACTGTGGGCATTTCACAGATGTCAAAGGCATTTCACAGATGTCAAAGCCTGTTGTTAAAATGCTCCTTACTGCTGTATAGGTGCCCCGTGTAAGGTATTTCTGAATATGTGTGCATCGTGCACCTGTCCAGACTACCCAGGGAGATGGAGGTATCTCTATGTCAGGCTAGACCTTAGAGAAGAGAATATTCCCATGATTATAGCTAAGTGCTGTACTTTACATAATATCTATGAAAAAAAAGGTGACATGTTTGCTCAGGGATGGAGCAATGAAGTACAGTGCTTAGCTGCAGAATTTGAACAGCTGGACACTAGGGCTGTCAGAGAAGTCCAGAAAGCTGCTATTAACATGAGGGAAGCTTTGAGGAACCACTTTAACAACAAGGGACACTAGCTCTTTTGAGGTTGCTTCCATGCTGTATCCCATTTAATATCCCATGTAACACATATCTGTGAAAGAAAATGCTTGTTCAGCCTATATCTGGGGCTGAAGTGATTGCTATGGGCTGTGGAACAGAAAATAAAATAATTGTACCATTTTAAAAATTGCCTTTATTGATCAAAACAAATCACAGTGAAACATATCAAAGCATCCATGTTTGCTGATAAGGGAGAGTCTTGGGAAGGCTAAAACCACACAAGTGTGGTTAGGTCCAGCTGTCATAGTCAAAGTTGTGAAAGGGGGTGGAGTGCGGGAGAAACTGAGGATCCCAAGAGAGCGAAAAGGAATGTGTGGGCATAGAGAGGGGTTGCTGGACAACGAATTGTGCATGCTAAAGGAAAGGTCGATGTCAGATCTGCTCATTCTGCAACTTGTTTAAACACTTGAACATCTTGGTTTGCTCCTTCATGGCCCTGATCATGTGCTCAGTGGCATCTTTCCTATCCCACCTTTTGGTTCTCCATTGCTCCATTCTCTTTTTTTGGCCTCCATTGAGGAGTACTTTATGACTTCCTTGACTAGGGTCCTCCCTGTTGAGTTTGGTTCTCTTCTTTATCTGACACAAATATATCAGAAGGAGACATCTTCTGAGTTCTCAAGGCCTCATCTGTAACATAGAATGTAACAAAAGAGACATTGTTACATTCCAGCCCAATGGAACATTTCACTTACAGGACCTTTTGCAACATATTACAGACACTTTCTACACTGATCCCACTTGCAAGGCACATACAAGGCAAGGCACATACAAGGCAAGGCACATACATCTCTGCAGACACTGTAAACATGGTGTGGGCGGGGAGGGAAAGGAGGAATGAAGTGTGTGTATGGGGCAAAAGAAAATACAGTCATGGCTTGTGAAGAAGGTTTGCAGGGGACTCATTGAGGGTATGTCTACACTACCCCGCTAGTTCGAACTAGCGGGGTAATGTAGACATACCGCACTTGCAAATGAAGCCCGGGATTTGAATTTCCCGGGCTTCATTTGCATAAGCGGGGAGCCGCCATTTTTAAATCCCCGCTTGTTCGAACCCCGTGTAGCGCAGCTACACGGGGCTCCAACTAGGTAGTTCGAGCTCGAACGAGGTGTACCGGTAGTTCGGAATAGGAATCCTATCCGAACTACCTAGTTCGAGCCCTGTGTAGCCGCGCTACACGGGGTTCGAACAAGCGGGGATTTAAAAATGGCGGCTCCCTGCTTATGCAAATGAAGCCCGGGAAATTCAAATCCCGGGCTTCATTTGCAAGTGCGGTATGCCTACATTACCCTCCTAGTTCGAACTAGGAGGGTAGTGTAGACATACCCTCAGTTATGCCACATTTCTCCACAGGCGGGTATAACTGTAGCAAAACAACTCACGGTTGAAAGTCAGGAGGGAAGCCAGGCTCAACTTCTGGATGCTTGTGCCTTTTGTCCATATATATATATATATATGAACTCCATGACTCTGTAAGCTCCACTCCAATTCATCTGATGAAGTGGCTTTCACCCATGAAAGCTTATGCCCTAATAAATCTGTTAGGGTATGTCTACACAGACGTTAGTTCGAATTAACTTTAATAGGCGCTACACTAGCGGAGCGCTTAGTTCGAACTAGGTAAACCTCATTCTACGAGGACTTTGGGCAGGGACACCACTCCTACCCCCTGGCTAATACCACTCCATGGACCCAACCTCCATCACTTTATCTCACTTCTCTTTAAACTCTGTTCTAGTTCTAGCCTTCACAGCCTCCTGCAGCAAGGAGTTCCACAGGTTGAGTCTTTGCTTTGTGAAGAACAACTTTCTGTTACTAGTTTGAAGCCTGCTACCCATTCCTTTCCTTTGGTGTCCTCTAGTCCTTCTATTATGGGAACTAATGAAGAACTTTTCTGGATGCACCCTCTCCACCCCACTCATGCTTTTATAGACCTCTATCCTATCCCCCCTCCATCTCCTCTTTTCTAAGCTGAAAAGTCCCAGTCTCTTTAGCCTCTCTTCATATGGGACCTGTTCCAAACCCCTCATAATTGTAGTTGCCCTCCCCTCTCCCACCCTCTCTCTTCCCCTCTCCCACCTCCTTTTCCCAGTCTCCCCGAGTTTTGTTCAATAAAGAGAGATTCTATTTTTCGAATTAACTTTGTAGTGTAGACATACCCTGAGACTCTCACAATACTTACTACATTTATCTTCACAACACCCCTTTAGAGGTAGTATTACTGTTCCCAATTTACAGCTGGGAATCTCAGGCACAGAGGGTACATTTCAACTACATGGATCCGTTGACAGAACGATGTAAAATAGTTTATTCGGCATAGTTAATGAAGCGGGGATTTAAATAATCCCTGCTTCATTAAAATAAAAATGGCCACCACGCTCTACCAACGATCAGCTGATCCGGCAAAGCGTGGCAGTCTAAACGCAGCGTGGTCGGCAAGGGAAGCCTTTGTCAACCACTCCAGTAAACCTCATCTCATGAGGCATACCGGAGTGGTTGACAATGCCTTCCCTTGTTGACTGCACTGCGTCTAGACTGCCGCGCTGTGCCAGATCAGCTGATTGTCGGCACAGCACGGTAGCCATTTTTATTTTAATGATGCAGGGATTATTTAAATCCCCACTTCATTGACTATGCCGAGTAAACTATTTTACATGGCTCCGTTGATGGAGCCATGTAGTCTAGACGTACCCAGAGAGACTAAAGGTAAGTCTATACTGCACAGCTATTTCAAAATAAGCTATTTCCAGAATAGTTATTCCAAAATAGCTTATTTTGAAATAGCACATCTACACTCTAGGAAAGCCTCAAAATTATTCTAAGGCAGGCTTCCCTAATGTAGATATGCTATCTTGATTTAGAGCCCCAGGAGGCAATGAGGAGGAATAACTTCAAATGGCCCTGGTAAGGGGCTATTTCGAAGTAGCAGCAATGGAGCGTCTACACATGCTTTATTTCGAAATAGCTATTTTGGAATAGGCATTATTTCTTGTAGAATGAAGTTTACAGATTTCGGAATAGGCTGTCTGTTATTTCAAAATTATCTCAAAATAACAGAATGGCTGTGTGGACACTCACATTGTTATTTTGAAACAACGCTAGTTATCTTGAAATACGGTGCAGTGTAGACGTACCCTACGTGAGTTAGGCAAGCTCATATAGTACGCAGGGAATTGGACTCAGGTCTCCTGAGTTCTAGGGTATTGCCCTAATCACTGGGCCATCTGCCTCTCAAAAATTATTTATTGTATTCATAAAAGGTAGAATCCTGAACCCCCTGAAATAAATAGCAATACACCACTGAACTCAGTAAATGCAAGATGAAGCCTAATGAAAACAAGTGCTCAGTCATCGACTATATTTATATTTCATTAACATGAAAAACCATGCCTTGCTATAGGAAAAACACCTTTTACAGTCTGTATGTGAACTGTATAAAGAAAGGATTTTATAAATCCCCAGAAAGATTTTTGGACTCTTCTGTTTAGAAGCAGTATACTGGGGGGAACCAGACTTTGAAAATTCAATTATCTTGTTCTTGCTATGCTTTATAAAGGACATAAAAGCATGTTTTAAGTCCAATATTATTACTTTTGTCTTTTATATGCAATACCACAACTATCCCAACCTTGTAGAACACTAATTACGAATGAACTCAGTGGAAAGATACAATAGCCAGTTTCTATAAGAAATACAAGAAAAAAACTGCATGTTCCTCCCAATAAAATCATGGGAAGATGTTAAGGCCTGCTCCTGACACTGTGCCCCATTCACAATCTCATCATAGTGCATATTATTTTCCAAGAAGTTTTGATATCAGAGAATCTTTTATCTTTTGACTTTTTACTTCTGCTTATTTACTTCCTTTAATAAGATGTCAACATTCTGCCATTCCAGCCTGAGTTTTCAATCTTCCAGTTTTGGCCATCTACATCACTCCTATATAAACCAACATGTGATGGAATCTACTAAAAAGTTAATATATTGTGAGATTTTCTGAGCCTCATTATGAATTGCATCATTATGAACATTCTGTTCATAACATTCTGAAACCAAGAATTGTCATCTGTGAGTCAGCAAACATCACAACACTGACCTCTATGGGTGTGTCTACACAGCAGGCTTTAACTTGAAATAAGCTATGCAAATTGGGCTATGTCAATTGTGTAGCTTATTTCAAAATAGCTTATTTTGAAATTGGGAGCCTCTACGCAGCACTCATTTCAAAATAGAGCACTCTTCCTCCAACTTCCCTTACTCCTTGTACAATGAGGGTAGGAAGTCCTTCAGCTTGACAGTATTTCAACATTATTTCAAAATAACTGCGTGCTGTGTAGACACGGACTAAGATCTTTCAAAATAATGCTAGTTATTTCGAAATAACGTTGCTGTGTTGATGTACCCTATTTGTATTGTTTGAGATATATTGAGAACAGCTTTCACTTTGAGCTGGTCTATCCTCAACTTGTTCTCATTCTTATACTCTCTCCATTAGGTCACTGGGTGAAGACACCACCATCACCATCCTTGAAGGACTCTGGATGAACCATCAATATACACGTGTCTGTTTGTCTTGTGTCAGATACTGTTGGATGGTCTTTTTACAACTTTAGTGTGGTCAAATATATGTGGTCTTTTGAGCCTGTCTTTTTATGTTTTAAAAAAAATCTGTTTTCTAGAATCTTCTGCTTTCCTCCCCAGTTTGAAATCCTACATATGTGACTGGTTCAGAAAACATCTAGTCTCCATGTTTTTTTTCTCCAAGTTGGACATTGCAGCCTTAATTCAATACTATATTACTCTAGCTTTACACTATTGATTTCAACAGAGCTACATCAGTGTAAAACTGGAGACATGCAGTGGTGAATCATGCCCTCTACTTCTTGCAAATAAATCTCCAGAAGATGCCTAAATAAAACTGCAATGCTGAGTGGACTAGCAAGACAGACACAGAGATGGAGGAGATTTAAACGGAAATAGATGTGGCACAATAATACAGTGGAGGAAGAGAGGAGCTGCTAACATTTTTGACATTACTGATGAAGTGCTTAGAAACCGAGTGGTAGAAGAATCTCAGTGCAGTATGCTAGTTAAACAGACTGCAGTACTTAAAGGTCTAAAAGGAGAAAACTTGCAGTGATCAATAACTCCATTAAATTACAATTACAAAAATAAACAAAGATGATAGTGAAGATCCTACAAACTTAAGATGTGTCTGGAAAAGTATATGCAAAAGTGTTCCTGGACAGAATACAAGCCAGGCAGAAATTTTGTTTCAATTTTTTTTTTAATTTAGATCAGGAATAATTGATGGGTGTTAATAATGTACTGAACAATAGTTGTGTTTTATCCTCTTCCTGATGTTAAAATGGACATATTTTATTCTATGAAAATTTTACATAAAATCCGTGATAAAAGTGTCCTACCTAAATTAAGGAGGGCAAAAGGGACCTATCTCTTTTGATAGCTTTACTCATACACTGCTCATTGTCTGCCAATGTTTCAGATGCTTCCTTTGCCATCTCTTTATAATCTGTCTTTCAAGACTAATAATATTTTATCCTGTGGGAAAGATGTTCCATCCACAAGTTAGGTGATCCTTGACTAGTTGGCAATTCTTTCCTTTAGCCTAGGAAAAATGCATAAAAAATTGATCCATGGCTCCTTCAGATTATCTCACCCTTTTGCATGTCAAGCCCATTTCAAAGTGCAATAGTGTTTTTTGAGAAGGTCAGTAATATTTTTCTGGCTGAGGACAGAATACAGAAATACTACTTTGCATCTCTAAAAGGTGTTTTGGAGGTGACATGGCCCAGTGGATTACAAACTACACTATCTCGTATCTTAAGATTTAAGTTCACAACTGCCTTCAACCACAAGTGAAAATACCACCTACCCAGAGAAGGCAATTGTCTTTGTCACAAAGCTAACACACACACAATTTAGTACACTATTCAGTTACCTAATAATGGGAGGCTGGTATTAGAATGACTAGGGGCAGTTTGTAGGGGAAACAGAACTAATGAAGAGTCGAAGTGTGCACTCTGCTTCTCTGTATCATGTTAGATTCCAGTGAGTGCCATTAGTTTAATTTTCACAAGGATTGTGAATACTGGACTCTGATACTACCAATTGTGATACTGGACTCTGATAACACAGCATAAAGTTACGTATGTATATAAGAGTCTGTAGTTACAGGGGTTCAAAGCTTTTTCCATTTTTCATTAAAGACCTGAAGTAAAATTCTAGTCCTACTGGAGACAGTGGAAAAACTCCCTTGCCAAAACTTTGATGATTTTCCATTGAGTTAAATGGACTTTCAATCAGGATCTATATTTTTAGTCATATAAATATGCCGTGTTGACTTTTACTAAGCAGGTTGTTTAAATAATTCATATCAACATTTATTCTAGATTTACACAGATATGACAGGGAACAGAATCAGATCCAGTGAAAAGGGACTGAAGGACTGGGCTTGTAGCAAATGATAACTGATAGGTATCGACAAGAGGATTATTGCTTTAGGTCTTGTATAAAAGGTGGTCAGTCAGAAGCTCACTTCATTTTCTTATGACGTACCCTTTTCATTTTTTTCCAGTGTAGGAATGGTAAAAATTTCAAATTAAAATGCAACGAAATGATAATATTAAATCTCCTTTATGTAATAAACAGATTTCTACAGGACATTACAGAAGCAATTTGCTTAGAAATAGACGGATGAGGATGCACAGGAGTAAGAATCTAATCTGCAATTAGATCAGTTTGAAGAAAAATTTAAGAGCCATCAAGCCCCACTTTCCCAGGCATAAAGTGGATCAATAGTTGGTATCAGGGCTCCTCATAGCATAATTTAACTAAATTCGGGTATGTCTACACTACCCTCCTAGTTCGAACTAGGAGGGTAATGTAGGCATACCGCACTTGCAAATGAAGCCCGGGATTTGAATTTCCCGGGCTTCATTTGCATAAGCGGGGAGCCGCCATTTTTAAAACCCCGCTGGTTCGAACCCCGTGCAGCGCGGCTACACAGGGCTCGAACTAGGTAGTTCGGACTAGGATTCCTATTCCGAACTACCGGTACACCTCGTGGAACCAGGCGTACCGGTAGTTCGGAATAGGAATCCTAGTCCGAACTACCTAGTTCGAGCCCCGTGTAGCCGCGCTGCATGGGGTTCGAACCAGCGGGGTTTTAAAAATGGCGGCTCCCCGCTTATGCAAATGAAGCCCGGGAAATTCAAATCCCGGGCTTCATTTGCAAGTGCGGTATGCCTACATTACCCCGCTAGTTCGAACTAGCGGGGTAGTGTAGACATACCCTTAGATTCTTCAGAGTTGGATGCTGCTCTTGCTTACACCAGCATAAATCTGGAGTAACTCTACTAAACTTAGAGTTACTTCATATGGTGTAAAACTTCATATGGTGTAAAACCTGTGTTAACATAGACCAGAATCAGCTCCTTTGATTTCAGGCATATACTCACCTGAGAAAAGGGCCTGTTCCCACTGCCCTATGTGTTTATGTTAAGGAATAAATATTGAGATTTTGCACATTGCATTATATCTTCATGATATAATCCCTGGGAACCCACCATCCTGAGAGTTGGAAAGAGATCATATATGCATCAAATTAATCTTGTTAGTAGCCAAAGCCCTGTAACTTTTAATCAGATAAAGGTTTATAGCAGAGCTTGATGACCAGCATCTGACTGTACATTGTATGAATGGGAAGAACTTAACCATCGACTTTGTCTTCATTCTCTTTTTGTCCGCCCTGCCCCTTCTTAGTCCAGGATGTTTTGGATGTTACAGATAACTGTAAATAGACACCACTCAGGCAGAGTTCACAGCTTCTGTTATTACACTGAGACTGAATAAGATGTATTAGTCTAAAACAAGTCTTCTTGAAAACTCAGTGAATGTTCCAAATACCCCTTCAATGGTGCCAGAATGTCTGTACATCATATGCCTTTGCAGCCTATGGAATTTGTGTACATGATGAGTGCCACACAAACCTTTTAGCCTTTGAGAGCACAAGGACATAGGAGGGATGAAAACCAAGAAACTCCATATTGTATTTGAAGTCTTAAGGGCACAGTAGCAGGAATGGATGATGGCTGCAACTTCAGTATTGAAGTTAAAAGCAGGAGGAAAACAGCCTACTAATTGGCCAGCAGGTACCACATTCATGCAGGATAGAAGGAAGTTGCAGGAGAGATGATTTAATCCTAATTTCCTTTTAAAGATGCTTGAGCAGCAGACAATGATGTTTTTCGCTATCTGTTTATGGCTCAGACCGTAGGTCCAAAATGGGTTAACTTTTATGAGCACAAAGGAAAGCCAAAATGCTTTTATTTTTGCATGCTTTTGCACATTTATCTTACTATGGTGACATGTTTAAGTACAATTATATATTTTGTTTTCATCTGCAGGTCTAATTAAAAGAAGTACAACAAGATGTGAGCCATGGATATGCAGACAGATGTTGTATTGTTCCTCAAATGATTTTTCAAAAGTGTTGGAATCTACTATAATCTATCTGAAGTCAGACCTTGTTTTTTTTCAAAATTGGGGATGGGGGATTTGTCCCCCATCCCCAATACACACTGATATTTGTGTAGGCTGCCTTTGACACTACTCCAGGCAACTTTATTTAACCTTTGGTTTTTGCCTGGTTGAGCAGCCTTTGATTCAGCTTTGGGCACTGAGCATCTAACCTGTGGCTTTTGCTTTGTTGGACAGATTTTGCTGCCATTCCTGATCTTTGTGTGATCAGTTTATCCATTTCACTTAGTGTATTTGACTCCTTTTGTCCACCTCAACACCCATGTAAGTGTTAGATATGATCATAATACAGCTCTGATTCTGTACCTGTTACAGTGTTTTTAGCTTTTTCTCTCTTAAGCTATCATATACGGTTCATTTATTTTAAATGCCTATATTACATTTTCTTTCAAGTTTTTGTTCCCTCTCCCCCAGCCCCATTGAGGTACCTTATCTGATTTGGTAGAAATCTTGGCAACAGCACACCCTCCACCCAGCAGCCATTTCTGTTTACCACATTTTATAGTTTACATCTCAAAACTCTGTGCCAACACCTCTATTTGACCTGGCAGAGATTGATGGTGAGTGTCACAAGTCATTCTTCTCCCACCACAGTATCTTATACCAGCAGACCAGGTGCCAGCTTGTGCCAAGGTTTTAGGCCTCAGCCCAGCACTGACATGGTCTTTGGTATGAAATCTAAGGAACTAACTAACCTGGAGTATGGGACTGTTCCTCTGGGAGTAACTTGAAATTTGTTGTGTTACAACCAATTGACATAATGTCCAGCTTGCCTGGGTGGCAAGCTACACTGCAGTGCCAAAAGGGGACTGTCTGTGGGCAAGGATACATTACACTGCTGCACTGGGAAAGCCCTCTCCCATTGGTAGAGGGCACCTTACAGCAGTGCACCCTCAGTGAGAAACAGAAGCTATGTCTCTCCTACCAGCATAGTGGCAGCATGGAGTGTGGACAGGGTGAAACTTACATCACTCGGGGTAAGAGGGATTTTTCACACATTGATTTAGACCTGTGGTGGGCAACCTGCAGCCCATTGGGGTTCTATGTGTGGCCCATGAGACATTTTGTTCATCGTTGCCCATGCACAAGATTGTCAGATTTTTCTGGTTTTCATCTGCATAGTTTTTTCCTAACGGTATTACAAAGAGAAACACAGGTAAAGCAAAGGCACATGAAGCGAGTGGTGTGCTGATTGCACAAACCATTGTGAGAGCTGTGCACTCCCTCTGCATCTGATCAAAGCACTGCTACAGTTCAATTGGCACACCCCGCAAATTCTAGGTACGCAAGTGCAGTTAGCAAAATTATCCTCTTCTGCGAGACTGTGTTGGTCACGACAATCTTGCAGACCACTGAGATGAAGGACGACCTCACTGACTTAGACTGTAGCGTAAAGGAAGTGCTTCAGGAATTCACACTTGCCACTGGGTTAGTGATATAAAACATAAAACTAGCTTGGAGTCTCGGTCCTGCTTCTTGTCAGCCTGCTGGAGTTTAGCACTCACAGCAGTGAGCCACTCTCCATGAATAACAAGGGGCAGCACACTCCCAATGCAATATGCCTAGACCCTGTCCAGAAAGGATGTGAGAGATTCAGATGGGAAAGGGAGTAAAAGCTGACTCCTCGCTGAAAGTCAAAATCATGCTGCCACCTGGCTTGTCCCCTTATTTAATCTATCATTTTATTGACTGAGAAAATGCTGTGATTAGGTTTAATCATCTTTTTTTTTGCAGAGATGTATAAACAAGGCTCCTATATCTGAGATTCTTTTGGGACTTTGACTGACTTGAGGCTGGCAGAGTACAATCATCTTTTCCTCATTGTGTGTGTGTGTGTTTTTGATACTCACTTTTTCTACACTCATGTCTAATCGCATATTGTGACCTATAGATCAAAGCATGAGGCCAAATTCTGCTACAGCAACAAGTAGCAAAGTTATTCCAGTGTCTAGAAAAGAAGGCTTGCAAAAATTCACTATTTAATTTTCTTACATTTTCCCTTTTGTACACAGCTCTAGTTTACATTTAGGCTACATCTACATTGGCAAGATTTTGCACAAATACTTTTAACGCAAGAGTTTTTGCGTTAAAGTATTTGCGCAAGGGAGTATCTACATTGGCATGTGTTCTTGTGCAAGAGATGTGCTTTTGCACAAAAGCATCCATGCCAGTGTAGACGCTCTCTTGAGCAAGAAAGCTCCGATGGTCATTTTAGCCATCGGGTTTTCTTGCACAATAAATTCATGTTGCCTATCTACACTGGCCTCTTGTGCAAGAACAGTTGCGCAAGAGGGCTTATTCCTGAGTGGCAGCATCATCGTTCTTGCGCAAGAAGCACTGATTTCACACATTAAAATATCAGTGTTCTTGTGCAAGAACTCCCCATCAGTGTAGACAGACAGCAAGGTTTTGCGCAAAATCTTACCAATGTGGACACAGCCTTACTGATTTCTGCTACATTTAGAGTATAAACTAGAGCAATAATAATCAATTTTAAATCTGCAAGTGAATTATTTATTTAGTCATGGTGTCTACACTTAGGACCATTTGGTCAGCAATTATGATACCGGTACAATGCAGCTAAGCATTTTTATACCCAGGCCTACCAACAGGGGGCCAAAGGGGGGGCGGTAAATGGCCAGGATCCAGCAATTCAAAAAAACCGCAGGACTCCTGGCTACTGCTGCCACATTAGTGGCAGGAGGCAAAGTCCTGGCTCCTTTAAATCACCACCCTGGGCAGTACACCCTAGGGAGCTTTAAAGGACTGGTGGAGGGAGCTCCATGCCTTCCACCCAAGGCCCCACCCCTTCTGACAGCATAGAGCCACCCACATGCCTTTACAGAAGTGAGTTTTAAAGGCGAGAGCCTGCTTAGCAAAGAGGAAGTCCCATTCCGCCTACCTTTCACCAACTCTTATTCCTGATAAGTGGAACTTTCATATATTCAGAGGCTCTCCTACTTAGGTTGTAGTAGTAAGAATTTCTTGTGTGAAGATACTCACCTTGAGCTTTAGCTATGAACCCACTTTGCAGAAGAGAATGAGCAGAAATTTGGATGCACGTATCAAAAAAATCTTCAAGATAGTTTTTCTTCTAAATGGGAGATGTTCCGTGTCTGTTCTTCATTTAGATCAAGGCCAGCATTTAAACTATGTGTGTGACTGTGCTACAACTGCACATTAGCCAGAATGACAGGTTTATGTACTATAGCCATGAAATCATGCACCATGCCTATAGAGAAATGACACGGCTACTGATCCTTAGGCCGCCTGCTATCAGATATACTGATCAACTAGTAGTTTAAACCTTGTCCCATCAGTGTAATGTGAAAGGCCCCTCCTTCTCAAGTGTGGGACAAGGATGACTGCTTACAACTACTTAGCTGATTTACAGAGTCACTTTTTCTTCAAAGCCACAAACTCAACAGTATCAAGATTAGCAATGCTGACTTTTCAGAGCATACAAATAATGCAAGATAACCAACATCTCACACAACACAGCCCTGTGCTATGAGCAATTAGTCTGGGATAATTAGCCTTTTAAAACATGTGTTCTGCAGTTAATATTTGAAAAGGTGCAACTCAACAATAACCTTCTATAAGAAAAGAATCAGGCACAGCTGCACATGCTAAACTCATTACAACATATTGCTGCTAATTCATAATGCTGCAGCAGTGACATCTCATTATTTGTATTAATGCAAATTACCTTTTAACTCACTTTAAATGGCAGCCTCATTGAGCAATTTGAGCTAACACTCCATAAAAAAGACACAACAATAATTATTATAGTGGTCTATTCTGACTGCTACAGATAAGATAATATTGAAGTGCTGACAAACTCTAATTTTCAGCAATTTATAATTTGGATATAAAAATTTGCTCTGTGTTAGAACTCAGTATGTATGGTATGAACCAAGAAGCACATTTTTGTAAAATAAATTTTGAAAGCACACACAAAAGTCTGTTGAGCCATTTTGAAATTTTACCAGAGCAAATAAATAAATAAATAAATCATGTCTTGTCTTTTTTTGTATTCTCCTAGGAGGCGAATATGCCTCTTTAGTAACCGAATTTCATGTTTTAAAAACCAGTTTCTGTGTCCTAATCCTTTCTATATTTTGAAGAAATTATTGGTATGTATCTGATGTATTAAAACCTATATATTCAATAAAAATCACAAGTATCTCTATTTAGCCAAACAAAGTTGTGTCAAGATGTGATCTAGTGTCATGAACACAGGACCAGCAAACAGGAAATTCTGGAAGATTCTAGTTCAACACCTGGGCTATGTTTAGACTACATCCCTTTTTCGTAAAAGGGATGTAAATTAGACATATCGCAATTGCTAATGAAGTGGGGATTTAAATCTCCACTGATTTTCCGCTGATCTTGCGGAAAATAAAGCCTTTTCCGAAAGCTCCCTTATCCAAGGCTTTATTTTCCGCAAGATCAGCATCTAGACTGGCGCTTTTTTCC
Organism: Pelodiscus sinensis; assembly: GCF_052426305.1. Classification (NCBI taxonomy): domain Eukaryota; kingdom Metazoa; phylum Chordata; order Testudines; family Trionychidae; genus Pelodiscus; species Pelodiscus sinensis. Next base: position 25,424,790 of record NC_143063.1, on the reverse strand, counting down.
AGCAAAGCTCCGTGCCGAAAAAAAGCGGCAGCCATTTTTATGCTAATGAAGCAGGGGAGATTTAAATCCCCGCTTCATTAGCAATTGCGATACGTCTAATTTACATCCTTTTTACAAAAAAGGGATGTAGTCTAGATGTAGCCCTGGACAACACCAGCATGAGGAAACCACAAAGTAGTGAGAAAGCTAACTTTGTACCCGTTTCTCTAGATCTGTGCCCAGCTCAATTCAGCCTGTCCAGGATTCTCAGAATTTAACTACCCTCTTTAAGATTATGGGAAACAATTAAACAAGCCAATAATCACCTGGTGATACCAGGGTAGCACCCCCATACCACATTAAAAATGCTTTATTTCAATTAGATCATCAGGAAACTATGAACCTGGATCAGATAATCTGTCTGAATCAGCGAATACAGAAATAGCACTTTGCTGTTGCTCCTTTAAACGGCTAAATCTATCTAATTTTAGTCCAATTCTTTTTGTGGGCTTTTGCCATCAAAAATAGAGACATGCAGATCTTCACAACTCTGTTCCTCCCTCCCTGAGTAATATTTTTTAACCTTCATATTTGAGTCAGTCACACCACATGCAACAATAAAAGTAACACAGATGTCAGCATACTTCCTCATTTTTTCAGGAAGAACGGCTCTTATGCAAGAGGGTTTTTTTTGTGCAAAAGAGAGCAGTACACACCGGGTTTTTTTGCGCAAAAGCCTCTTGCGCAAAAACGGCCCCTAATTAATTATGCAAATGAAGCATGACAATATTCTACTTCGCTCTTCATTTGAGTAAGCTTTTGCAGAAGAAGGGTGCAGTATAAACATAGCCACAATCTAAACAGCTATTCTTTAGTTTGAACCCATTGCCTCTTGTTCTGTCCTCTAAGGGAAAAAAAGACAAACTTTTCTCCCTCTTTTTATTGCAGCTTTTCTGAAGACTATCCTGTCCCCTCTTAATATCCTCTGTTCCAAACTAAAACATACATGGCTCTTTCAGGTATTGCTCCCGTCGTTTGCATTCCACCATTTTGATCATCTTTGTCACTCACCTTCCTAGTTTCTCTGCATCCTTTCTACATATTGATGACCAAATTTAGACACAGTACTCCAGCAGAGGCTGAACAATACAGGTTGGACATCCCCTGGTCTGGCACCCTTGGGACCTCACTGGTCCTAGATGAGGGATTTTGCCAGACCAGAGTAGGTATTTCTGGTCCCCCTCTCCTCTCCAGCCCTGGCTCAGCCTGCCGGCCTTCCAGATGGCTCGCCACCTACTGCTAGCCTCGCTGACCTGCCTACCCCACTGGAAAGCCACCACAACTGCAGCTCCTGGTCCACTGGCCTGTTGCACACTGCTGCTTTAGGCCCCACCAGGCAGCTGCACACCACAGGTCCTGGTCCCATTGCTGAGCTCCCGGTCCCACCAGGCAGCCATGCACTGCATCTCCAAGCTATGCTGGGTAGACCCACTGCCACGCACTGCTGGACCCACAGCCGCTCACTGCAGGCTGGCCCCATAGGGCTCGCTGCAGCTAGCCCTCCACTAAGACTCTCTGGTCCTGCAACATCTGTGACAGATCATGGATGTTGCTGACCAGAAAGTCCTGGTTTAGAGAGTTTTAACCTGTACTATCATTTCCCTCGACTTGCATTCTATTCCTCTGTTAATACAACCTAAAATTGAACAGAAGACTTTAGTATGTAACTTCACTCCTAACTGCAATTACTTCAATACTCCAGGTTTAACATTAATTAGGCAAATTGTTAGTTATCAAAGATCAGGTTTGACAAATTAAATTGCTAAGAATTCAATAAGTTGTAGATCACTGTTAGTTGAAGCATCAATTAATCATTCCCTGTAATTAAAACTACCAAATCCCAGTACATTTCATTTAAATTTTATTACACCATTTCTAATTTGGAGCTTTTAGGTGATTGTATTGATTGGAGGCACACTTATTCTACTTAGTTATAAAATAATTTATTAATCAGCAAATCTCCTTACGGGATATAGAGTTTAATTATTGTAGAAGTCTGTGCAGAGGAAAATCTCAATTAAAACTCAGTGAAATAAACTATCAAACAATATTTTGCTATTCCATTTGTGTTTGGAATCAATGATTACAAATAATATCCTTTGAGAATAAGATATTGGAAACAAATATTACAGCAGATAAAGTGTAGAAAAGGGGGCAGGTTCTTCAAATAAACATTAACTATAACCTTAAAATACAGATTATATGCAAAATATTTTTTAGTTTCTGTCTAGTGTCATTGATTTTGAAGTAAATAAATTGTTAATAAAGATTTTACTACTTACAGGCAAAGTTTGGATTGTACACACACTTTGCTATTATGCTTTGTAATGTATACAGGCAGTCTCCGACTTACGCGGATCCGACTCACAGCTAGTGCCCCCCTCAGCAGACCAGGCTTTTCTTGCCTACCCTTGGGGTAGAGCAGCTAGGGGCTGCCGGGTTGGTCCCGTAGCGCTGCTCTGGACCAACCCAGCAGCACCCCAGCTGCTCTGCCCCAGGTGTCCTGATTCAGCCGCTGCTGGTCAGTTTCAGCAGCGGCTGAATCAGGATGCCTGGGGCAGAGCAGCTGGGGTGCTGCAGGGTTGCTCCAGTAGCACCGAGGAGCTGTGCTACTGAAGCAACCCAGCAGCACCCCAGCTGCTCTGCCCCAGGCATCCCCAAGTCAGCCGCTGCTGAAACTGACCAGCGCTGACTACAGGAAGCCCGAGGCAGAGTTGCTCTGCCCCAGGCTTTCTGGAATCAGCCACTGATCAGTTTCAGCAGCAGCTGACTTGGGGATGCCTGGGTTTCTTAAGTTGAATCTGTATGTAAGTCAGAACTGGCATCCAGATTCAGCCGTGGTTGAAACTGATCAGTTTCAGCAGCGGCTGACGCCAGTTCCGACTTACATACAGATTCAACTTAAGAACAAACCTACAGTCCCTATCTTGTACGTAACCCGGGGACTGCCTGTACTGCAAAAGCAAGATTGTCTATCATAAGCTTTCTGGACCAGAACAGGTCAATTAAACTACTGACAGTGTGAAAAGTTGTTAACATGAGTGGACTTTCAGATGAATCTGTTCCTCTAAAGACTAAAACACATGGATAATTTTACTCATGTGAGTTTATTGCATGGGGGGAGGGGAAATGCCTATTGAATTACTCCCATGAACAAAATTACCCACATGAATACATTTTATCAGTATTGCTCCCCATATTAATATAATTTGTATTGCTCACTGGAAGTCTTCCTCAGTATACAATCTTAAAATAATTTGCTAATGACAACACTGGCAACTACTAGAATTTAAACTTCTAACTCCTAAAATGAGTAGCAATCCTTTAAGCTCATTTTTGAATGGGATGGATTAATTGCCTGATGAGTTGCAATTGGAGGGATGTCTTGAGCTGGAGTTGTGGATAGCTGTTCAGCTCAAAAAGCTGGTTAACATCTCAATGTTCAGACAAGTGTTAAGTGTTTGGGCTGCCAGATGGAACTCAAGTGGAACCAAACTTAATTTATGTAATTAATGCATCAGCTGAGTATAGTCTACCATATATTATGTTAGATTCAGTGACAAAGTAAAAAAGTGAGAATGCAGCTTTATTTTCACAATCATTTGAAGACAAATGGAGTTTCCATAGTTTTTTGAAATTTTTAAATCTGAAGTTGCACCTGCCCTTCCCAAATCTCATGAAATTTTCATGCAAGTTTAGAAATGATGCCTAAGTAATGTAAGGATGGGAAGTGCTGTCCAAAAGAACAAATCCCTTCAGGAGCTGGGATAACATATCCAAGTGGAATCTGTAATTTGGTATTGACTATAAGATATACTGGCCTGAGCAGCTGCTGCCTCTCTCTACTGTGATGCTACAGCTAGGAGGCACTGAAGCTAAAGCTGCCTTTCTTGCTGTAAAAGAGGGAGCTGATGATAAGACCTTCTCTATCCTCACCATTCAAATGTACTCCCCACACTCAGTCTGAAACAAGTGGAATCTATTGGCCCTCCAGGCATGCTGCAAAGCTCAGCTTTTAACGAGATCTTTTGGGAAGGGAAGATTTGCTTGAAGGGTAATATTTAAAGGATGAGGAATGAGGATATGTAAGTTTATCTGTAGGGTGTGGTTTATTACGTTATTGTTCTATTTTGGGGGTAGCTACTGCCATGGTGATTTTTATTGTGACTTTAATTATGTGTCCAAAGTGCCAAGAGACTGAGACAGACACTTCTTGGAGTCTTATAAACTTAAAGCAATATAAACAACAACTGAGCAATTTTGACATTTAATGGCTTTGCGTGTCCTTATATATACGGAAACCTCCAAATATACACAAAATTAGATTACAAACTCACATCTGAAAAGCTCCACAATGGTATGATATGCAAACTGAATAGTCCCCAGTTTGCCCTATATTTTAGGTCTAGCAGATGAAGTTTGTTTCATCTCAGTTGAGTTTAAAATAAACAAAAAGGCATGTGAATTTTAAAAGTTCTACTAAAGAAAATCAAGATCATCACAGTTTGCTAATAAAATGTTCTAATATAGGACTAAGACCATATCTCACTCATCTAGGTATACACCCAGAGAAACACCATTGAAGATAATGGGTGTAAATCAAATATGCATTGTGTAGGTAAAATTCACATAATACATGTTCTGCGGTAATAAAATTATTTCAGCCAAAATATATATAAATGGCCTTACTCTGTTCTATTCTATACCACTGTAAAACTGATGTAATGGAGTGGAGAATTGGGCCCCAAATGTGTGCAAATGACTAAAGGTAGAGGGATAATTTGTGGTCCCAAAATGAGAGAATATATACTTTTGGTGAGAACTACAGCTGCTGTGTTCCTCCACCCTGCTAATCATTGATGATGAGAATGAGTTTCAGGGGAACTGTTTGACTTCTGTAGGAGCCTGAGTTCCAGACAGAACGTGCTGATGGTAAGCAATGTATGAGAGACTGAAGCTGTAGAAACTGGAGACTGGTCACAGAAGTGTAGTGATAAAAATAACAAGCGTGTGGTGAAAAATGTGCTTTACATTTTTCAGACATGATATAAAATTTATGGCCCACAAATTTCCAGAGACAAAGTGCAAGATTATCACTGTTTTTCTCCCTTGAAACAGAAATAATGACTAGAAAAACAGGACAACAGTCAAATCAGCTTAAAGAAAGGAGGGAGGAGGGAAAGAGATTTAAAAAGGAAACCTGACAGCACACAGAGAAAGAAAAGAGCATATAACTTGTCTCTGAATTTTAACAATTTTTCTTCAGATAATGGTTAAAGATGTTTCATTAATAACCCAGATGGTGTCATGATAGAGGATGAGATGCGTAAAGTGGTGACAAGCCTCACCAGGGCACAGACTGGTGCCTTTCTCATAAGGAACAATTGTGCTTGCTAAGCCATTCCCTGCCAGGAAAGAAAGGAGCTAGCATCGGATACAGGCAAGACCGTCACCACAGTGTCAATACCAAGTGCCAGCTAATTTTAAACCCTAAGCTGAGAATGGTAATAATATTAAACACGTGTGTTTGTAGGATTGTGGCTTTTGATACCAGGCCAACTAGTGTCATATAACTGTCTAAAGATCTAATAGAATTAAACAGTGCATTCCAAAAACACAGCCATGAAGAATCACCATGCCACGGTGGGCATGATGTTTTGGTGTGACAGGACAGTGTTTTCACATACTATGTTTGAGTACTACTTTGGCTCTGCTTAAATAACAATGTGACGACTATGATGATCAATTGGCAAGGCATGACCACAGGTCTATGATGTAACATTGTTCTAATCTTATATTTTTACAAGCTATAATGGCAAGGCAGCAAATGTCATATTGGCATGAAATGATGATTTGGGCTGGGACACTATGACATTTTATTACTATATGACAGCACTTCAATATGACCTGATGATTCTGTGTTGAGGCCTTTTTGCACTGAGCTAATCTTAAGTAGCTCGCTACTTCAATAGCTATGTTGCAGCATTAGGGAGTTCTGGTAATATGTGGTAATGGTTGTATGTGAATTTGTCATTATAGCATAATCAGTGCTGGTGACAAACTTTGCCAGGCCTTGGGTAATGGGGCAGGGTTCAGCTCCAGACCTCCAGAAGGACCCAGGCCTTGGTGGAAAAGTGGGTATAAGGCAGCCAGTCCACAATACTGTTGTTCCGGGCTCTTGTGGTGATTTAAAGGGCCTGTGGCTCCAGCTGCCACTGTAGCTTTGTAAATTGCTGGGCCCCAGAGCAACTCAGCACATTGCCCTTTCTGTGAGGCACAAAGTTATGTTACAACATACACTCTGGCTGTGTCTAGACTGGCCAGTTTTTCCGGAAAAGTCAGCCGCTTTTCCGGAAAAATTTGCCAGCTGTCTACACTGACCGCTTGAATTTCCGCAAAAGCACTGACTTCCTACTGTAAGAAATCAGTGCTTCTTGCGGAAATACTATTCTGCTCCCATTCAGGCAAAAGGGCCAGTGTAGACAGGTCAGATTTGTTTTCCGCAAAAAAGCCCCGATCGCAAAAATGGCGATCGGGGCTTTTTTGCGGAAAAGCGCGTCTAGATTGTCACAGATGCTTTTCCGCAAAAAGTGCTTTTGTGGAAAAGCATCCGTGCCAATCTAGATGCTCTGTTCCGAAAATGCTTTTAATGGAAAACTTTTCTGTCAAAAGCATTTCCGGAAAATCATGTCAATCTAGACGCAGCCATTCTGAACAAGGATTGTGCAGCTGGCCAGCACAGGTGGCTGGGCTTGGGGACCTCTAGAGGGCCCTTCCCTCCCTACATTTCTGTGATTCCATCCAGTTGAGGTGACTTGTCATTTTGGGTGCAGTATCCGCAACCCGCTAGCCGGCTGAAGGGCATGACGTCACTGGTGTGAGATGACCTCATGTATTACGTAGCATAAGGTCACCAGGCTGCGGTAGTGGTTTGAATGACGTCACCGCCGGGCTGCAGCGGCAGTGCCTGCTGGGGTCCGGGAGGTTACTGAAGCCAGCTGGCCCGCAAGTCTCAGCCAAACCTGGGGACAAACGCGAGCCTGGGTGACGTCACGGAGAGTGACCTTGGCAGAAGCAACCCGAGGGGGCGGGGCGTGCGCACGTACGGGCAGGGGGCGGGGCGTGCGCACGTACGGGCAGGGGGCGGGGCACGTCGCCCGCGCGGCGTCAGGGCTGTCGGGAAGTTGCGCCCGCCCTATGACCGACTGAGGTGACCCACCTCAGACGCACTCGCCGCCATGTTGTCCGTGGCTGCCCGTGCCGGCCCCCTGGCTCCGTACCTGTCGGCCGCGGCGCACGCCGTGCCGGGCCCGCTGAAGCCGCTGGTGCCGGAGGTGGTGCTGCGGCCCGGGAAGCTGCCGCTGGACGCGAAGCGGTTGGTGCTGAGCCGGGAATCGCTGAGCGGCCGAGCGCCCCGCGGAGGCCTCGTCGCCACCGCCAGCATCAACGGTGCGGCACGGGGGTGGGGCAGTCGGGGCTCGGGCTGGAGACGGGCCGCTAGCGGGGGTGGGTGGGCCGCTGTAGCCGGCCGGGGCCTGTGGGAGCAGCGGCGGGGGGTGTGTGGCTCGGTGCGGGGGAGGCCTGGCCTGCGGCTCCAGGGTTGCGTGAGCCGGGGCAGCGCTTCCCGTGCGCGGGTTTCGTCTGCAGCTCCGCTGTGAGTTACTGCCGCTGGCCTGCGCCCGGGCACCGTTTGTGCCCGTTCCCAGCGGCGGAAATGTCCGCAGTGCGCAGGGTCGGGGGCCGGTGGGCTGTCCAAAGCTCCCCCCCCCCCCCCCCGTGCGGGACGCCGAGGGGGACTGGGAAACCTGAGCAGCTCTGAGTCGTTTCCACGCTCAAGGATGTAATTGAATCGAATCCAGTGCCAACTGCTTGGTCTGAAGTAGGGCGTTAAAAGGTTAACAGGTACTGACGGGAGCAGCTCCAGTGCGGGCGGGGCCCCTGTCTTTGCCCCACCCCCACCACAGGTTACACGCTGTGGCCCGCTGGCAGGGGCTGCCGGGCAAAGACACTTCCCCTCCCAGCCGGACCAGGAGGGATTGGTGGGCCCCGACTTTCCTGCGGACTCTTTTATGAGGGATGTGAAGGACTAGTCGCTTATTGTATAGTCAACACACTAGTTGACTAGTCATGCCCCCTCCCCACTTACTGCCTCTATTAGAAAGAGGCGGGGGGGGGGGTACAGAGGAGGGGATGTTTCAAAGTGGCAGTGCTGTGGGGAGCCGGGGGTCTGCCACTTTGAAATGCCCCATGCTCCCCACAGCGCTTTCATCTTTGAAATGTAGCTTAAAAGATTGAGGTGTGCTTATGGACTAATTGAATAGTCTATGCAAATTGCATTGACTATTCGATTAGCCAGTTAATCTAAATTTGACATCCCTGCAGCATGTGTAACAGTGCTGCAGCGTGTGTAACAGTGTAACCGCTGAAATTTCTTAGCAGTTACAGAGTTACCTTTTAAAATAGCTTTTTATATTTCTAATCAGAAGTAGTGATTTTAGATAATTTGTGCTTGACTCCTTGAAGGTACTACTCGCAGGCTTTCATTTCACAGCTCCGGAATGGGGATAGAATAGAAAACACTGCATGTAGCACATGAATACAGGCAGTCCCCGACTTATGAACGGGTTATGTTCCGACCATGTAGTTGTAACTTGATTTGGTCGTAAGTCGGAAATACCCTTAAACACGCTGCCCGCACTGTTCGAAATACTTGACGTACATGGTTCTCAACTGGAAAATTTTAGAATGGGGTTAATAGGAGATTGGTTGTAAGTACAGATGGTCGTAAATTGGTGTGTTGGTAAGTCGGAGTGGCTGTAGTTTTAATTACAAAGTGAAAGACTTATTTTTGAGATCAAAAGAAGGAGCTTTGTTAAATGAGAGAGATTAAAACTTTTTTTCTGCCATCAGCCTTTTTCTAGTTCATGCAGTGCTTTGTGTAAGGGTATTGACAGTTTTTCCTCTGAATAAAATGTTTGAGTAGTGTTGGACTTTACAGGACTTAATTTTCAAACCAAGCGTGGTCGGAGCGATAGAAAATTTTTGATGCAAAGCTTCAATATAATCCTTTTTCAATAATTCTGTCCATGTTCATTTTTTAAAGTGTGTATTACGTTTCTGTATAAAACAGTGGGCTTACATGTAATAATGTAGAACTATGCTGTGCCCTTGAACAAATATTATCCAGTTGACACGTTACATACCTCTTGGCCTTGTCCACATTGACTCAAGTCTTGTTTAACATCAGTGTGCTGACAAAACATAGTTTATATTCAACACTAAACATGAGGATTAATGCTGAATTACTTTCCCATTGAAAAGAGCACATACAACATTTTAAAGCTAAAATTGTTGCAAAACTACCTCCTCGCTAATTAATTTCTCTGCAGTTAAAGATTAAGAAAATGGCTTCTCTTCGCAAAGTTCCTTGTAAATAGATGCACTTTATTTCCTCCATCAGTTGTAACTTGGTGCAGTCCCTGCATGATGATTTCCTTTGCACATAACACCTAATTCTTATCAATCCTTTCAGGAGACACTTTTGTTAACCTTCTGTGTTACTGATGGTGATTTCTGGGGAAAAAATTAAACATGTAGTACAAACTCTGGTCATCTGAAGAAATGGGCTGTGCCCACAAAAGCTCATGATACCATCTACATGTTTTGTTAGTCTCTAAAGTTCTACCAGACCATTAGTCTGTACAGAATAACCTAAAAAACAAACTCAGCTACCCTCTGAAACTTCTAAACATGCAGTGTAAGGCTGAATATCTTCTTACACAACAAAATCTGTTTTCAGTCTTTAAATTGATATTTACATTATTCTTTAGCTGCATAACATGGCCATTTTGGCATAGTAATTGTCTAACTGGGAATCAAACCAGTAAAGTTTGACACAAGAATGTAAATATCAGATTTAAGGGAAACCTGTTAAATTTATGCAGTAATCCCGCATATACATGCTTGTTTAGTTTTACACTCTTGTGAGAGGATCCATTGAAGTCAAAAGTTAACTAAACGTGTAAATGTTTGCAGTTTCATGGCCTAAATGCTTTTGAAATCCCTATTTCTTAATCCCATTGTTTCCAGGAACTTTCAAATGAAAGAAATCTGACTTTAAGAATTTGTCTTACTCTTCTCTTCCTGTGCCCATGCTAGTGTAGAATGTTAACATGTACAATAGCTATGCTGTCAAGGGCTGATTGGCCACCAAACAGCTAAAGTGTTTTTAAAATTAGGGTAAGCCATCGCTCAAGTAGTCTTTCCATAAGAAAAGTATGGAAGGGAGGATTTAGCGAAGACCAGATTTCAAGCTTTTGAGTTGTAGAATTGTAAAGTGTTCTTTAACTAGGAATGTAAAATGCCATTTAATTAGTAAACATGATGTTTAAGTGGTTAACCAATTAAACGGAGCAGCCCCTGTTAGGAATGGTAAATATTGGTTAATCGACTACTCGATTAACCTTATGAATTCTTATCAGTTACTCGACTATTCTCTAGTACCCGGAGAGTGGGGCCAGCAGCCCAGTGCACTAAGGCTCCACTCCCGAGTAAACCTGCCACTCTGTGAGCTGGTCTGTGAGGAGAGCCAGTTTTAAAAACAGCTTATCTCACAGACTGGCTGCCTGTCACCCTATGTCACCCTCTGTAGGTTTATAGCAGCTCCTGTCTGAAGAGGGTCTGAGCTCCCAGACCCAGCACAAACTGGGACTGAGCCGGGCTGCTTGCCTGCTTAGCTCCTAATGCACTTTAATGCAGAGTCGCAGCAGGGGTAGGTCCCAGCCTGTCACAAGGAAGGACTGAGCCAGGGCGCTGGTCAGCCTACAAAAATATTTACTGGTGGCGGCAGGAGGATAGGGGGAGAAATGCATGTAATCTATAACATTAACCTAAAAGCTTTTGCTTATCGGTTAATTGAGACACAATTATATCTCTAGCCCCTCTCCTGTATTTTAAGCTGTGCCCGTGCTCTTTTAAATTAACAAATAGTTCAGGGGTGGCCAACCAATTGGACAATAAGAGCCAAAAAAGCTGTGGATAATAGTGCAGAGAACCACACATCCCTCCCCCAGAGCCAGCCACCCCCAGGCCTCTCCCATTCTAACCCAATGCCTGGACCTCACCAGAGATGCCACCACCACAGCCATGCACTTTTCCCTCCAGGAACTGGGGCGTGTGCATAAAGCGAGCATTTGGCTCTGAACGACCTGTAGCCCCGAGAGTTGCATTTCTGTGAGCAAAGAGCTGCATGTGGCTCAAGAGCCACAGGTTAGCCACCCCTGGAATAGTTCATTTGTGAATATAATACAATCTGGAGTGTCTTTTTAGACACAGGGCTTATAATGTCAGATTTCGGTGGGAGTGGCAAAGATCATTGATAAAAACGTGTTAGGTTTCACAAATGATCTTGTAGTACCGCAACTGGATGTTAACTTTTACTTTTAACAATATGCAGTAATAAGGATTACTTTTTACAGAAAGTATTTTGGACCTCTTTCAAATTTCACCTTCAATCTCTGGAAACAAAGCTTCATAATCAGTATAGTACTAAGTCTTTAAGAAGATGCTTGCAGTTAATACTATTTACTTTTTGTTGCAGCTCCAGCTAGTGTTCGTTACCTTCACAATGATGTGTCAGTACCTGACTTCTCTGACTACCGTCGCCAAGAAGTGTTAGATAAAACAAAATCTTCTCAAGATAGCAGCGATGCTAGAAAAGGGTTTTCCTATCTTCTGACTGCATCAACATGCATAGCCACTGCATATGCTGCTAAGAATATTGTCACCCAGTTTGTTTCCAGCATGAGTGCTTCTGCTGATGTGTTAGCTTTGTCAAAAATTGAGATAAAGTTGTCTGATATTCCAGAAGGCAAGAGTGTGGCTTTCAAATGGAGAGGGAAACCCCTTTTTGTGCGTCACAGAACCCAGCAGGAGATTAATCAGGAAGCTGAAGTACCACTGACTGAACTAAGAGATCCACAGCATGATTTAGACAGAGTAAAAAAACCAGAATGGATTATACTGATAGGTGTCTGCACTCATCTTGGATGTGTACCCATTGCAAATGCTGGAGAATTCGGTGGTTATTACTGCCCTTGTCATGGGTCACACTATGATGCATCTGGCAGAATCCGAAAAGGTCCTGCTCCAGCCAACCTTGAGGTTCCAGATTATGAATTTACTTCTGATAACGTTGTTATTGTTGGTTAAATAACTGGACGATGATCTGTTTCATCTTTTTCTGTATGAACATTGTAAAAAAAGGTTAAGATTCTGGTGTGGTATAACATTAAATTATCCAAAAAATGTACCTAACTGTTTAAAGTCACCGTTATCAAGAAGTATGCTTAAATGTTTCCGAATAAAGAATCAGACTTGAGTGATCTGTCATTTATTTGGTGTTTAAATTCCAGGAAATCTGCTGGCAGTACCTAATAAAGTTCTGGATGTCCTTAGGGATGTAAGCGATTATATGCATACAGCAAGGGAGGAGCGGAAACCAGCATAAAAGCCTTTCTCCTCTTCCTCCTCCCCCCCCCCCCCCCGCCCCCCCAGCACTTTCTCCGAGGGAGCAGGGGAGGAAAAGGGGTAGCCGGAAGCTAGGGCCTTATCTAGGAATCATCTCAAACGCTGCACCTCTGTTTTTTAAATGTATTAAGAGCCTACCGGCTCTTAATATATTTAATAAAAAGCAGAACCGCAGCGCGGTTAGCTCCTAGCCCATCGATTAGTTGATTAAACTTACGTAACATCCGTAGAGGCCTTATAGTGTAAATAGGGATGAGGAATCATTGGAACAGAAAACATAAGCCAGAATTTTCCCTACTTAACCCTAGCCATTTCAATCCTCCCAAGAAAGCCCTTGCGTACTATAAAAAGAGAATCTGACATGGGAACAAATTCATAATGTTAAGGAACAGAAACAATCTGTAAGAGGCATACTTAAACAACTCTGCTCATAGTTACACAATTTACTGTAGTTTGAAGTATCATGCTTTCTACAGCAGTAATAAATCAGTTTTTACTTTGATTATAGATGGAGATGAACACTGATTAAACCATAGCGACACTTCTATATGTAGTTGTATGTCAAAGTCAAGTTCTAATTTCATTCACATTTTAAATAGAAGCACCTTTTGACAAGCAAAAAAAAAAAAAAGCATAGGCAAAGTCTGACCATAAAGCATGAGACTATTCTTTTATTTATGCTTTCACACAATTTCAGTCCATGAATAAAGTCAGATTAAATCATTATAATAAGGTGAGAGGTAAAACCACAATCCTTTCTCAAATCTGTGTTTTGGAAAGGTTAGTCTGACACTTAAATGGAGATGTCCCATTTTGCCATTACCACAAAAGGCAATTGTTTCTAGTGCTGTGTTTTATATGTTGTGTGTATATATTATATAGGAAATCTATGCTCCTGACTCATGGCTCTTTGAATAGATTGCCATATCTGAGTAAAATAACTTCTATATATGATTTACTGTAATATATTGGACCCTCATAACTACCATTAAAATTCTGCAACTCTTCAACCTCTGTGTGGGACCATAAAGTGTGAACATAAAACATTTAAGACTGCAACATTTCTGTCATTAAGCTGAATACCTCCTATATTGGTATTTTAAAAATGCAACTATTGCCTCTACTTCCCCTGTTAATTTTAAATTTATTTAGGAACCAATAGTTTTTAATTGCATCCAATCTTTTATCAAGTGCCTATATTATCGGTCTGTGCTGTACCTTGGGTGACTTTAGGGAAAAGGAAGCAAGACTAGTTGAGTGTTACAGCATATGAGTTTGTATTAGTAGAATTTACAGTGTTCATAATAATTTCTGTGATAACACCTTGTTTTATAATAGATATTCATAGAATCAAGTTAGGTTCACTATTGGTGCCATAAGCCTGCACTGGCAGCATGTCAGCAACCTCATGTACCTACTTTACATATACACGAGCATTTTGGTTGGATTTTCCTTGATAGTGGAAAACAAATTACTTGTTTAAGTTCACTAGCAATAAGACTGTCTTCAACTTACATTAATGTTGAGGGAAAAGGAGGAGGTAGGGGAAATAACTTTAATTACTTTATGAATACTTGCTAATCCAGAACTCCACTGTGAACTAGATCACCATCTTCTTAAGAATTGTGATATTCACAACAGCAGTTGATACAGTCCAGTCTCAGATACTATCTGGAATTAGCTGTTTCAGTCAATGTTGGGCTGGGCTGAGCAGAGAATGGTATTTCTGTTTCATGGCAGATTTTGAAATGTTTTGTTGAAACTTTGAATACGCAAAATTCATTGAAACAATCCAAAAGTTCTAGGAATCTAACTAGTTAATTTCTGTATCTTTTTTTCAACTAACTTATTTGAAATAACTCATCCATATTACAAGGCACCATGGAAATAGTGCAGAATTATATCAAAATAGTACGTCCACACTACTTGGAGCTGGAATCACATTTAAAGTCCCCTAGAAGCACTCTGAGGAGGGCACCAGGAGAACAGGTACTTCTGTAGCTGCTTCCTGAGGCTAACTGAGACTTGTGCTTAAAGGGGCTCCTCTACAGCTGCATCTTACATTATACTTCTCCACTGACTACTCCCTCAAGGAGCACCAAACTCATGCCATGTGCTCTGGTTGCCCTTGCAGATGCCAAAGCACTCTCATCATGGAGCCAGAGCTGCTGCAAAGTAGTGCCAGGCTCTTGTGCCTCATGCTGCGTCTCATGGTGTAGTTGATGTTGTAACGTAGTGGGGGGTAACTTGCTAACTCACTGGCTACTGTCTGTAGCACCACCGAGCAAGACAGGCGATGAGTCATGCAAAGAGGGTGTCTCAACCTGTCTGACTAGTTATTCCCCCATGGAGAGGAACAAAAGAAGGTGGATGCTGCCCTGGCTGGGGGGCAGGGCTGGAGGAGAGTGAGTTAGTTTCAGTCTGGGAGCATGGAGGAAGCAGCCTCAGCAACAGGTTGGGGGGTTTAGAAGCCGAGACCTCCCCCATATCAAGGGGGGCTGAGGCATCCTAGGCCTGCCCTGTAGCCTGATGACATCTGTGCTGTGCTGTATCCTGGAGAAGCACTAAACCACCTCTATTCTACTGGCTGGTGGAGTCTGTTCGTGCCATTCCGGGGGTGCAGGAGAAGGGGGACCCCCAACACGTCGTCACAGATGTAGACTGCCCATGTGCTGTAGGAGCACAACGACCAGCTCAGGCCTGGGTGCTCATTATGCACCAAATTCCCTTCCATCCTCCCCTGAATTTCATTCTTCCTTGCAAATACTGCTTCTGGTGGAGGAAGACCAGTTCTGACTGGTGGGACCACATTGTCACGCAGCAGTGGGATGACCAGCAGTGGCTCCAGAACTTCCGCTTGCGGAAGGCCACCTTCTTGTAGCTCTGTGAGTGGCTTGCCTCTGCCCTCAGGCAACAGGACACCTGGCTGAGACCCACCATTCCCCTGCAGAAACGCGTTGCCATTGTACTTTGGAAGCTCGCCACTTGGACAGCTGCCGCTCTGTCGGAAACCAGTTTGGCATGGGGAAATCCATGATCGGGGCCGTGCTCATGCAGGTTTGACCATTTTACTAAAAGAATGGTGAAGCACTAGAATGGGTTACTTTAGGGAGTTGGTAGAACATCCATCCCTAGAAGTTTGTAAGTTCCAGTTTGACAAAGCCCTGCCTGGGATGATTTAGTGGGGGTTGGTCCTGCTTTGGGAAGGGATTTGGACTTCGTGACCTCTCGGGGTCTCTTGCAACCCTTTCAGCAAGCACTTCAGGAGGCTTGAGGGAAAGTTTCAGCCAAGGCAACCTGTGAGATTTCCCTGGGTCTCCTTTCAAAGGGCCTCAGCATTGCCCCTATGTGCTTTTCCTCCCCCATTCTTTCCTTCCCTTGCCCTCCCCACCTTCCTTTCTCCCCTGCAGACCAAATAAAAGAGTATTTCTGATTAGAAAAAAAATCCTGTAATTTTTATTTGGGGAATATACAACAGGGGAGAGACTGGAGAAACAACCTGAGAGATGGGGGACTCGGGCTGAGACTGGTGCCTGCCTCAGGTGCCTTGGGAGGCTTCAGCTGCCCAAGAGGTCCCACTGCCATGTGTTTGTGGCTCTCGGCAGTCCGTGGAGGGGCTAGGAGGAGATGCTGGGGGGTGGGAGGGGTGCTGGGAGTTGGAGATGCGGGGAGATGGCTGGTGGGCTGTTCCATACACACAACCATGTGCTCCGTGATAGATATGATGGAGCAGTGCATGGCCTCATGCTGGTGTAACAGCTGCTCCCACATGGTCCTCCTCAGCTCGCGATCAGGCCAGGGCTCCTTCTGGAAGCTCCAGCTGAGGGAATGGAGGCAGTATAGGGCTATGTCTACACTCGCAGCTTCTTGTGCGATAAATGTGCAAATGAGGCTAAGTGTGGAATATCGCTGAGCCTCATTTGCATACCTAATGAGCCGCCATTTTTGCAAAAGAGGCTCTTGCACCAGAAGGAGCTGTCTACACTGCCCCTTCTTGCGCAAGAAAAACCCTCTTGCGCAATGCCGCTACGCCAATTATTTTCAGGAATAACGGCATTGCGCAAGAGGGTTTTTCTTGCGCAAGAAGGGGCAGTGTAGACAGCTGAAAGATTCTACCTATGATAAGTATAAAAAACCTCCATTCCAATTTCTTTTAGTATATTTTGTTAAATATGTAGGCTTAAATAAGGGCCGTGTCAGCTAATCCTATTTCAGAAAGTGAGATTGTGCTGTTCAGAAGTTCTGAAAACCAGTTGTTTCTATTTAGGGGTCTAACATTTGAAAATGTTGTTTCTAGTTTTCTGTGTAGTAGTTATAAAATACAGTTTTCAAGCACTGTAGACATGTTTGAGGTGGGGGCAGGTGTCTATTTAAAAGCAAAACCCTGAAATAAAGGCCTGCAGCTTCTTACACATATACACTGATTTTCTGCAAGATTTGGGAATGCTGATCGATACAGGGCACCTTGAATTAGTGAATTTCATATGTTCTCCAAATTCATCAATGTACATGTAATCATTTCACTTTTAGTTGCTTAGCTTCTGGTACAGCTCTTCAATTTACTAGCATTAAGCCTTTCTCCATATTCCTAATTTTAGGAAAATTGCATTATTCAAGAACTTCTTTTGTTTTAAACTTATTGGGGGAGAAAGGGGGGAAAATCCTGCACGTTGTTGGGTAAATAGAATTAGACAAGACTTTTAGGGCTAACTGTCATCATTCTCTGGCTGCCAGGATCTGAAGGAAATGCAGAAGAAAGGATGGCAATATTGTGACCCCCCCTAAAATAATCTTGTGACACCCTCTTCCTCCTCCCAACTCCCTGTAACTCCTTTTTAGGTCTTGACTCCCACTTTGAGAAATGCTGGTCTCCCACGTGAAATCTGTGTAGTATAGGGTAAAAGTACACAAAAGAGATTTCATGAGGGGAAGGCCAGATTTCAATGTCCATGATGCTTAGGAGTTACTGAATATGATTGGATTACATTTACCTTACAATGCCTTGCCAAATAAATTAGTGTAACACATCAATACTCACATTTTTTGAATGAAATGTGAGTTATATTTCAGTTTTGTTTTAACCTTAAAACCTCTAGTGGTCAGGCCTTTGGAAAATTCAGGCATTGAATTCTTATAAAAACAGTTTTAACATTTTTCAAACCAGAACAGTTCTCATTTTCACACATAGAACTTCTTTTATGGGAAACCACAAATATTTAAAATGGGATCAATGTATAACATGCAGTTAAAGTCAGACATCAAGAGGAAAATGGCTGAAATAAGGACTCAAAATGAAAAGTCTTAATAAAATTCTTACATTACAAAAATGGTTCCATCCTTTGACAGAAATAGGCTTCTGTTCCCTTTTTGATTAGTGATGCCAGCAGCTCAATATTTCCTGGGCAGAAAATTATAGCACGAGAATTGATAAATCCCATGGTCCTATATTATGTATCCTGCCTATAACAAGCAAATTTAGAATTTAACATATGGACAGAGATACACTTGAGCAGAAATATTTTCCATTTAGGCTGTTTGAGCATTAAAAGTTTGATGTTGCTCTACTATCCATAGTGTGGATACACTGTGAAATTAAAGTAGAAATGTTTATGAGTAATTAAACTGCTAATTACACAGTATTCTCATTTGGGTGGTATCCAATTCCGTGTACCAAAAAGAAAGTCTTGGGGGAATTAACTTGCATATATTCCCAAAGAATTTATAGCTAAGCGACTCCTTCTGTTATGACATACTCCATTAGGATGTCTATATTGTGACTGTTCTTCATTAGCCTTTAATGAAAATGAAGGTCTGTGCAGATTAACTGCCACTGCTCCAATGATGACCAAGCAGAACACTCGCAAGTACTGCTAAAATCTACACAACTCCAAAAACAATGTGCCCACATCTCCAGTTATTATTTCTTCTCACAAGTGTGAACTCATTCAACTTTGCACTCGTATCCCATCTTGGGAACTTGCTACACCTTTCTCTTTAAGAAAGTCTCAGTAATGATAAATAAGGGGGAAACTGTTGTCTTGACATCAAAAGCAGCAACTTATACCACTGCTGAAGCTTAGGTAATATAAACAGTATTTAGTGTATTTTCATTTTAATCAAGTATTGACTGCCAAAGCCTTAGCTAAAGCAACAAGCAATGTGAAGGAGAAGGAGGAGGAGGCCAGCTAGGTGAGGAAACTTGAGAGCCAGGAGCTGCTCCTCACCTTGGAGCTGGTCTCCCCCTTCCAGGATGTCTTTCAACGACCCTCGGGAGGGCACGTTCTGGTGAGTTTTCTAACTTTCCCTATCTCCAGGTGGGGTCAGTAGATGGGCTATGAGGGGCTGCATGATCCCCTCTTCGCCTGCTTGGCATGCGGGTCACAGAAGAGCCTGTTCATGTGTTTGCACATGGAGCACCAGTTTGGAGCACTCTGCATCATAACACACGCACACAGGAACCCCTTGCTCCTTCTCTCAAGGTTCTCAGAGAGCACTAAGGACCCTGGGGTCATGGAACCACACAGCAATGAAGTGCACTGCCTAACGGCATGCCTGCATTCAGGCAGCAGTCACTCCCGATCAAGTACAGCGATGCAGAGAAGACTGATATCATGCATGGGAACCTGCCGGGGGTGAAGGGGAGAGGAAGGAGAACCTATTAGCACTCACCAGCAAGTGGCATCTCCCGCTCACACACACCTCCCTCAACCCTGCCCTCCTACTCCAGCAGGCAGGGATAGAAGTTCTCTCTGCAGGATACCATGAATGCGGGACACAGTAAAAAGCTGAGCCATGCCCCCCCCCACCCTGCCCACAGGCTCCTGTCTTGGGTGGCACCTTTCCATGCCTGCTTGTCCCTGGGCCATGGGTGTAACGATGCTCTCTGGGACATCTGTGCCGCAGTTGGAAAGTGCCCACTGTCTAGGCAACATATGTCCTCGCTTGAAACACATTCCCATCATCTGAACTGAGACCTGGGATGACTGCCCTTGTCACTTTTCTTCACAGCTGGGACAGCTGCGAGCTGGGTGTGTCTCCCACCTCCCACTGTGTCTACCCACCTGAGCAGGACCCTCAGGCAGAAAAGAACCCAGGACGAGCTCATGAGGGAGCACATGGTATTCCTGCAGTCCCTTGTGCAGGGACTTGAGGCAGACCCCCAGGAGCAAGTTGCCGACCGGGAGGGGCACTGGACCAATCGGGAGCAGTGCTGAGCTGACCGGGAAGACAGAAAGGCTCTCTGGGAAGAGATGGAAGCCAGCACGATGACATATTCTCCACCCTCACCTCGGTGATGGAGTGCCTGGTATTGTGCATGGAGCAGTCCACCAGCCACTTCCCTGCCTGCCCAATGACTTTCCCTGCAAGGGTCACCAGGGGATGCTGGGGTCCCAGAACACCATGGGTGGGCCCGTGAGGGCAGCCGGAGCTTCCAGGCCATCCAGAGGCAGACACCAGTCCCAGCTTCATCCCTGAGCTCCCCTCCCCCATTCCAGGATCTTCACCCAGTCCCTCCCCTGATATATGTCCCCTGAAGAAAGATTCTTGTTTTTTTCAGGAATTATATCTTTATTGTTAGCTCTGCAGGGGAAGGGGGGGGGGGCGGTGAGGATGGGCAGGACAGCTTGAGGGAAGGGAGGTCTGGAGGATGCAAGGAACACACAAGGAATGTAGGGTCCCCTTGTGCAGAGTCATGGGGGAGTCTCAGAATGGGTCTTGCATAAAACTGTCCAGCAAGGCCTCTCTGATGAGCACAGCCCCTTGCTGCGCTCTGTATGACACTGGTGTACATTTGCTTAAACTCCCAGGCCAAGCTGAGAGACTCCTCAGCCCCCCGCCCACCCTTGCAGAAAAGTCTCCCCCTTTTTTTCACATAGATAGTGCAGCACACAACAAGCTGCCACCATGAAGGGGATGTTGCTCTCGCTGAAGTCCAGATGCGTGAGGAGATTCCTGAATCTCTCCTTTAAACTTCTGAATGCACACTCTACCACAAGGCCGTCCTTAGGCATATGCGGAGTACGCAGTCGCGTAGGGCACCACACTTTCTGGGGCACCACTCTGCTGGCCCCGCACAGAGTGGAAGCATACGCATGTGCTCTGCACCGGAGCCAGCAGGGGCACTGCCGGCACTTACGGCCCTGCCAGAAGACCCCACCGGGCTGAGGGACTCCGGCGAGGAGGCCGGCAAGCTTGCCCAGGCTGGAGAAAGGAAGCTGACAGCCCAGGCGGCAGCGTTGGGAGGAGCTGGGGCTGCGCCGGGGGCAGGGTCACGCACGGTGAGCGGGGTCACACACAGCTTGGCGTTGCAGCGCCGTTTTTAAAAACAGCCAAGCCGTGCCTCGGAAAGAGATGCGCCGAGTGGGACGCAGGGGAGCAGAGGCAGGACCGGCCCTGTTGTTGTTTCCAAGAAAGTCTAAAAGATTGGTATATTTAACCTCTGAATAGGTATAGTTAACCTCTGCACACTTTTTGGATGATAGATAATATTTCTGTATAATCCAAGTAGCATGAAGAGCCAAGAAAGTTCCTCATGTTGTCCATGGTATGAGTTTAATTACCGTGTGTTTCCAATGTTTTTGCAGCTCTTGGCCCCACACTGTTTTAATATACTTCTACTCTTTTAGAAAGGTCTTAATGTAGCTGTTATTCTTTAATGAGCAATAAGAAGCATGAAGAAAGTGAGCAAACGCACTACTAACAGTCCAAAGATGACCAAGCAGAACACTTGCCAGAGGTGCTCAGATCAACAGAACCCCCAAATCACCTGCTCATCTTGCCTTTTTTTTCTTCTAGCACTGTGAGCTTGCTGAATGATCTCTGCCTTGTTGGAAGCTTGTTTTTAATTCCAGGTTCAGTCTGTAGTCTATGCCATTTTTCTGCCAAATGCCTTCACTATTCTGCCTTATGGCATCACAAAATAGTTGCAAGCCAGAAAATGCTGAACATGGAGGATTCTTCAGTCTTCTCTGCCTTCTAATTTGCTTTCTTTCAGAACAACTCACACCAATAGGTGCCAGCAGGTCTCTTCCTGAAGTTCTAAACCAGTGGTCCCCAACCTTTCGGGGCTGCCACACGCCCGGGGACGGGGCCATCCATGCGCCACAAAACTGCAGCTGTGAGAGCAATACAACTCAATAGCAGAAAGGAAGAAATGGTAAGATGTTAGTGTGGTAGTCTACCAATAGTGTTCTCTTCATTTTAAATCAATTTGTAGGTGTTCCTTTTTCTCTTTTCTCTTAAATCAATTTTCCTGCTCTATAAAACCACTCTCTTTAGGAAAATTGTTTGAAACAATAAATGTACCATAAAGGAGTGAAAGTAAAAACCATTCCTTTAACTCTAGCTTAAACTATGTATCCCACAGAAACTGAAATAGATCGTGTTCCTGTAAGGTTATTGGTCCTGTTTTGGAGGATGGATTCTTCTCTCTCAAATCTTGAAATTAAATGCCTATTAACAGATGCTACCTCCTTCCTAGGTATTCTCCCTTCTAATTCTCCGGCGGCAACATTAATACCAACATGAGCCACACACAAAATCAATACCAATCATACAACATATCCCTTTGAATCTCCCTATTACATAGCTACCAAGGAGAGGTTATAATTGTAAATGAGCCTCCTGTGAAATTATAGGCCTGCAGGTTAATTTCTCTTTACAGAAAAGGATGCACTGAGTTCTGAACAGTTACTTGGGACACTCTGGAAGAGACTGAGCTTTTGTTACGTACATTTAAATGATAATGACAGCTGGTGCCATAGTAATGACACAGGCAAATTGAAAAGGAAGAGTTTTGAAGAAAAAAAAAACCCTTAACCCAAAGCTTCTGTATGACTATTGAATAGGACTAAAAGTAATTGTGCAGGCAACATCTGGGTGGACTCAATAGGAAGTAGAATCTTTCACTAACAGGTCTCTAGTTTAGTTTTTGTTCATCACAGTTGACAGTTATGGACACCATTGTTGATGTTCTCCTTAGAGAGGTCACAGATGGAATATGCAGAGGCTGAACTGTCTTACATATAGCTTGCTCATCTAGATGAAGGTTTTCTCAAAAAGGTGGAGAAGGTTGCAGCTGCTTCTGTGTTATACCTATACTGCTCTCCAAGTCTATCGATCCTGTCCATTACATAAGCACTAACCTACCAGTTCCTCTATCCTCTTTTAATAGTTTCACTGTGCAAGTTTTTTCCCCTCATCTGTTCTTAGTTTTATTGGCATCAAGAAATGATGTTTTCCTGTCATCCAACAGCATCTGCTAGAATACTCACTGCTGTGTCTAGACTGGCATGATTCTCCGCAAATGCTTTTAACAGAAATTTTTTCTATTAAAAGCATTTGTGGAAAAGAACGTCTAGATTGGCACGGACACTTTTGCGCAAAAGCACTTTTTGTGGAAAAGCGTCCGTGCCAATCTAGAGGCGGTTTTGCGCAAGAAAGCCCCATCGCCATTTTCGGCATCGGGGCTTTTTTGCACAAAATGGTAGACAGCTGGCAAGTTTTTTGCGGAAAAACTTGCCAGTCTAGACGCAGCCGCTGGGTATATCTACATTACAAGGTTTTTGTGCAAAACCAGCTGTTTTTGCACAAAACCCGGCAGAGCGTCCACACCTCAAGCACATTTTTGCACAAAAAAATTTACAGTATAACGGCAGAACAGAGGGCTTTTTGCAGTAGAGTTATTCTTCTCCTCACAAGGAATAACTCCTTTTTGCGCTACAGCTCTTGCCCAAAAAGGCACGTGTGGATGCTCAACAGGGGTTTCTTGCGCAAAAAGAGCCTATCAGAAAAAGCACAAGTGCTCTGATGGCCATTCTGTTAATGGCAATCAGAACTTTCTTGCGCAAGAGTGTCCATGCAGGGTGGACACTCTCTTGCACAAAAGCACATTGCTTTTGTGATGCACTTTTGTGCAAGAAGTTTTTGCGAAAGATTTCTGCAAATGCTTCTTGCGCAAAAACCCTGCAGTGTAGACAAAGCCACTGTTCTTAGATTGATTTCTGATGTCGTACACATGTCTGAAGTCTCTATAAAAGAAAGTTTTCCTTACAGGATTAGAAGAAAAACAGGATTGTTATTGGCTCACATATACTTCTGGTCCTGTGGAGACTGAAATGTTAAAGATATTTTCTTCACTTTGGGGGTTTTTCTGTCTCTGAAATCTAGATGTTCACGGTGTTACAGAACTGATGTGTCTTCGGTTCCCATGGTCATAGCACAAGCTTCCTCCTTCCC
The DNA here is from genome assembly GCF_052426305.1 of Pelodiscus sinensis. Taxonomy (NCBI): domain Eukaryota; kingdom Metazoa; phylum Chordata; order Testudines; family Trionychidae; genus Pelodiscus; species Pelodiscus sinensis. The sequence goes on along the minus strand of NC_143063.1, from coordinate 25,400,985 downwards.
ATGACAAGTGAGTTAGATGCCTCATCTTCAGTGGCAACCCTACTACCTCACAATACACACCACAAGATTCCCCAGCTACATAGTTATCCAAAGTAGGCCAGAATGGCTGATTTGGAAGCTATGAAGGAGTTCTAACCACATGATTAGTTATTTTATATATATTTTACACAAGATGATGCTGATTTCCAAATAGTTACATAAGCTGGAAGCAAGAATTTTTTTGGAGGGAAGTGGGAGAACAGTTAAATTCATAATAGCGATCCACTGCTAATTCTATCCATAAGTCCTGTCGAGCTTAATTATTAAAGTACACAAGCATATGTTTTAGAGATACGTTGAATTTATTTTATAATTATTTTTCTGTTGAAAAAATGCCAATTTAAAACAGCCTATTCATGAGAGAGGTTTCTTTTTTTTTTACAAGTTCCTGGGTCAATTTTTTGAAAAATGTTTTTTTCAAACTAGGATTTTCAAAATAGAAAAAAAGTTAGTTTTTGTTCAAAATGACTTTATTTGGGCAAAAAACATTTTTACTATAAATAAAAAAAAAATAGCAAATGTCATAATTGAAACTAAATTTTCAGTTGAGCCAAACCAAAATTGTTTCCAGTACATTGGTTTGTAAAACATTTGAAAGATTTTTTTACTTTTCATTCAGGCTCAGGAAGGGAAACATTTTGGAAATCTTGAAAGTTTTCCTTGAAGGTGAAACTATTGCCTGCTCAGTTCACTATTTTGATTATCAAATTAGCCACTCCAAATTAATACGATCCTAATATTCAGTACATAACATGTGGGCATTTGGGTTCCCGAAATTATATGTCTGTCAGTTGGGGATCTATATGGTCACATGGACAAGAGACATCTATTTAACATTTCATTTGATCAAAAATACCTCTGGTGTGTGGTGTGTAGAGAATGTCTACTCAGTAGCTGTAATTTTAAACTGCTTAACATTCATTAACCAAACAAGTCTCCAAACACCTTTGTTTTATATCTATTTTCTAGTTGTGATACTAAGATACAGAAATGGTGATTATTACTAATGCTGTCACCTCAAAAGACTTCCTCTGCCCCCTACACAGCCCTCAAAACTGATTTGGGCTAAACAAGAGATCTGAGCTAATATGTAGATACAATTATAATCCTCAGTATTGTTACAATAGGATTTGGACAAAAGGTGAGATGCTGCTCTGAAGTCATCATGAAATGGCTTGTGACACACCATCCAACACCCTAAAATGGCTCAGATTTTCCTAAAAAATGTAAAGGTCCTGAGAACATTAGCTTCTAGGTTCAGTCAGTTCAAAAACTTCATAAATATATCATCTTGTGGCACAATGTGCTTGCTCTCTTACTGCTCAGGTATCTCCTACTGGCCCATCTGAGGATTGGTTTGCATACAGTCCGACACCTCTTTCTGTAGTTGCTCTGCCCATTGTACTACTCCATGGCCTCTCTCATGCTCCTGAAGCTGCAGCACTTTCTCCTTTGTGGGTCAGCCCTCAAGCCAAGTCACACTGAAGTTCTCCCCTTCAGGAGTATTATGAAAGTCTCTTTCCAAACTGCCACCTGCAGGCCCCATATAAGCAGTCCGTACCCATGCCACTCCTGAAGTATTTTTAAGGAACCTGGGTCTGCCCTCTCCATCAGGTTCCAATCCAGGGACTTATCCCAGCAGCTCATATCTTTACTCTCCCAGCCTTTACAATGCCTTCCTTGGTCTGCATCCTCTCAGATGATTACAGACTTCTACTCTTCTCCCTTGCAGTAGGGAGTGTGACTGCAGACTCCCTTCCCTGTTGCCAGTTTCTTGGCTTTACGGAAGCCCTGCTTGTTTCTGGCCAGGAGGGCTTCATCCCCAGGCAAGCCTCACTGCATCTGGACTACCCTCCATGTGCAGCCTAAGCTAGTTGGCCACTCACCCTTATTCACTCCTCCAGGTGTGTGGTGAATGCCCCATGATACTGCTGTAAAGGATTAAAAGTACCATTCATGAAAAACCTGGAAACAACTGTAAGTCACTCTGCTATAATAAGACAACTGAGCCTGTTTTGGCAGTGTAATGGGGCTAGAACCTAAGGTCAAAAGGGCTATAGAGAAGTCCTCTAGGCTGCTAGAGTGGTTAGGAAGAAACCAGCTGATCAGAAGCCAAGAGTGACTATAGAAGATGCTGCAGGACAAGAGGCAGATGAGTTGCAGCCCAGACCTGGAAAGGGGAAGGCCAAAGGTGGCTGGCTGAAGACAGAACCAAGGACAGCTCAGAGTGGGGTGCTGTTTAGGACACTGTCTCCATAAGAAGAAGCCCTGGAGGCACTACTCTTCTACTGAGTGGGGAGGAAATGGATTGAGAGTATGAACTGGACTGAGGGTAAGAGTGGGACACTGGGATGGTGCCCCAGTAAAGTATGTGCTCCAGAAGGGGTCATGATTACACACAAGGCTGTGGGACTGGGCCAGGGGGGCTAAATAGCCGAAAAGGCTGAAGATTGAGGGCAGTGCAGGCACACACATTCAGCCAAATGAGGGTGCTCATTGGAGGTGAGTGTCATGCCGTTAAAGGCAGTTACTGAACTAGCTGCTTAATTTGAATCAAAACTGTCTTGCTGCCCAAATTTTGTGACCAAAAATGATACAGCATATTGACACAGAACATACCTGTTAACAAAACAGTACTTCTTTTGTTAAGAGAAAGTGGTTTATTCTTTCAAACATCAGTTCTTCTTTTCTTAATTAAGGAACAAATGACACTGTCAGGCAGAACATCTGAAATTCTCTTACTAATAACCAATTACAGAAAATGGCATTCAAGTACAATATATTGTAAAGAAACTTTTTCAGGATAAAATGAAGTGAAAGTGAAGCAAATGAAATAAATGCTATGTGGATTAGAGCTTCCCAAAAAAGTCTTCATATTTTGTTAGGAGTACTTTTCCATTCCCTCTTTGACCAGACACTCCTGAAGGTAAATAACTCTAGAAGAGATAAACACCGAGATAAATCTTAGTGAGTAATACTGGTTCTCTTACCAGTGCTAAGCCAGTGCAACAATTAGCTATTGGCCTAAGATGTACTTGAGCAGAAATATTGTCCACTGTTTCCAAGAAGAATATTTATGGTCTAAAAGATTGGTGGTGTTACAATACAACATGCAAGTATACAGTGTAGCAAGTCTTGCAAAATTCTTCACACAGTATGTCACAACCAATAATATGGGGTTAATTACTTTGTATTCCCAAAAGTTCTGTGGTTGCTAGCACCATGCAGTTCTTAATATATGTCAGTTTATTAGAATGGTCTTAATTTAGTTATTACTTTTTAATGACCCATAAGCACCATAAAGGTCCTGAAAAAACCCACTATTGACCATCGAAAAAAAGCCAAGCAGAATACATGTTTCTTATCATACTGGGAGCTTATTCAATCTGGGTATGTCTACACAGCAAAGTTATTTTGAAATAACTTTACTAGCATCTACACAGCCAAACCACTATTTCGAAATTAATTCGAAATAGCTGAGCACTTATTTCGAATTTGGTAAACCTCATTCCCTGAGGAATAACGCCAAATTTGAAATAGCTATTTTGAAATAAGTGCTGTGTGGACACTTATATCGAAATAGGGGGCCTCCAGCCTTCCCAGGGTGCCCTGGTGGCCACTCCTGCCTCAACCAAGAAAACCCTCCCTGGAGCCCTTAAAGGGGTTGACTCTGGCCACGGTGCCTGTGCCAGCTCCAAGCCTGCCAGTCCAGAGCCAGCAGTCACTGAGGGTGGGGGGAATGAAACTCTGGTGAGACTGGGGAAAGGAGGTGGGAGAGGGGAAGAGAGAGGGTGGGAGGGGGAAACCTGAGAGGAGGGAGATGGAAGGGGGAAGCAAGGGCAAGAAGGGGGAGGGGAAGCTCAGGGTTCATGGGGTCTCGCTGGTCCAACTTGATTTTCATGCAAACCTGTCCCTGGGCTCACATGTGGCCTTTGGTGGCCAGGCTGGCAGCTCCTCCCTGGACCAGGAAGGTGTTTGCCTTCTCTGGGCCCTGGCAGGCTCCTGGGAACTGGCAGACTGCTCCTGGGGAGCGGTGGAGGGCTGGCTGCCAGTGGCTTGCTGGCTCATGTTTTGGGGCCACTGGGTCAGTAGCAGTGACTGCTAGAAGATTGACCTCCGGAGCATCAATCTTTTGGTAAGTATAGATGTGCCTTAACTGTTGGAAGGTTACAAAAATAGTTACAAAAATGAAAAGTACTTTGTAACACTGACAGGCAGAATCGAACTTGGGAGCTCTGGAGCTTAGTGTATGAGCTAAAAGCCAGCCACCTGTTAGTTAAGGCTGTAGAGAAGACTCATTATTCTCTCTGTAAGTAGTCTCAGTGCAATTAGATGGGACAATGAACCACACCCAGAATGTGTGTAGGTTACAACTTCAACATTGTGCTAGCATATATAACGAGGATAGCAAAACAGCATTATTTGTTAGTCCTCATTGAAGGAGTGATTTCATCCTCATTTACGGTATGTTTTTCAGCAGCTTTCTTTTCAAGCGGGTGTCCACCCCATGCATCCCTTAATTTATCCACTCATTCCTACAGTTCATCCAGCCCACTGCTCTTTATAAGGCTAATGGAAGAGTTGTTTTTGATCATTTCATTTCAGTAACTCTGATAAAGGTCTTCTCATCTTGTGCCAGTCAAGCTTCAAAAACATTGGGGTTTTAAGACGGTTTCTTCTTTGGTATCTAACTTGCTCTTGCTTATGATTCATATCCATAGGAACAAGCCATTCTGACATATGATCATATAAATCATCAACCTCTTTCAGTGTGGATTTCTTGTCATCTCCAGATTGCTTTATTGAGGTCATTATAGGGCGCTGCTGCCAGTGCTATTTGTCTTCTAATTTTGTTCTCACTTCTGTCTTTTCAATCCATTTTATTTCCCAGGCAAATATACATTCAATTATTTCAATAGGTCATCCATTCAGTGACAGAGATCCAATTCATTAACTTCTGTTATTGGTATGAATGACACCATGAGTTGTTGGGTTCTTAGAGCATCCATAAACCTGGGGTCCTTCACCTCAGTCTCATTCTTCAGCAGGGTATAAAACACAAGCAGTGAACTAGATAGATGGGAAAAGCCCCCAATAAAGCTTGTTATTAAGCAAAAAATTAATATTAAGGAAACAGTTTCAAATTCTGCTATCTTCACTGAAATTGTGTCTTTCATTTACTGGAAGAATTGAATTCCATAAGGAACTGTGATTGTACTTTTCAAGGTCCAAGACAAGCTATGGGTCAGACCTCAATTAGGGTGCAAAATTTATGGAATTTACTAAGGCATCACCCCCATTTCCTCTGTTCCTCCTCCCCTGGGCAGTGTTACTGAAACATTTTCTAAACATTGCTAAATCTTCGTTAGCCAAGGAATAAAGTGGCCATATGAGACACTGAGGATCACAGGATTTCACTTAGGATATATACCATTTTCCAAAAACTCCCTCTGTCAGAACCATTCCAACCAATATGAATCAACTGGGTAGATTTAGCCCCTGGTTATACTTCTTTCTAGAGAAAATTGAAAAAAAAATAGTTCAAAACTTTTCAGTAACTAATTGTGGGTTTTGGAAAATAATTTGTTAAAATAAAACATTAAAAGCTGAATATTTTTGTTAAACTGCTTTCAAAAACCTGAAATGTTTTGGGATTTAGTTTGGGGTTTGTTGAGTTTTTCTTTTGTTTTTGTTTTGTTGTTCTTGGTTGGATTTTTGTTTTTAATGAAAACAAAAAATATTGAAGGAAATTTTGGGAAAAAATCAGTTGCATGGTTTGAACAGCCAACAGTTGAGATCTATTTTCAAATAAAACTGAAAATCAGATTGTTTAAAGGAAAAGTGTTATAGTGACAAAATACTATAAATTTATTTAAATGTACTAAAGTACTCTGAGTGGAATAAGCAAAATTTTCTACACTGTATTGTATGAGACATTGTACAGTTCACCAAATTATTTATTAATACAGAAAGATACTTTTACATTAGCCCAGAGGAGCCAAACAATACTATCTAAGCTATTTCAGGTGTTTTCCTATGTGTAGGATAGGAGCAGTTAATATGTTTAATTATCTTGATGCTTCCACGGAAAAAAAATAGTTTTGGATAATACTAGTTTTGGATGCCACTAGACAGTGGCTGACCACCTCACTAATTCCCATCAAGTTTAACTTCATGAGCATAGTTTTTAAGCTATTCCTCTCCCTCCCAGGTTTTCTTCACATATCTCTGTGGCAAGTAGAAACTGAATCATATTATTTTTCACTTGCCTCTTCCATGAAATGTGCTTCTTTTATCCAACAGTTGTCCATCAATGTGTTTCTTCTGGCTGACCCGCAAACAAAAAATCATGTTCGGTAGGTTGTTGGGGTTTGGGTTTTTTTGAAAGGGTACTTTGTTTTTCTTTTGGCTGCTTTCTGGCTGTCTTTTCCTGAGAAAGCTTTAAGGGTTCTTATCTAACTGATCTGTACTAGAGTGCATAGAACATATGCTTTCCTTCCATTTCCTTCCATTTCCTTCTACCACTAGTCTTTTCCCATAAATAAAAACCCAAACATTGCCTGTATTTGATATTCTGCTATGCTGCAAAGTCATTTTGGTTTTTAGTAGGTATCTTGGGAGCATTCATGTTCATCTCTTGATATTGGGAAATCACTTACAACAAATTAATTGTATGCTAAAGTCCTTGAATAATATCATTTTTAGCAACTTAATAAATTAGTATTTATAAAAGTGCTTTGAGATCCTTAGATGAAAGGTTTCCATTATTGTTGGTTTTCCAAACTGTGTCCCAAGTGTATGCTGGTATGTAATCCTGCATGACATTTGCTTTGAAGTATTTAAGCTAAACAGGAATGCCACAGCTTACAACTGATTGTGGTTTTTGATAAAAATCTTCCTATTCCTTTGCATCTGCTCACTCTGTGAAGGTATAAGTTTTCATTATTCTTGATTCATATTTTATTAAGAACAAGATTAGCTTGCCATTCACTTGTCTCAAGTCACTGGGTGCTCTAACAATGTCCTTCAGTGTAACCACAGCAACCTTGCATATATGGTATTGTGGATATCAACTGATTGATGCAGTCATCTTTGATAACAAAATACAGGACTATGTAGCACTTTAAAGACTAACAAGATGGTTTATTAGATGATGAGCTTTCGTGGGCCAGACCCACTTCCTCAGATCAAAGTGGGTCTGGCCCACGAAAGCTCATCATCTAATAAACCATCTTGTTAGTCTTTAAAGTGCTAAATTGTCCTGTATTTTGTTTCAGACTAACACGGCTACATTTCTGTCATCTTTGATGTTTTCTTTGCTGCAAACACCTCCAACTCACTGCACTAATTCTTTATATTTAGATGTATTTTTTTCTGCTCCTCTACCAGTGAATGGGTACTAAGCTTTAACTATGGTTCTTGATACTAGAAAATGTATGCCATAGTAAAGAAAAGGATTCCTTTCCCCATGATTACTCTTAACACAGGAGAAAGACAGTTTAGCAGGAAATACTCATCTGGGATGTAAATAAAAACATTGATGGTCAATACAGTTTACGTGAACAACTTGAGCCAAATTCAAAAGTTTACATATGTTAGGAGATCTAAATTGCTATTCTGGTCAGCTCATATTCATAACTTATGAAAGGGATACTACCAATGGACACCATGTAAACTCACACACATTTACCAATGTGTATCTTATCTACTAGACCCTGAATGTGACCCATTGACTCTAAATGAGTTTATGGAAGTGTAAGTAAATATAAACCAATGTAACGTACACACCAAGGAATAGGCCCTCTGACAAGGTGAGGTGAAGGGGGTAATTTCTCCGGGGGATAGTGATTCTAAAGGGCCCGGGGCTCCCACTGCTGCCACTGCTACTGCAACAGTACCTGGAGCTCACCTTACCCAAGGGCCTGGCATGGCTGTCATCTCCTCTGCCATGGAACAAGAAGGCAGGAATATAACAAGAAAAATAATTAACAGGAAGCTGTAATAATATGTAAACTAAAAATAGGTCATCATACTTTAGCCCGAGGTGGGCAAATACCAGCCTGCAGGCCAGATCCAGTCCACCAGGGTTAACTCCTGGTGGGTCCCCATTGCTATATTTAACTGCATGGCTATGGGTACCGGTCATCACCATTCCCAGACAATGGAAGATGCAGGAAGCGGTGTCCCAGTCTGCACCACTTCCCGCAGCTCCCATTGGCCAGGAACAGCGATTTGCAGCCAACAGGAGCTGTGATTGCTGGTACCCATGACTGTGCAGGGAAATATAGCGGCAGCTTGCCAGGGGCTAACCAAGTTATTGCCCTCCTCTACGTTGGCCTCTCAGTTAAAATCTTAGATTTTCTTCTGGCCTCTTAGCCAGAAAATTATTTCAGTTTAGATTTCTCTCCATGAGTAAATGGTGTAGATTGCAATCAAGCATTGTAGGAAGAGATTGTGCATAAATGAATCTAACTTTTATCCCTGAACACATTACCTCAGAAATGGCTCTGTGGATGTGCCACTCATACTCTGACTCATTGTAGGACATAACTATTATGATGGAATTACTTCTACCAATTTAAGTAAATTAAATGGTGGGTCATTTTCTGAATTCAATATGAAAACTGGCATAATAATATTGATTCTAGTCAGTGACCTGTTAAAGATTAATCTCATTGATTTAACACCATATAATTTATTTGAAGACTTCTCAGCCCTGCTGTTCTTGAGTATATTTATTTCCCTTCCTGAGGAGGCTCTTTGGAGGAGCTCCAAAACCAATAAAAGAAAGGGTGGGGAGAGAATGAGTAGGGAGGAGAAAACTTCAGCACTGCTGGCAGTTTTTGATAAATTTGAGCAGTCAGTCTTGAATTCCATATTACCTGTGGTGAAGCAATAGGCCCTTCTGGACTTATTTGGGGCTCTTTGGATGAAGCATTCTATGGATGGCAGGTGTCAGTTACGGACATTATTATTATTTTAAAGAAGACTTCACTGTGGAAATCTTTATAGAGCCGGATTTCTCATTGTATCCAGGTAGTATAATATGCCCGGCTATAAAGAAGGCTTCTATATTTCTGTAAGGTACCCTTGATCAAGGGTCTTGAATTGCAATCATAATGCTTCCTTTAGAGGCAAGCCATTGCACAGCAGCTATGCACTTACAGTATATATTTTTATCTCTCAGATGAGACAGGAAGAGGCCAGTAAGAACATTTTTCATAAGCAAAAAGGTTTAAACCTTGAATATAGACTTTTAAAACTTGCATATATTTCAAGTTATTGGTACTTGGCTGCTCCATAATGAAAGCTGTGGTCAATAAATAACCCAGAGCAAAAGTAGACTGATTTCAGGTGAGGAAAATGCCAGACAGCCAGAAAGAAATCATCTATGCAAGGAGTATTACTTTGATATGCACCAGTTCTTCACTCTTACTGCATTCTTTGGACCAGATTCTGATCTCAGTTATTCAGGGTAAACCCAGAGTAATTCTTGTGATTTCATTAGCAATGTAGCTGATGTTCACTGTTGTAAGCTTCTATCCTCCATGGTTCAGTTCAATCCTTTTTTATTTATTTGTATTGAGATATTCACAGGTACATCGATGATAACCATGGTCCAAACACCCCACAGAAAGAACAGACAGTTGAACCTGCAATAAAACACAGTTAAGTCAACTGATGGTACATGACAACATTAATATACTGTAAAAGTATATCAGGTCTTTTATGAAAGCTTGTAATGTTCTAAACTTAATAATCACTATGAGGTTCTCTGGGTACATAAATACACAGTTCTTTATGTACATAAATACATACATTCATAAGCATGAATAAATATATTTATTTATGTACATAGAGAACTGTGCTTCTAAAGAGAAGCAATCAGAGAGGGAGAGGTACAAAGTCTTTATCCAGAACCGGACTCAAGAAAGGATCAGTACAACCCTGGAAAAGACAGGATGCTAAGGATTCAGTTTAAGGAGATGACACACTGAAACCCTTTAAATAACAGTGACCAGTCCTGAAAATATGACCAGGCACTAGGTTAATTGTGATAATTCATGATAGTTACCTCAATGAAGGAATTTGTGGGCTCAGATCCAGGGGTTCTACAAACTGGGATGTATATTAAGCAAGATATCTGAAGGACAGTCAGGCTATGTCTACATAGCAGCATTATTTCAGAATAACTTGATATTATTCCAAAATAACAGTCCACATCCACACACAAGCAGTTATTTCGATATAATGTTGAAATAATGTTGAGCTGGAGGACTGCTTACTCTGATTCCTGTAGTCCTCATTCTACAAGGAGTAAGGGAAGTCGGGGGAAGAGTGCTCTGTCTTGAAATAACTGCTGTGTAGACAGCACCAAAAGTCAAAATGAGCTGTTTCGACTTAAGTTACACAATTAGTGCAGCTCAAGTTGCGGAGCTTTTTTCGGGTTTAGCCCTGCTGTGTAGACATGCCCTCAGTGTGTCAACCCAGAGCATAAGTTATGGTTACCTATACTGTATGTGTCAGAGACCTTGCAGATAGATGTAAGTCCCATCTCCACTGAAAACAGTGGCATAAAATTCATGTTGATTTCTTTGGTACAGAATCTGACCCGCAGAACGTTCTAAACAACTCATGTGTTCTCAAGAGCTGATAAGATGGCCCAATGTCTCTGTAGTATCTTGTCTTCCCTGGAAGTGGGAGGGCAATGGAGCCGGTTGCACTTCCTGATTCTCAAGCAAGTTTTGGGCTGACTAGAGCTTTAACACAGTGTCCCTTGGGTATGTCTACACTGCAGCTGGGCGTGAGCCTCCCCGTCTGGCGAAACAGCTTGTGTAGTGGGGCCCATGTTAGTGTGCTGAAAATACCAATATGGATGCTGCAGCTCAGGCATTTAAGACCTCTGGCTCCCTAGGCTTGAGCCTAAGCCACAATGCCCATACTTCTATTTTTACTTTGCTATCCTCAGACCTGCTAGCATGAGTCTGACACCACTAGCAGAGAGGTGTGCTCCCTGCTGTGCAGTGTGTAGGTATATCCCTGGGCTCAATCTGCCCCACCCTCTTTAAGCTCTTCCAGCACCTTCCTTGGAATGCCCCACATTGGCAGTGGGAATCCTCAGCAAGGGAAATTCATTCACTTTTCAAACCTTTTCACAAAGCAAACGAAGATGGTCACAAGGTTCGGCCACACCTGGCTACCTGTATTTTGAAATTAGTGAACCAAAAGGTGAAGATCCATAACCATACAACCATGGAAATCAGTGAGGTTTCTTTGGCCTAAAAGTTTCTTGCTTAAGCTTCTTTTTTTCTGACTAAAGCTTATATTAATTAAAGAATACTGCCTGTTTATTTTAGTACAGATAGTTACAGGGCTGGCCTTACCATGAGGCGGCCGCCTCAGGTGCCAGACTGTGGAAGGGTGCCACTAGGACCCAGAGTGTAGAAAATTGTGTCTGCTGCTGGTGCATATGTATTCTCTCTGCTCTAGATGCACAGAAATGGTGGCGTGCTGTGCTGGTGGAAGGAGGGCACAAGAGACATAACAGGCAGGCAGGAGAAAAGGGAGTATGGGGGCATCATTTGAGCTCCCCACCTCAGGTGTCAAAATGTTGTGGGCTGGCCCTGGATAGTTATTAGTTATTGACATTATCTTTTAAAAAGTATGTAGATATTTGCATAAGCACCGACTTGGAGCATCTGCAGAGTAAATTTAGTGAATGCTCAGCACCCACAGGAAGCCAATCTGCCCCCACTCACCCACCTGGTGCGTCTTATCTGTTGGTAGCCCCACTGATTAATTCCTCCCCCACCTTCCCAGAACTCATAGTCAGCCTGTGGAACTCCTTGCTAGAGGATGTTGTGAAGGCCAGGACTTTGAGAGCTTAAAAAAGAGCTACATGAATTCATGGACCATAGGTCCATCATTGGCTACTAGCCAGGATGGGCAGGAATGGTGTCTCTAGCTTCTGTTCCTCAGAAGCTGGGAATGAATGACTGGGGATGGATCACTTCATGATCACCTGTTCTGTCCATTCCCTCTGATGCATTGGCCACTGTCAGAAGACAGGATACAAGGCTAGATGGACCTTTGGCATGATCCACTATGGCTGTTTGTATGTTCTTGTGCCGCCTGCTTGCTGTGAACAGCAGTTTTGTGGTGTTCAGGAGTCTCCAGGCAGGAAGGAGAAGGAGTAGGATTGGACTGTGCTTGAGGGAATAGGAGGACAGAGGTGAAAAAGAGGCAGGGCAGGGTGGAGGCTTTGGGGAAGGGGGGATTGGGCATAGGGTGGAGGGGGGGGGGATCAAGCACCTCTTGGGTAGAAGGAAAGTAAGCACCTAGGGTTATCTGGCTCCTGTAAATGAAGTATTTACTGATATTTACATTATATAAAATAATTAGCTAGGAACAGTAACATAGTATTATAAAGTAATTCCTCAAACTGCCCTCTAATTGTAATTCCAAAGTGGAAATTCTTTTCTGAAACTAGTATTGTCTTTAGACAGATTAAGCAAATTATTGTGTATTTTTATTAACAGTTCTTGAAGAATAGTCTAACACAAGACTGGTGACTAACCACAATATATAATTCCTCATAAAAGCTAATTGACAATTGCGTTTCTTAAAGAGCACAGGAATTAATCATGATTAAAATCATTACAATGAAATCCAAAGGAATTAAAAATGATTTACCACTAATCGAACATTTTTGTAAATATTATGACTACTGAAGGTGGTACTAATATCGGTTAATAATTCAACAGCCTAGAATTCCCTATTTCATAAACACATTGCCTATAAATTATACGATAGTAGCTGAAAGGTAACATTGCTTGTTCATGAATGTGACATGGCTTATGTAAGAAGTAACAATTTGGCTCTGTTACTACTGACACTTTCACATCAACATGCTCAGCACTAAGACCATGACACACTTTATGTAAAATCTTAAACTGATTTAGCCTCATGCCATATACAGGCAGTCCCCGAGTTACGCGGATCCGACTTATGTCGGATCCGCAGTTACGAACGGGGATTTTCTCGCCCCGGAGGACTGGAGCGGCGGGACGCCTGGTCCCGCCGCCCACCTCCTCCAGGGCGAGAAAAGCTGCTCCCCGTCTCCCTGGTCTGCTGGGGGAGCCAGCAGACCAGGGAGACGGGGAGCAAAGCGGCGGAGGACCAGGCCGGACCCACGGTGCTGATCTGGAAGCGCCCCGGTCCGGCCCCGGGTCCTCCGCCGCTTTGCTCAGCGTCTCCCTGGTCTGCTGGGGGGGGACACAGCTAGTGCCCCCCCCCCCCCAGCAGACCAGGGAGACGTGGAGCAAAGCCCGGGGCCTGTGGTAGAGCAGGTGGGGCGCTGCCGGTTGGTCCCGCAGCACCACTCCTTGGCGCTACTGGACCAACCCGGCAGCACCCCAGCTGCTCTGCCCCAGGAGTCCTGATTCAGCCGCTGCTGATCAGTTTCAGCAGCGGCTGAATCAGGACGCCTGGGGCAGAGCAGCTGGGGTGCTGCTGGGTTGGTCCAAGAGCGCCGAGGAGCGGCCGCGCTACTGGACCAACCCAGCAGCACCCCAGCTGCTCTGCTCCAGGGGTCCCCAAGTCAGCCGCTGCTGAAACTGACCAGCGGCTGACTACAGGAAGCCCGAGGCAGAGTTGCTCTGCCCCGGGCTTCCTGGAATCAGCTGCTGATCAGTTTCAGCGGCAGCTGACTTGGGGACGTCTGGGATTCTTAAGTTGAATCTGTATGTAAGTCGGAACTGGTGTCCAGATTCAGCCGCTGTTGAAACTGATCAGTTTCAGCAGCGGCTGAATCTGGATGCCAGTTCCGACTTACATACAGATTCAACTTAAGAACAAACCTGCAGTCCCTATCTTGTACGTAACCCGGGTTGCCTGTATTGACAGTAAACAAATAGAGAGATACAATTATGGGGGAGCACAATATTAAAATAATAATAGATATGAAGACAATTTTCAGGAGAAATAAACTTTCCCATATTATTTGAAGTAATATAATATAAAGTGGTGGTGACGATGATTACACACGGTGTGCTAAGAGCTGAAAACCTTATCCTCTAGGGCCCTGATCTTGCAGTGACTTCTTGTGGGCAGGCACTTGTGACCACATCAAGCCCCACTGAATTCAGTAGGACTCCAGTAGGCCAACAGTTCTCAGGCCACAAATGTCATTACAAGGTTGTGGCGCAGATTTAAGCCTAAGACAAATGAGGGGAGATGGAATAAAACAAAGCACGGTCAAAAGTTACTATCACAAAATCAGGTGATTATTTAAACTTGTTATGTATACTCAGGGCAAAACTTTGTGCTGTGCTTCTAGGGCTTCATCTAGATTTCAGGCTTATTTCAGAAGAAGCTTTTCCGGTAGTGATCTTCCAAAAAATCTTCTTTTGAAAAAGAACATCCACGCAGCAAAAGCACTTTGAAAAAGTGATCTGCTTTTTCAAAAGATAGCGTCCACACTGAATGGATACTATCTTACATTTAAGCTGTGATTACTATGGATGCAGTGGCCACCAGGGCACCTGTGTTTTTTCCTCTTTCCTCTTCTTTCAAAAGAACTCCCTCTTCCCTGTCCACACACGCCTTTTTCTGAGGGTACGTCCAGACTACATGCCTCCGTCGACGGAGGCATGTAGATTAGCCAGATAGGCAGAGGGAAATGAAGCCGCGATTAAAATAATCGCGGCTTCATTTAAATTTAAATGGCTGCCCCGCTCTGCCGATCAGCTGTTTGTCGGCAGATCGGGGCAGTCTGGACGTTCCCCTGTCGCCAGAAAACCCTTTTGTCGACCGCCCCGTTATGCCTCATCCCACGAGGCATAACGGGGCGGTCGACAAAAGGGTTTTCTGGCGACAGGGGAACGTCCAGACTGCCCCGATCTGCCGACAAACAGCTGATCAGCAGAGCGGGGCAGCCATTTAAATTTAAATGAAGCCGCGATTATTTTAATCGCGGCTTCATTTCCCTCTGCCTATCTGGCTAATCTACATGCCTCCGTCGACGGAGGCATGTAGTCTGGACGTACCCTGAAAGAGCTCTTTCGGAAAAAGGCTTCTTCCTCATAGAAAGAGGTTTACCAATGTCAGAAAAAACCCTTTGTCCTTTCGATTTTTTTTTTGAAAGAACACAATTGCAGTGTGGATGTAAGTGAAATTTTTTCGGAAAAACAGCCGTTTTTCTGAAAAAAACTCTGTAGTGTAGACATAACCTAAGAGATACAGTACAGAAATCATAGCCCAGGGAGTGATGCTATTAAAGTGGCTTTAACTGATCCTGGATGCTTCAGAGGCTAGAGAGACTTCCAGGACTTCCTTGTCCTACACAGAGCTCTTGTTAGCTCATTTTAATCTTCCCCTGCATTTAACTAAAATGTCTTTGCATTCTTCCTCTGATAGGCTCATCTCATCCCCTAAGTCAATTTATATTCCATAACACCAGATTCTCTGTCATTTTGGATTTTTAGGACATTAAAAATATGATCCTAGTCGTACACTGAACCAGACTCACTCAAAAAAAAAAATAAGGCAGTCAAATTGGATTTTTCTACCATTTTTACCAGAAAATGGAAATAGAGCAAAGTTGAGTTAGATACAGAGGTAAAATCTGGAAATCTCTCTTTTAATTTAATATAGATGTACTAGATGAAAGAGGAGTCTAAAATTAGGTAGAGCATATTTAAATCTAATTAGGCAGAGGGTATTTAAATGGATTTACTAAAGGCATTACCATGTCGAAGCAAATAAATTATCCAGATGCACTGCTAGCTAGATTAATATATAGGAAATAGAAGAAAAGAATTTGGATTAATTTAGTGTCTTCAATATTCTGAGTACTCCAAAGCATTGGGCATGCAGGAAAACCTAGCAGTCTGATGCACTCACATAGACTTAGATGACACAGTCTATTTAATTGTTAAGGAAACTTCACCCAGACAGACAGGTTTACTTTTGTGGTAATTTCAAAAGTGCCATTGAAGTTTTAATGATTCCCTGGGCAATTAACAGCAATGTCCAGAAGGCACTTTCATTTTACTATCTTACCCAAATGTTGGCAACTCTAATATAAATAACCCCACATCTCAGACACCTTGGCCAACCTACCTTTGCATTGCAGTCTCATCCCCAGAGCCAAAATTATCTTGGTCCTACATTACTATAACCTCCGCTTCATTTATTCTCAACTCTTTCTCTAATCAGTTTACCCACAATTCCACTGCAAAAATCATCTTATTATGCTGCTTACATAATTTCCTTCTATTAATTTCGCCAATAATTTCTTTTCTTCAACAGTGTTCAGTGAATGCACCTTGTCCTCACTTACAAGGACTTACAGAATCCTGCCCTAGTTTCTATAGTTCTTTTCTTGTGCTTCCTCCTCCTCCTCCCAGATTGCTTATGTTCTTCCCAATTGTTTTACCACCCTGCTTCCTTAAAGCTCAATTCTTTAATCTGTACAATGCCAGATTATGGGGGTGGTCCTTGAGTGCCGCGGAACACTAGGAGATACACCTGCCTCCCAAGGCTGTTTACAGAGAGGAGTCTGTGACGGGGTGCGGTCACAGACAACCCCTCGGGGGTTCACATGGCCACTGCCACTCATCTTCCTGCTCTCTGGGGCTCCTCACTGCCCAGTCCTGCTGGGCCAGCTCTGCTGGTCTCTCCCAGCCAAAGGTTCCAACCTGAGGTTCCTTCCTCACTGAGAAGCAGTACAGACACTGAACTACTTCAGGTCCAAGGAGAGTGCAGTTTAGGGACCAGCCTCCTGGGATATCACTCCCCAGATAGGGTTGCCAGGTGTCTGGTATTCAGCACCTCACAAAGGACCAGTAAAAAAATTCAGAGAATACCGGACACCTAAAATGTCTGGTAGTTTTTGAATTTTTCCCTGGCCAGGAGGCGAAAATGCTGGGCACCTGGCAACCCTACAAACACTCAGAGCCTCCCCCCACTCCACCCCACCCCACCCCCGAAGCCCTCCCCTGGCTCTCAGCACCCCCAGCCCTCATGCTTACTTGGTTCCCCCAAAGCTGCCGGCACAAAGTGGCTGCCGGCCAAAATACCTAGGGGAAGCAATGCCTGGGTCTTAGTGCTGATCCGCTCCTTCTATCCCTGCACTAACTAAAGGGGACATGCTTTTAATGCTGTTTTATTTTAAATTTTTTTTGGCTTACTTGAAGTCCTTTTTTTTTTTTTTGCTCAACAATTTTGGACTCCCCCCCCCCTTTTTTTTCCCTTCAACATTTTTTCCCGTATTTTGGGGGGGGGGGAGCGTTCGGTATTTTTATTTCAACCATCTGGCAACCCTATCCCCAGATTTACCAAAGAATCTTACCAAAGAATTAGGTAAGTGACCTTTAAGAATGAAAGGGGGAATGTGCACACTGGTTGCCCCCCAGATAACAATAGCTTACACTGGGTTTGTAAGAAAATAAAAATGGTATTATTAAGTTGAAGCAGTAACATTTAAGTAGTAATAAGTGAAAACAGGCAGAGCAAAGTAGGTTACAAATCAAAAGAAACAAAACCGCTTGGCTAATTCTATGCTGAAACCTCAGTACAAACTTAATCAAACTCACCCTAAAACGTCTTTTCCAGCTGTCCCTCCAAACCAGGGCTTTCTTCCACACTCTGGGGTCTCTGGCCCCTTCCTTCAGGTGCAGCCCAGCCAAAAGACCTAGGCCTCTGCTTTCCTATTCCTTTTGTTAAGGAGTTGAGGCAATTCCCTACCAAACACTGCTCAGACTTAAGGACAAAAGATTGTTTTACAGTGGCTCATCTAGAAATTGCAGGAAACACCCTCCATGTCTCCCATTCACACATTGAAAACTCACAAATTATTCCCCACTCCCTGTGTCTAATTTTACACACACAAATGATACATACAACAGAGTAAGATAAACAGAACTAGCAAATCATGACATGAAGATTGAAGGGTTACATGAAATAATTCACTCAAACCACCTGTGAGTTATGTATATTCATGTCCATGAGTCCAGTTCATAAAGCATGGGGAGGGGGTCATCACAGAGTCCATCACAATTAATGCACATTATTTCACCCCCTCTTCATAATGCAATCATTTCCACAAACCAGTCATAACCTAACAGCCATGTTCCACATTATTATGTACAAACACATCAAACAATACATTATGGAGGAAACCATTACATGAATAACAAGTAGCAACCCAATTCCATTTTTAAGATCTGATAAAATAATGGTTTGAAAAGAAAGTAATTATTCAGCAAAACCAATCTCAATGTGTGATTTTTGAGATAGCAGATGAAACCCATATCAGAAAGAACACCATTATGTGTCAAAAGGAAACAAGACTATAAGGATATTTGATGACATAAAGACAACACTTTTAAAACAAATAAAAACAAGTATTTTTTAAAATAAACATGATATAGAAATTATCTATGGAATTCTCTGTCGGAAGCTAGTGGTAAGACACACAAAATTAATTTGGAGTCAGTTTTACAAATGTATGACATGCATTGGATAAGAATAATTGTGCCTTTCTTTTGCTATAATCCACTTGTGTAGAACAATCTCCCTCTTAGGCTATGTCTAGACTATAGAGTTTTGTCGGAAAAACAGCCATTTTTCCAACAAAACTTGAGTTACGTCCACATTGCAAGCTCATTCTTTAGAATGTAATTGAAAGAACAGAGCATTTTTTGCACAATTGGTAATCCTCATTCTTTCACAAAAAGCCGTGTGTGGATGGGGAAGAGGGTTCTTTTTTTCAGAAGAGGAAAGAGGAAAAAACACAGGTGCCCTGGTGGCCATTCTGTCCATAGCAATCACTGCTTACATGCAAGAGAGTGTCGAGGCAGTGTGGATGCTCTCTTTCTAAAAAGTGCATCACTTTTTCGATGCACTTTGGCAGTGTGGATGCTCTCTTGCACAAGAAGCCTTTAGAGTAAACAGCCTCAGTGTTGACCAGGACCTTTTCTTCTTCGTAAAGTTCTAAGCACCCACTTACCCTCTGATGTCACCTATCCTTGAGTCCTGTTCTTGTTCTTTCTGCATTGTACAGCCTCTCCCTGACTTACGAACCGGTTATGGACCAAGCAATTGGTCTGTAACACGGTTTGTTCATAAGTCAGACCCCACAGAGTTACATGCGACCGTGCTGTTCGTAAGCGTGGATCGCGTTCGTAACTCGGGGTCTGCCATTTACAACACCTTCGGTTGTAAATGCGAACGGTCGTAAGTCAACTGTTCACAACTCGGGGACTGGCTGTATTGCAGTGTCCCAAGCCCTCTGAAAACACCCCCTGTGGGACAGAGGCTGGGCTCGGATCCTTCACTGATTCTCCCTCTGTGTGGAGGGAAGAGCTCATGTAGTTTGCTCCACACAGCCACTTCAGAGGGATTACTCATGAGAGCAGAAAGCACCCTGGTAGTGTGTGTGAGGGGCGGTGTGTGTGTGTGTGGGGAGGCGGGTTGCATGTTCAGACCTAGGGTTTGTGAGCCTGATCCTAGGCCCAGTCATTGGCCTATAGTCTATACCTAGACTTTAGTAAGGCATTTGATACGGTCTCGCATGATATTCTTATTGATAAACTAGGCAAATCTAACTTAGATAGGGCCACGATAAGGTGGGTGCATAATTGGCTGGATAACCGTAGTCAGAGAGTTGTTGTTAACGGTGCTAAATCCTGCTGGAAAGGGATAACAAGTGGAGTTCCGCAAGGGTCTGTTTTGGGACCCGTACTGTTCAATATCTTCATCAATGATGTAGATATTGGGATAGAGAGTAGGCTTATTAAGTTTGCAAATGATACCCCACTGGGTAAGGTTGCAACTTCTTTGGCGGATAGGGACATAATTCAAAATGACCTTAGCAAGTTAGAGAAATGGTCAGAGGTAAACAGGATGAGGTTTAATAAAGAGAAATGCAAAGTGCTCCACTTAGGAAGGAACAATCAGTTCCATACATACAAGATGGGAAGCGACTGTCTAGGAAGGAGCATGGCGGAAAGGGACCTAGGGGTCATAGTGGACCACAAGTTGAATATGAGTCAACAGTGTGATGCTGTTGCAAAAAAAGCAAATATGATTCTAGGTTGTATCAACAGGTGTGTTGTAAGTAAAACTCGTGAAGTCATTCTGCCGCTCTACTCTGCACTAGTTAGGCCTCAGCTGGAGTACTGTGTCCAGTTCTGGGTGCCACATTTCAAGAAAGATGTGGAGAAATTGGAAAGGGTACAGAGAAGAGCAACAAGAATGATTAAAGGTCTAGAGAACATGACCGATGCAGCCAGGTTTCATGAACTGGGCTTGTTTAGTTTGGAAAAAAGAAGATTAAGGGGGGACATGATAGCGGTTTTCAAATATCTAAAAGGGTGTCACAAGGAGGAAGGAGAAAATTTGTTCCTCTTGGTTTCTGAGGACAGGACAAGGAGTAATGGGCTTAAAGTGCAGCAGGGGAGGTTTAGATTGGACATTAGGAAAAAATTCCTAACTGTCAGGGTGGTCAAATATTGGAATAAATTGCCAAGGGAGGTGGTGGAATCTCCCTCTCTGGAGATATTTAAGAACAGGTTAGATAGACATCTGTCAGGGATGGTGTAGACGGAGCTTGGTCCTGCCTTGAGGGCGGGGGGCTGAACTCGATGACATCTCAAGGTCCCTTCCAGTCCTATGATTCTATGATTCTATGATTGGGAGCCTTTCAGCATATATGTACTGCATTATTTAAGTGACTATTGTTATTACTGGTATTATTAATAATTTTATCCCATTTCTACAGTATGTTGTGACGTATGAGGTGAAGCCAAATGCTTTCAATCACTCAGGAAATGTGTAATGGCTCAGTAATGCATTCCCAGTTGTGTCTTTCAGCTTTTATGCAATGGCAATAAAAATATAAAATGTCTTTAATTAAGGAGAGAGGCTTGTTTTAGTGAGCAAATGTACTGTATAAATACAACAATTGTAGCATTTGAAGTAGGAATTTGTTTTTACTTTATTGCACCAATGGAATTTAAAAACAAACAATTTTTAAATCAATGCAGCTTTTTCTAATTTTCATGAGTATTAAATTCTGAATTTCTCAGATTTATGACAACATATGTGAACTGGAACATACCATTTACAATGAATGGTGAAAAACACTCATTTTCTCCTCTAGGTCTTAGTGTACAGGCAGTCCCCGGGTTACGTACAAGATAGGGACTGTAGGTTTGTTCTTAAGTTGAATCTGTATGTAAGTCGGAACTGGCATCAGCCGCTGCTGAAACTGAACAGTTTCAACAGCCGCTGAATCTGGACACCAGTTCCACTTACATACAGATTCAAGATAAGAACACCAGGCGTCCCCAAGTCTGCAGAGCAGGGAGACGCTGAACAAAGCGGCGGAGCACCCGGGTGCCGGACCCGCGCCGCTTCCAGCTGATCTGGAAGCGGCGCGGGTCCAGCCGGGTGCTCCGCCGCTCTGTTCAGCGTCTCCCTGGTCTGCAGAACAGGGAGATGCTGAACAAAGCGGCGGAGCACCCAGGGCCGGACCCGCGCCGCTTCCAGATCAGCTGACGGGGAGCAGCTTTTCTCGCCCCGGAGAAGGCGGGCGGCGGGACCAGGCGTCCCGCTGCTCTAGTTCTCCGGGGCAAGAAATCCCCGTTCGTAACTACGGATCCGACATAAGTCGGATCCGCGTAAATCGGGGACTGCCTGTATTTAAAAAATAAACAAGGAAATTAAACACTGAAGGCAGAGTTAAAATAATCTGGTTGCCTGGAAAGCTTTAGCTCACCATTTTAAAAAAAATTCATTGCTGAACATGCCAGTTTTAACATTTTTGATTACTGCAAAATGAATCCCCCCTTGTAATATAATGTCTATTGGCTTGTAATGTACAATGTACTATAGAGAGTGTATCTTTTAAATTATCATGAAATACCAATTGTTTGTTGGAAAGCAGAATTAACTCTAATTATTTCCCTTTATTTTCATAACATAATTCATATTGGATTCATCTGCAGCTAGTACTGAACACTCTGCCTTCATATAGCATGGAACACTTATTGATTTTTTTATCAATGTAATGAAATGATTCCCTTTCACATCATCCAGTAGAATAATGTCTATTGATTTTATTGCTCTCGCAGTTTAGACTGGCTTATCAGAAAAGTGCCCCCTCTGTATATCAACACAGTCCCTGAGATGCCTCTGGTAATAGCATAAGGTTGGAGATGCAGAAAGTATTCTGTTAGGTGAAAATGTAAGAGAGACAGTTAACAGAGTTTAGTTATTTTACTTACGTGTTATAAAGGAACCCACTAATCTTAAATCATACAGCGCATGTGAACGCGCACATATACACGCACATAGCCCAGCCTACCCTGCAAGTAACTGCAGTTGACCTGAAGCAAGTATAAGCTAGTGATCATTACTTATATCCTGTTAAGGTAGAATTAGATCCTGGATTTGGGCCTCAGATGGGAGAAATTGCTAGGCATCTCATAAATTTGAGTGGGAAGACTTGTCTGTTGTGGCCCACCTAGGGTATATCTACACTACATGGCTCCGTCGATGGAGTCATGTAGATGAGGGTTGTAGACATAGCAAAATGAAGTGGCAATTTAAATAATCGCCACTTAATTTACATCAACATGGCTGCCGCACTGTGCCGATCAGCTGTTTGTCGGCACAGTGCGGGAGTCTGGACACTCGGCGATCCAGAAGCCTTTGTTGACTGCCCCGTTATGCCTTGTGGGATGAGGTTTACCAGGGTGGTCGACAAAGGCTTCTGATGTCGACCGCTGAATGTCCAGAGTCCCGCGCTGTGCCAACAAACAGTTGATCGGCACAGTGCGGCAGCCATTTTGATGTAAATGAAGCGGTGATTATTTAAATCGCCACTTCATTTTGCTATGTCTACAACCCTCATCTACAGGGCTCCATCGACAGAGCCATGTAGTGTAGACATACCCCTACATCCCTCAGCACATACAGCGTTTACAAAAATAATAATAAAAAGCACAAAAAATGCAAATCAACAAGCAAGTTGTTCATAGAGTAAATATGTTATTGAACTCAAGCACAGGGCCTCAGGTTACTGAGGAATGAATAACCTGATGATGATAACAGAAGCTGATTACATTGTGATGGGCAATAGCAGCAAATAGGCCTTATCTTGCAAAGTGAAATAGAAACTCTCCACTGAACAAATAAGGCTAGATTCCCAAAGAAGCATTTTAAGCAATTTATGAGCAATGACCCTCAACATTGTGTATGCAAAAATAATATATTATTTTCAGACATGCAGCCAAAGCCCGTAGTGCAACCAAAAATAACTTGTGTTGCCCAATTGCACATGCAGCCTCTCATCAGATTTATATCCAGTTGGGAAATGTTTATGCTCTCAAGTGGCTGCTAAGCAGGAGCTCTGTGCTCATTAGGACACATGCTGTCATGTTCTCATTTTGACTCTCCTCTCCCACCCCACACACACTTCATTCAAAGAAATAATAGTATTTTACAAGCAAAGAGAGAAAGAGTGTGTGTGAGAGAGAAAACCCTCCGTAGCAACTGACAACTTATTTTAATTACTTTGGGCCCAATCCTGTAAAGACTCAGACAAATAGTCAATACTCTCATTACATTTGATGGAACTACTCACCTGAGAAAGGTCATCAGCTTGAGTCTGATGTTCAGGCAAAGGAGATTGGAGACCAAATTGTTATTGGGCTAGAATATGCATGAAGCCTGATTGTGCCTGCACAAATTCATGCTAGTGGGAAAAAAAGGGGGTTGGCAAGTGCAAATGACTGTTTTAAATGTTTAAGGATCCAGCTGATGCCAGCTAATATTTGGCCAAGTATGAACAGTCTTCTCTCCAGGTGGGCCCTTCCCTACCTGAGTGGGTGTTTAGTTTTGAGCATATCTTGAAGTCCCATCCAACATGTTAATGATTAGCTATTTGAATTTGGTCAGCTAACTCTGTTGGCTCTAATGAGACTTAAAGTTAAGCACATGCTGAATCAGGAACTCAAGTCTATATATTTTAGAGAGTTTGTACGGCTTCTCTGTGAGTCTGAATCTGTTTGTTCAAGAACGCCTACTAAATGGACCACCAATTTTGGCATGCATCTTCCTCTTATCTTAACTTAAAACAAAGTCAGGTTGGTTGTGCCAGGAAAGTGGGAAGTGCCTGGAATGGGAATATTTTCCATCACATGGAAAAGGGAGATGTTCTGATTGGATGGACAGCTACACTGCAGAGTGACCATTGGAGGCAGCCAAAATAGCAGGAGACTGGCCAGCAGGGGATGGGGCTCCACTTTGCTGGCTACTAGATAGGTAAGTGGCCTCCTTGCCCCAAATAGTCCTGGAAAGGGGAAGGAGCCCACCCACTTATTCACCCACTTACCTACTAAACCAATCATTGCGGCTCCACAGGGACCACCCACGGAGCTGGGAAGCACAGCCCAATCCCCCCCAGCCCAGGATATGCTCCTCCCCAGAGGAGAAGCTAGAAACCATGGCCCATCACTCCCCCAAGGAGAGACTGGGAACTCCGGTCTGTCTCCCTCCTACAGGACATGCCCCCTCCCCAAGGAGACACCCCTCCTGAGAAGAGGCCAGGAATCATGGCCTGGTCACAGGCTAGCAGGAAAGAGGCAGTTGGAGATCAGCCCCAGAGCATCATCTCCTCCTGGACCAGCTGCAGGGCAGGGGTGACAACTGGAGGCCAGGGCCATCCTCCAGAGTTCCAGCTTTCCCACTCCCAACCAGCTACAGGTCAGGGTGACCATGGAGGCCCCCTGGCTTGGACAAGCTAGAGGCTAGGGCTGGCCCATACAGCCCTGCTCCACCCCAGGAGGAACCACCATCCAGGGAGTGCAGCACCCTGTGGATGGAGCCACCATCTGGAGAGTACTGCCACAGCTGGCCCCAGTAAGCCCTCCCGACTTCCTAGCCCCTACCCTGAGTCCTGCACCTCCAACTCCTTCCCTAAGCCCCCACATCCCTTCCCTTGCCCTGAGCCACCCACTCCCTGTCTTGAGCTCCTCCTTACTCCCAAACTCTCACTCCAGAGCCACAACACCAACCCCCTGCCCTGAGTCCCTCAACTCCCCCACACCTGCACCCCCCACTCTCTGTCCTCTGCCCCGAATCACTCCTCATCCTTGACTCCTTACTCCCACCCCTCCCACCCCAGCCCCCTTCCCTGAGCCACTAGTCATCTCCTACCCCTCACTCCAGCTCCTGCACCCCCACCACTGGCCCTGAGTCCCTCCTCACCCCTTAACATTCTTAAATCCTCATTTAAATGTTTCTCCTTGTTATTAGTGCCCAGTAAATTGTTGGTAATGGACCAGCAGCTTGCTGAAAAGAAACACTTATGAGGAGCAGTTTTAATAAGTAGAGCCCTGCAAATCTGTGGTTATCCATTTTATAACCATGGGCATTTGCATCCACATATGAGTGTGGTTACAAATTTTGTATTAGAACCCTGCATATTTGTAGATATCCGCTTTCTATGTGTGGCTATCCGCTCTGCAGATGTCAATGTGGCTATCCTTAGCTCATTTTTGTAGAGACAGATGTGGATACAGATAGGGCTGTATTAATAAGATTTATCTGTAAAGCTGGTGCGTGGAATACTGTGCTGCAGTACCTATTTCCATATCTAATCACAAATCTTGGTGCTCTGTCTTGATCTACACGATGGTGCATATTGAAATGCAATGTGATACATTGGAAAGAGATACTTCTATGAGCAGACATGAAATAATTGCATAAAATGTCTCGTCTCTCTTAAAATTGGAAATTGAATAAATAGAGGTTGTGTTACAGTCTGATCTGACTTCTTGGAATTAAGAACTGACCTCTTCCTGAAACTCAGGCACATAATCTAGTACTGTTCTGTAATTTTACAACCATTATATTTCATGTTTAAAGTGCTTTATTTCTGGTGTGGACTTCTAGTTTTAATTAAGAAAAAAAAGAGGAACACTGATCTTATGACATTGAGCTGTGACTCAGGAAACATGGATTGTTTTCAGTTCTACCTTTCATCATGTCCTTGGTCAGGTCACTCTCAGTACCTCAGTTTCTCTTCTGTAAAATGAAATCATCCTTTATTTCGCCCATCACTTGTTTGCCTTGTCTATTTAGATTGCAAGTTCTTCAGAGTGTGTGCACTGTTTTATGATGTGTTTGTACAACACCAAGCACAACTGGGACCCATGTGGGACTGTTGGGATGTAAATAAAGTAGTAACACAATTTTGGGAGCTAACTCCTACCTCACAGTGTATATTATATTGTGTTATTGATTAGTTTTATTTTGAATTTTGCCCTAAGAAAGGTGAATACCTCTTCCAAACAAACTCATTGGCTTCATCTACTCTGCCAGCATTTTTGGCAGAAAATATGCTAATGAGAGACTCATTAGCATAAGTTGTGATCTCATTAGCATATTTTCTGCTGTTTCTTTTTGCACAAGGGGTTTTTGCGCAAAAAGCAGTAGTGTGGATTTTTTTGTGTGTGCAAAACCCCCGTTTTGTGCAAGATATTTACGCCTCTCCAAGACAGGCATAAAGATCTTGCACAATATGGTTTTTTTTAGCAAAAAACCCCATCCATACTGCTTGTTTTTGCGCAAAAACCCCTTGCGCAAAAAGAAATGGCAGGAAATATGCTAATGAGATCACGACTTATGCTAATGAGTCCCTCGTTAACATATTTTCTGCCAGAAAAACTGGCAGTGTAGACATTGGCTTTGTGTCCTGATTTATTTGTATCCTAAGAAACTAGAAAATACAAACTGACTATCAAAATAAAGTGAAATCTCTTAAAGATGTGTTCAAAAAGTATAAACAAATTTGAAATACAAAGTGAGTTGATGAAATCATAACAAAGTAGAGCATATTTACCACAAACAAAGCAATTATATGTTTTGGTTTGGTTTTTTTTAATTAACTTGATCCTTTAAATTAACATGAAAAGAATGATTTAATGAAGTCTGCAGGGAATTACTATCTGCTCTTTGAATGAGTTACCTGAAGTCCTAATTTATTATGTAAAGCTATGTAAAATAAATTGCATTTGAGCAATGGTTCAAAAGTCACTTTTCATCACCTGATCTTGATGTTCACAGAAAAATTATATAAAAGATCTGGGGATCACTGATCCATTATACAAATGAATAAAATTAAGTAGGAATGGTCTTTCATTCCAAAATAGCTAATTTAAAGGGCAGATAATTATCCTACTGCTTTGAAATGTGATTAATTACAAACAGAAGAAAAAACTACAAAGAACAATGAAAACAAAATGCAAGTGTCAAAATGGAATGCAGGCTGTTGCTACATATGTGATTCATGGGACATGCTGGGCCTGATTTTTCAACAGGTTAGAAATCTGCAAAACCACCTATGCAGTTCCCTCAATTGCATACGCAGATGAGATATATATGTTTGCATCCACATGTAGCACCATAGAAACACAACATGGCTT
Organism: Pelodiscus sinensis; assembly: GCF_052426305.1. Lineage (NCBI taxonomy): Eukaryota > Metazoa > Chordata > Testudines > Trionychidae > Pelodiscus > Pelodiscus sinensis. The sequence continues at coordinate 25,373,449 of NC_143063.1, read as the reverse complement.
ATGACAGTTTGAGTTACATTGCGTGTGTGTGTGTGTGTGTGTGTGTGTGCACATTATATCTTCAATTAGCTACAGAACTAAATATGACCCAGATTTGTCAGTTTTTTAAATAAAGCCCATTAAATAACCATTAATCACACAACAATTTCCATGAATATATTTCAGTTAGAACACAGGAATATGAGATGCTACCTAGGGAGAAGGGGTGAACAACATTACCCAGGGAATTCCAGGGAGTTTGGTGTCTTTTCTCCCACAGCAATCAGTACTGGGAGTTTAAAAGAAAGGGTATAAGTAGCATAATTGATTTTATTGTCCAGTACAGCACAGAAAGAAGCAAGTGTCTTCCTACCTGATGTGACCTGACTTGGGCAAAAGAAACAGAATCAGTGATAAATATCCCAATAACCTCTTATGTGAAAATCCCAAAGGCACTAGCTTGACATAATACTGAGAAACTGCAGAGAATATTTCTTTACAAACCATAACGAGTTGTAGGACATGCATGGTATAGTTCTTTACTTCGTGCTCCAAGAATTCAATCCCTTTACAGTGCTTTGACTGTTTGATTACCTTTGCTGTTCAGAAGGCCTTGTCTGACTCTAGCCTGCTCTACACTAGAAAATTAGTTTGGTTTAACTACCTTAGTCGGGGTGTGAAAAATCTATACCCATAAGCAGTGTTGTTAAGATTACTCTAGTTCCCATGCACACAGCAGTAGGTTGACAGAGATAAGTAGTGTTTACACTGAAGTGCCACAGTAATGCAGCTGCTGTGGTACAGATATGCTGTTGCAGTGATTTAAGTGTAGACATTATCGTACATACTTGCAAGTGTTTCCCTCACTGTTTCCTTCTCCCCATACACCAAAATCTGGTCAAACCAATTTTGTTCCTAGCCATTCTTGGCAGTCAGGACCTCTCTCTTCAGAGCTGGACACTTAGTAAGCCTTGGTTCCTCCTAATTTCTGCCTTCCATATATAGTGCAGGTCTACACTGCAAGGAAAAGTTAATCTAACCTATGCAATTTGAGTTATGTGAGCAGTGTAACTCTAGTTGATGTAATTGATGTAGCTTTGATCTACTTACTATGGGGTCCGCATCATGTTGTATTAAAGGGTACATCTACACTAGCCCCCTAGTTCGAACAAGGGAGGCTAATGAGGGCGACCAAAATTGCTAATGAAGCACGGGATTTAAATATCCTGTGCTTGATTAGCATATTCCCGGCCGGTCGCCATTTTGGAAACTGACTAGCCCGAAGTAACTGCCCGCGTCTACACGCGGCAGAGAAGCGGGATTCCGAGATTAAACCCCTTAGTTTGAATTAACTGTTACTCCTTGTGGAATGAGGTTTAACAGTTAATTCAAACTAAAGGGTTTATCTCGGAATCCTGCTTCTCTGCCGTGTGTAGACGCAGTCAGTTTCCAAAATGGCTACCAGCTGGGAATACGCTAATCAAGCAAGGGATATTTAAATCCCATGCTTCATTAGCAATTTTGGTAGCCCTCATTAGCCTCCCAAGTTTGAACTAGGGGACTAGTGTAGACGTACCCAAAGGAAAAAATTCTTCCATTGACTCTCCTTACTCGTTTTGTTTTAGTGAAGAACCAGAGTCGATGGGAGATTGATGGCAGTTGATTTATTAAGTCTTCACTAGACCTGCCAAATCGACCATCAGTGGATCAAAATCACCACTGTATCAATCCCATTTGTAGTGGAAACAAGCCCTCAATCTAGTCCTGAAAGCACATAATGCTTTGGTCTAATTTTGACTGTTAGGTATAATGTGAGGATTCTGGGCTGTGTTGGTGGCCTGCGATATACTGAAGATCAAAGAGATGGTCCCTCCTGGCCTTAAAACTCATTGACTATGATTCTTTCTCTAACATGAGTTCCACTCTCTCTGAAGATGGGATTCAAGAATACTTCCCTCCATCCTTCTGCTCTAAGATGAGAAATGTCATGTGCTCATCTGTACCACCCCTCAAACCAAATCCATTTTCCAGCCTTCCAGCGGCTTCTTCTCTTTATTCCAATCATACTATTTTTCAGTCCATTCACTATTGCATGCTCAGCTCCTTTGGGGGTAAGGCTCAGAGAACTGCCACTGACATTTTCACTAGAGTGAAAACTGTTAAGCCATGGCCTTGGTTAAAAATATAATCTGTTTGAAAACATCCATAGTGTGTTTAAATTTAATCCCTGCTGCCCTCATTTGAGATTTCCTTTGATTAGGTTAGTTTTATCATATGCATCAAAACATCCCATTTACAAAATATGCCTGTCTTTGTCTTCTTTGGCTCTAAATGCCGTTGCTTTATTGACTACTATAAGTCAGCTCTAATTGGACTTTTAGAAAGCACAATGAATAGAGAACAGTTAGGCGAGGAGGCAGCCAAACATCAATTATTAATATGATAGCACTGGCCTTTACTATGTCTGTATTATTTACCTCGGAATATTAGAAACCTGCTGAATTATGAGCCTTCCCTGTAAATTAATTGCTTCAAAATATTTGTTTCCATTAAAAAACAGCCAGGCTAACAAAATGTGCTTCTAGCAAATATAAACAAACCTTTAGTTGTCTCCAATAATATATTGAAACTTGAGGCTTTTCTTCAGAAGGAGGGAGTTAGGAGTGAAAAACAAATTAAGCATTCTTCACTGAGAATAAAAGAAACTAGTTATTTCAAGGCTGGTTTGCAACATGACATCTTTAATTCATACTGTTATCCCATTTTAGCCCTAGCAGAAAGCCAATATTCAGGGTTTCGCAGGTGGCTTCTCTTAGGATAAGAAATTGATGGAGTCAGGTATTTCTCTGATCCAAATCCTATATATTTACAAAGAATATACACAAAGTTCTATTTCCCCAAACACAGATGCTAACAGCAGGACACAGTTTCTCTGCTTACATTGCCATGCTTCTATTCAGAGAGTGCTTTGTCCAAAAAATCCCTCGGCTTTCTATCAGGGTAATGCCACAATTTTTTCTCCTGCCTTCTCCTGAGATTTCTGTGGCATCCTTTCTGCCACCTTTGATATATAGACACACACAATCAGACCAAAAGATACCCAGGCTCTTGTATTTGCATTCAGATCACAGGGAAACTTCCTTAGGTACCATTACTCAACTGCTACTCTATCTTTGCCATGCTGGTCTGTGATTTGGGTAGTGGCTTTTATTGTTTCAGATATTACTTATCAAGGGACATTGAAATGGCCCTCATTTAGACTGAATGGAAGGTAGCTATCAGGCCCAACCATGCTGCCCATGTACCAAAGACAATCCCTGAGAGTGACACAACCTCCAGAATTATATGATTTTTGCATTTTTGCCATTTTTGCGCCAAAACTCTTGGAGCATCCATACTACAAGCATGTTTTTGCGCAAGAAAATTTACAATACGTTGTAAGAAGAGAGGGCTTTTGTGCAAGAGTTATTCTTCTTTCGATGAAGAATAAGCCTTTTTGTGCAAGAGCTCTTGCGCAAAAAGGTTGGTGTGGATGGCAAACAGGGGTTTCTTGCACAAAAACAGCCTATCAGAAAAAGCATAAATGCTCTGATGCCCATTCTGTTACTGGCAATCAGAGCTTTCTTGCACAAGAGCGTCTATGCGGTATGGACGCTCTCTTGCACAAGAACTTTTTGTGGAAGATCTCTTCTGCAAAAAAGTTCTGACGCAAGAAGCTGGCAGTGTAGACGTAGCCTTAAGTGTCCCAGTCATGGAGCATTGTCATGGGTGCTGTACAAATACAAAGCAAAAAGTACTCGCTCCAAAAAAATGTACAATCTAAGTATAGGACAAAACAGAAAAGAGGTGGAGACAGAGAAGGAAGCACAAGTAAAAAATAAGATAATATTGGTCAGTCTCATGTGGAGTGGTGTTAGCACACCCACAACTGCTATCGGGTTTTATTGTCATTGTAGGTAAGGAGACTTCAAAGAAAGAATTTGATGGCCAAAGGATAAATTTTGCAGATGTTTTCTGGAAGTTCCTCCCAAACATAAGAGAAAAGCCTGAAGGCGCTTGCTTTAACGTTAAACAAGTTGTGAAAGTAGCTTAAAATAGCAATATATTAACCGAGTAGAAACCAAGACCTTTCTCATAGCAGATTACACAAGGCTCAGTCATCTTCAGGAACAGTCAAGCCTGGTGCAGAGCCTGGTTACACAGCCTATGGGGGCTTCTGAGCACCTTGTAACCATGTAAACAAGGCCTAGGGTTGGAGCTTTGGGGGTGAAATTCATACCTATTGTTCGCTGAGAGATCTTGGCTGCAAGGAATCTCAACAGTCAGGCCCGTCCCCACACCCACATCTATCATCGGGTTGTTAATAGCTTACTCTAAAGGTAAGGAGCCAGAACAAGAGTGGTAAACTAAAGGAATTTTATTAACAGGAAAAGGGAGATAAGGCATGACAGGTAAATAAAGGAATATAGGAAACAGAATACACTGAACTAAACTGTGACACAAGATAGACCCAAAAGGATAGCAAGGTGGTTAGATAGAGAGCCACCAACACTACCATGTCTTGCAGCTTTCTCCCTTGCTCTTGCGACACAGCTCCAGATGGTCAAGAGGGGTCAGAACCAGCAACCAAGAACAGCAGCAGCTGGAATGGTGGCGGTGTCTAACCACCGCAGGCAATGATAAGCCTTGATTTATCCTCCCCTCCCCTGTGTTGTTGTGGCTGCAAGTATGCGGATGATAATAAGGAGCAGTGGATAGCCACCCACTCTTTGCACTCAAATGAGCCTATTCCCACCCAGCTACTGTAGGCGTGAGACCTGCGTAACCACTCTGAGGGTGTGTCTAGACTACACGCCTCCATCAATGGAGGCATGTAGATTAGACAGCTAGGCAAAGGGAAATGAAGCCGTGATTTAAATAATCGCGGCTTCATTTAAATGTACATGGCTGCTGTGCTGAGCCGACAAACAGCTGATCAGCTGTTTGTCAGCTCCACGTGCTAGTCTGGACGCGCCGTGCCGACCTGAAAGCCTTTTATCGACATCCCCCTTATGCCTCGTAGGATGAGGTTTACAGGGGATGTCGATAAAAGGCTTTCATTTCGACAGGGGAGCGTCCAGACTAGCGCCCGGAGCTGACAAACAGCTGATCAGCTGTTTGTCGGTTCAGTGCGGCAGCCATGTAAATTTAAATGAAGCCGCTATTATTTAAATCGCAGCTTCATTTCCCTTTTTCGAATACACAAATCTACATGCCTCCATCGACGGAGGCATGTAGTTTAGACGTACCCTAAGAGACAGCAGCAACACTCTGCCACTCAGGCGGGCAGCCCTAGGTTATGCCAGAGGCAGTCCTATCAAATCTGCAGTTGTCGGGCAGATTTTGATGTAACCAGTGTAGCCCCTGCCCGTGTGATTTCAGTCACTGGGCAGATTATACCCATATGACTGCCAGGGTTTCACGCCACCAGGTGGAAAGTGTGGGAAAGGAGGGGGCAGAAGAGGCACCAAGATGGATTCTTAGTTGTTGTTTTATGATCCAAAATGGCGTCTGTGACCAAAGTGGCGGCTGCTAATTTACACTATGGCATCACTTCCATACCACCGATGTCCTCAAAATAGGACTTCAGTGTAATCCTGATGGGTCTTTGCAAAGCAGAGACTCCACCCCTCTGTGAATCAGAATTAGGCTGAAAAGCTGCTGTCCTTGGAATTCTGAAATAAAAATCAATCACCACAGGTGACTGTACATTTCCACTGTCTTGCAATCAAGCAATCAAGCACAGTAATTAATTAGCTATTTAGAACTCTGATTGGAGGTATCCATTCTCTCTCCAAAAATCATTCAAATTGCCATCTGTAAGGTTCACGCCATAGCGTGGCTGAGAATGTCAGACTCTATTAAGATATATACTGCTAAAACTTAGTAAATTTGTTCCTGGCCCATAGACGTGCATATTGTCCTGCTGATCCTTCAACAGTGCAGCCCAAGCATTGATCATTCGGCAGGAGTATTATTGAACAGATGGGAGCGAATCCTGTGAAATCTGTGCACAATATTCAGGCTCAAAATGATTAACCTAGCTTTTCTTTCTGCCCGATTAGAGGAAATTTCCCTGTTCTTCACTGGATATCTATTGCCCGCTCCTGTAATATGTGTTTCTAGTTTATTTTCAGTTCTGCAAGTATTGTACTGAGGAAGACGTAGTTTTATAGTTGGGTCTGCGATAGAAACTTTTGATAATGTTAGTTGGCTCCTGCCATGTGGTTAAGTCAAGAGGAAGAAAAAAGCCAGGCCCACAGAGTGTCTCTAGGCTATACCTCTCTGTCGACAGAGAGATGTAGATTAGGAACATCGACATTGCTAATGAAGCCAGGATTTAAATATCCCACACCTCATTAGAATAAACATGGCCGGAGCTTTTTTCTGAAATGGAGTTTTTTCTAAAAAAAACAGCAGTCTAGATGTGGATCTGTCAAAAATAAACCCTTTTTCAACAGATCCTGTAAACCTCATTTTTTGAGGAGTATTTAAATCCTGGCTTCATTAGGAATTTCAATGTGCTTGATTTGCATCCCTCTGTCAACACAGGGATGCAGTCTAGACGTACCCTCACTGACCAAAATTCCATTGAGCCCTCTACTAACATGCCCCTGGGTGTCAGCTACCCAAGAAGGGAGAAGCAGTGAAAATCCTGGCTCTGTTGACCACTCTCCTCCACACACAGGCTATGTCTACACAGAATATTATTTTGAAATAACTAGAGTTATTTCGAAATAACATAGTCTGTGTCTACACAGCCGACAGTTATTTCAACATAATGAAGGCTGGAGGACTTCTTACTCTGACTCCTGTAACCCCTTCTATATGAGGAGTAAGAGAAGTCAGAGGAAGAGTGCTCTATTTCGAAATAAGTGCTGTGTAGACAGCACCAAAACTTGAAATAAGCTACTTTGAACTAAGCTACGCAATTGACGTAGTCATGCCCGCACTGGCCCTCAGAAGGGATTGGGTACAGAACAAGGACAAGCTCCACCATCCCCAAAGCTAGCTGTTCTACCATTCCAATATGGCAACTGTGGAGCATCCAGAAGGAATTTTGGTGGATGGAGCTCCAGCCTTTCCATATCAGCTTGAGTGGGTCTGCATGCCCTATGGGCTGTATCTTGGTCAGCATGGACGAACAGTCCCATCAGTCAGCAGTGTGGTAACTGGGCATGGCCAAAGTGCATAAAATTTTTTTATTTGTCAGATTATAAACAATTATAATTGCTTCCAACAAGAAACAGCAACTTTTTCTTTGCAGATATTTTGCTTACATCACATTTTAAAAAACAATTCCACCAACCGATATAGTACAGATTTTCCAATTCAAAAAAATAGACAATTACATGAGTGCTTATTTCTTTCTCCCCATATTATTTAATGCATGCTTTAAGCTCACCCATCAACAGAATTGTGTCATGGAGCACATCCCTCCTGGTCATTCTGGAGATTAGTTTGAGGCCCCAACCTGCCTGTAGCCTACACCCGATCACTCTTTTCCTTGCAACGCCTCTCGCAGTGTCAGGAAACAGCATCTTTTTCATGGGTTGGCCCTCTGGCCATGATTTCCCCATCCTTCTGTGAGAGTTTAGTTCAGGGATGGGCAATAAAGTAGCAGCAGTTTATCAGGGTTAGCCCCTGGTGAGCTGTCACTGCTATATTTACTTGTACCTCCAGATATGGGCGATAGTAGTTCCCATTGGCTGTGGACTGGGATACCACTTCCTGCTGGGCTGATTACCTGAGAACAGCGATCCGTAGCTAACAGGAGCCAGAAACACCCATACCTGTGGAGGAACGGGATCTGGCCTGCGGGAACTGGATTTGCCACCCTTGGGTTAGCTCCAGTGGCAAGTTAGGGGGAACCACTACTCTGGTTCCTGATGCTGAATCCTCCAAACTGCATTAATTCACTATGGTACTTTGCCTCTTCTATTGCTACATTTCCCTCGGACTCTTCCATGTGGCCACAGCAACCTCCTCAGTCTCAGCAGCCCACCTGGAGCTCTTTTTTCTCCATGTTCCTGCCTGCGCTCCTTTGTCCAAGAGCAACAGGGTTGCATCCTATTTCAGACACAATCTTTGATCCTCAACCTACAGGCAGTGACTGATTCTGCTCTGCTCTGAGGCTATTTTCATATGGCTGGGCCTTGATTGGCTCTTCTCCTATTGTCTGTTTTTTGTATAGCCTTTCAAGGCCTTTATTAACCTCTTAATGGCCACTCTGGGGCCAATGGCTCATCACAAACTGTCATCATTGTCATGAGTTTACATAATTTAGTCTTGCCTAAAATATATTACAGGACACTACATTTTACCCAGTTATCCCTATAGTGAGCACACACACATGTGTTTGGAAAAAGCATACCTTAAAACAGGGGTGGGCAAATATGGACCTCTGCAGGAAGTTTGTGCCTGAAGCAAGATTTCCTCTCCCCCTCCCCCTTTTCTTTTCCTGGAAAAATGTTTTTCAGCTCGTGAGGTGTTAGATAAATACCATGTATCTTAGTTTTGTGAAAACTTTCCTGTGCCTCCAAGCTGTACAGATGAAATCTATGCTGATAGAAAACAATAATTGAGATGCTCTTTGTTCTTGGCACCAACAAGAGACAAAAAATGAATTATGGAACATCCCTAATGTTTTACAAAGAGACCGATAAGGAATGTGTTTGTTGAGTTGTTAAGAGAAATATGCCCCAGAAAAGAAAGCTATGAATAGTCACCTTCACATGAGGGAAACCTCCTTTATAACATTGTAAGGGTGCTAGCCTGTTATATCTCGCATGTTATTAATGGCAAAATTCTTCTCATAAACTGAGTCCCCTCATGAATAGGTATTTACATTCCAATAGAAATCTGTTTCTCATCTGAGAAAGGAATTCATGAGCTTTAATAGCATCTTCGGACAATTTGATGTTTTTGTATTTTCATCAATTAAGTAGCTTCATATTAGCATATCAATGTTAGCTATCCTTTACCTTTTTTAGTCACTGACTGGCCACATTATTACATTTTTAGTAGCTTATCTGTGCAGTATTTTTTCCCTTAAACATTTTTGATCTAGCTTTAGCTTTGATGTCAGCTTCAAAAAGACTTTTACTTGTTTGCATATCAATTAATGAGCTGAAAATTACTTAACAATGTCTCATAGTGGCATTATACAAAAAGACATTACAAAACTGTGTTTGCTTCTCTTTTATAGCATGAATAGTTGGGATGAACAAAGATTGATGCTAATGACTGAAGGACATATATATGCAATATTGGTCCTGGATTATTAGAGAGATAAGTGGGTGAGGTAATACAAAAGCTTGTATCACTCACCAGCAAAAATTGGTCCCATAAAAGATGTTATCTCACATTACATGTATGTCTGAAGGATTTAAATATATTTGGCTCCTTTCTTATCATGGGCTGCATTCTTCCCAATGCTCTAGTGTACCAAGCAGTAGAGCTGGTCAAAACATGGAATTTTCATTTTGTGGAAATTTTTGACTTTACACAATTTATTTTGGAACAAAAATGTTTTGAAAATTTCCTGAAAATGGAAATTCAGAAAAAAATATTTTGAAAATACTGATTCAGAAGAAATGACATTTCATTTCAAAACCTAGCATTTGTTTATTTTATTCTATACTATTTATTTTATATTATTTTACACCAAATTATGACATCTCAGTGTCAGTGCATAATATGTCACATTCTCAGGGTAAGTCATATTATTCATTAATACTATATGGATGTGTCACATTTTGACCCAAGAGTCAAATTTTATATTAGTTTATTGAGTTTTATTTTATATACCATTTCATTTTTTTTCTCCACAGGAAGTGTTGTTGCAATCAACATAATTTCATGAAAAAATTTAGATTTTCCAATTGAAAATTGATTTAACGAAAAACTTCCATCTGATAGTACAAGTCAGTGCAGATGAAGCAGACCTCCACCAAAATGTGTAATAAAAAAGTGCAGAAAGTCATACTGTTCATGATGAGTAATATGTTGTCAAGGCCAAATCCCCACTCTGGCATGATGAATGTAGAAGTGGGGATCCTCAAAAGTACCCCAAAACCTTATCTTTCCAGGCTTTGGTATAAAGCTTCCCCCCAAAATCTCAAAAACCTAGTTTTTGGGGATAAAAATCCTCTGCCACACACCCAAGTAATGGTAAAAAAAAACCAGGGAAGAGATCACTTGGGAAATCTCAGCCCTAAATTAAAACCAGGACACAAAAAAATTAACCAATACCAGATTAATAAAAAAGAAGAGCTTTTATTATCACCACAATATTCCTGTTACAAGCATAATGACTAGATGGAAAAAGGCCCCCATGCGCCAAAAGCTTAGTTACAAAGGAGAGAAAAACTCATTTTTAAATGCACAGACATCAGATTCCCATTCCCAAACCATAAAACAATAAAACCTAAAAGATTTACCTAAATTGTACCCTACTTACAGATAGTGAAGAGTCTTTTCCTGGAGAGAGAGACATGTCTGTCTCCCTCAGTATTTGGAGAGAAACTGCTCAGAGACAAAGGAAGGAAAAACCCAAAATCTCCTTTGTCCCAGTTTGAAATCCCTATCTGCATTTTTATTGGCTGACTGCTATCTGACTTAACCCCTTAATCCCCACATTGCTGGCCATCCCTCATGATCATAGCATATGTCTGTTAAACAGTCACTGAACATAAAATGGAGTGATAGAATAAAGACCTAATGGGGAAATAAGCACCATGCAGAAGAACCTCCTGAGCTCCTGGAGAGCACCCTTAAATTGCCCTGATTTTTATACCTGGTAAAGGGATTCACCGGCTTGTGAGCACCCCTCTGCAGCTAACTGGTGCCGTGCAAGGTCTTTGCCAGGTCACCTGGTTGTCTTCAAGACCCTGAGGTTAGGGTCTGACTAGTCCTGTCCGTGGTGCTATTGGTTCTTTGTATTAAGCTAGTGGCCAGTCTTCCGCCACTGGACCTGGGCCTTACCCAGATCTAAGTTCAGCTCATACTGGAAGCTGTCTGTAGTGCTGCTGATCTCTGTCAGGATATAGACCTGGCCAATTCTTTTTTTATAAGAAAAAAGGTGCCAGTACTCTGGGGCAATCTTGTTGAGCTGGGGGCCAAAATGTGGCCGTAGTCTTTAAGAGCCACAGCACCATGCTGGGAGCCAGAAAAAAAACTGAGCATGCTTCTGTTAGAAGCTGAGCCACCCCAGGAAAACAGGTACCTGTACACCTGGGGGAAAACCTATTCCTTTTCTGTAGATTGGGAAAATAGGTGATAGTATGCCATCCAGGCAATACTGTCACAGAAAAAGCACTGGACCTGGCTGGGTCGAGCTTCTGAAAAGAACTGCCAGTCCCTAAACCCATAGCTTCTTTTATATCCATCTGCTGTGTCCTGATTGGCTGCTGCCGAGACAGCCACTCTATCGTGCCTGGAGGACCTCTTCTCTGCTCCTTTTGCTGGGATAGGGTGTGGCAAGGCTGCTGGCTTCCTGTAGAGGGCGTCGGGGTCTAGTACAGCCCACCACATACCTGCTCAGAGCTTATTGCAAGATCAGTACCTAAAATTTCTCTGAAAGTATTTTGCATAAAAGTAATGTTTTTGACATTCGAGAACTTGAAAAGGGAGAGGGTTAAACTCTGACTGACGGACAGGTAAAATGTTCAAGTCTTGGCATAGGAACTATTTAAATTCAGATAATTAGGTTGAAAGTGAGGTGTCAGGGGCATGTCTACATGTGGAAATAATTTCAAAATAACTCAATTTGAAATAATAACTCCCAAAATAACTCTTTTGAAATAAGCTTATTCCCCAAGCAAAGCAGGAGTACAGATTTCAAAATAACCAGCCCGTTATTTCAAAATAATGGGCTTGGCAGTGTGGATGCTTTGCTTATTGTTTCAAAATAAGGAGGGTTATGTCGAAATAACTCCCTCGTGTAGACCAGGGTATGAGCACTAGCAATGATTTGCTGGTATAACTATACCTGTGCAGCCAGTATAGTACTCATTATGTATACACTGGTTATACCCACAGACCCATAGAATCACAAGCTTAGAAGACAGCACAAGAGTGATGTAGTTTTATTCCCTGCAGAGAGGGAGGATTTGTGGTGTCTAAGGGTACATCTACATAGGAACATTATTTTAAATAGCTAGTGTTATTTTGAAATAACTTTGTCTGGCATCTACACAGCAGGCTGTTGTTTTGAATAATGTTGAAATACTGTCAAGATGGAAGACTTCTTATGCTGCCTCCTGTAGACCTCATTATATGAGGAGTAAGGAAAGTCGGAGGAAGAGTGCTCTATTTCCAAATAAGTGCTGTGTTAGATGCTCCCAATTTCGAAATAAGCTATTTCAAAATAAGCTATGCAATTGATGTAGCTCAATTTGTGTAGCTTATTTTGAGTTAAGCCCTGCTGTGTAGACGCACCCTTAGATATATAAGAAAGATACATTCTTTTTGGCAGTATAGCTTATACCAGTTAATGTAGTGCATGTAGTAAGGTAACCTGGCAATAGGACTTTGCCAGTATAACTATGTTTACACTGGCACTTTTCCTTCAATATCTATTTGTGGGGTTTTTTTCACACTCCTAACTGATATAGATGTGCTGGCAAAACTTTTAAGTATAGACCAGGCCTTAGATTAGCACAGAATGCAACACTGAGCATATGGCTGCTTACATTTGTTGACTAACTAGTAGTAAAGGGTCAATGCTAGCTACATTATTATTAGACTGAGAGGGCTTGGGGATTTCATTCAGTGCTCTCCATCTCATTCTTCAGCCATTGTACTGTAGTTGAAATAAATTATCAAAATCATTGAAACCAGGGCAAATTTACAGTGTGATTGTAAGAAATAAAATATGCAGAATTTTGCAGATTTTTAGAATATTATGCATGTACATTTTAATTTTTGGGTGCAGAATTTCCCCAGGAGTAACTCATTGCATCGTCGTTACTGCATTGGATCTGGTCTGTGAAACTGATTAGCTAACCTGGAAAACAGACATACATAGATTCTGATGTGACAAATATATTAGCTAGTTGTTGCCAAACAGCAACCATAGTCATTGCTATGAATAGAAAGTAGATTTATTTAGTGCACTCATATTTACTCTAGGTTTCTATTTTGTCCTTATGCTAAACTATCAAAATATTTTGTAATAAAGATCTCAAAAATTTCTGTTCCTGCTAAGTATTTGCAGCTTTAAAGAAGAGTCTTAGATAGCTACAAATGAAATATATTGCTTCAAACCACAGTCTATAAAGTTAATAAACTGATTTTCACTATAATAAGACATGATACTATAAGTATCAGCTTTAAGTAAACAGACTACTCAGGAACGTTGGCAATAATTAGATAATCTACTCTGAAATAGCAAGGGATTTGCATGAAGATTTTTAGTTTAACATTTACTGTGATAGATGCTGCCCCAGAACATCCGTGTATTTACTCAATTAGCTTTCATCTGTTTACCAGTTTACTTGTGGCCGAAATGAATTTCAGAAGAAAATAAAGCAAGAAAAATCCTATAGCATAATCTGTAACAAGTAATCAACATGATTTATTGGACTTAATGAAGGCCTTTTACATAGGAAACAGGGATTGATATCAGTGCTGGATTAAGAAAGGGGCTTTGGGGGCTGCAGCCCAGGGTGCAGCATTGAGGGGGGGCGGAGAGGCAGCTCTGTGTGCTGCCATTCCTCCTCCCACTCCCAGAGCCGTGTTGCTGTAACAAGCATTGCAGCGGAAACTCTGTCACAGTGCTGCCCTCGCCTGCAAGTTCCTGGCAAATGGGAGCTGCAAGGGGCATGCAAATGCATGCCGTGCAGAGCCCCCTGTTCTTCCCCCAAATGGGAGCTGGCCCAACAAGTAAGTGTCCACACTCCAACTACTTGCCCCAGTCCCCTCCCAAACAACTTCCTCCCAGAACCTGCACCCCGCAGCCCCTCACGCATGCTAAGTCCCTCCCGTACTCCACATCCCACACGCCAACCCTGATTCCACTCCTGCATCCAAACTTCAGCCCAGACCCCACATACCCACCCTGTCCTGTCCCCCCTCCCATGCTTCAAATCTCTTGCTGGTAGCCTGTAGGACCCTGTTACACACAGTCCTCCCTCCCAGTTGGAGCCTTCTCAGCCTCCCACACCACTCCCGCCTTCCTTCCTCAACCTGTAGCATCCTTTTGCACACTGATCCCTTAATTTTGGCCCTACCCTAGAGCCTAGGGGCCCCCAAAAATCTAGTAGTCCTCAGGCCTTCAGAAGAGTTAATCCAGCCCTGACTGACATACTGGATCAGGCCAGCTGTCAATGTGGTCCATTATTCTGTCTCTGATAGTAGTCATTTCTACCAGAAGGTACAAGAAGCCCTGCAGTAGGAAGTGGTAGGATAATGTGTCCAAGGGAAAGTTTTCCTCTAACCCTCTGTAATTAGAGACACTGGCTCATATCCGGAAGCATGAGGGTTTATATCAAGTCCAAATGTCTTGGATATTTTTAATATTTACTATTGCAGCTCTGGATATTCTTGTAATCTGCACACATGTAATCCTCTTGTGGACTGCAGTATACTCTTGCCCTGAGTTATATAGCAATGACTTCCTCAGGCTAACTGAGCATTGTGTACTAAAATGTTTCCTGTTATCAGTTTTGAATTTGTAACCTTTCAAAATTTCTTTGAATGTCCATTTTTTATTAGTTTGAGCCATTTCGTCTAGGAGCTAAGATTACCCATGTGTAGACTGCTAAATCCTTCAAGTGCAACTTGGTTTTTTTATTAGATCAATAGGGACAGTAAAAGATACGGCAAAATGTGTTATGTGTTTACTGTTTCTCTAGGAAGCAATTGGGCCATATCCTGACACAGGAAACGATCCCGTGAAATTCTCAATTCCCTCTGCTTTCCCTGTTTGGTTTGCCTTCCATGTCAATGCCACTCAGCAGCAAACTGTTGATTCCCTATATACTACAGACATTTTTAGGCATGTAATTAATTCCATCAAAACCCTAGTGTGTAGCTCTAATTAAGGGACAGCATGTCAATTAATAATGATTAGGATTTCAAGTTCAATTGCAATGGTTGCTCTGCAGAAATCTTACAACAGAGATCTTAGTGTGAGATCCAAGATGCGATATTTTACCAAACTGAAAGAATATCAGATTGGAAGTGCCCCCCAAAGTCCCAAATATGAAAAACAACAACAACAAAAATCAACTTCGCTTGTATGTTTCCCTCCTGCCAGCCACTAAGGGTACGTCTAGACTACCGCGTTTTGTCGATGGAAGTTTTGTCGACAGATACTGTTGACAAAACTTCCGTCGACAAAGAGCGTCCAGACACATTGAGTTCTGTCGACAAAGCAAGCTGCTTTGTCGACAGAACTCCGTAGTCTGGACACAATGTTACAGGCAATAACACCTTCTGTCGACAGAGTTCTGTCGACAGAAGGTGTTATGCCTCGTAAAATGAGGTTTACCAGCGTCGACAAAACTGCTGAGTTCTGTCGACGTTATGTCGACAGAACTCAGCGGTAGTGTAGACGCTGGTATAGTTTTGTCGACAAAAGTCCACTTTTGTCGACAAAACTAGGTAGTCTAGACACACCCTAAAAGATGTGAGTATAAATTGCAGAATTGTTGCTCACTTTGAATAATGGGCTCCAGTAACACCCACTGAAGTCACTCAAGATTTGCCATTGGCTACCGAAGGAGCAGGATCTCCTCAGTGTTTGAATATATTGCTGCTTTCATTTCTGGGCTACTTGTTGTAGGCATGGGAGACAATAGTGAAAAAAATCATTCCTCATCCTTCTCTACATTGCCAAAACTTGTTACACTCAAAAGATGAGAAAACAAAAAATGCCAAAGGCTGTTTACACTTGCTCCCTCTGTCGACAGAGCATGCCCACATTGGGGCTACCATCATCAACAGTATAAGCACTGTACTGTGGGTATGTATCCCACAAGCAATGTTATGGGAAGGCAAAGCTGATCTTTGTGCATCTTGGGATTCCGCACCCTCCACGAGTTCTCCCACAACTTCCTCAGCTGCTGGAAGCTGCATCAAGAGTAGCTCTGTGAGTGCTCCATGCTGAGCAATGTCAAAGCAGAACACAAGCCTGTCCCCCTCCCCCTGCAGTAGCCGTTTGCCTGCCACTGTGTTCCTAGCGCAGGACAGAACAGGAGCAATCCAATGATTTTCTCTTTGCTCCCCAAAGGGAGCAGCTTATTCAGCTGTCAGATACTTTCTGGAGTTGTGAAAGGTGAGGGTCTCATGCCTGCAGGGCAGCAGAGATCAAAACACTGAGCAGAATGATCAGGGCAGGCATTGTGGGATCGGAAGGAAGCTAGTTCCTTTGACAAAACAAATAACAGTGTCTGCACTGGCTCTTTGTATAACACAGGGAGGGGAAAAGAAAAGTCTTTTGTAAGGGTTGACGTTTATTTGTCTCTGAAACCGGGTGTTTTTCCTTACAAAAGTCGCATTGCAGAGTGTATGCTCTCACTGTTTTGTTGCCAAATGCTGTTTTTTGTGACAAAACTTGGTAGTGTAGACCTGGCCTTAGAAAAGAGAAGGCACAAAGTACAGTACATCATCTATTCTGTGCAGCAGCCTATAATTAATCAATACTGTGCAGCCACATAGCCAAGTTATAAACCAACATAGGGGTCCGTGTTCCCACATGTGTGATAAATGAGGTGAGTACAGTATCTTAATGCTAGTACTCTCATTGACTTCAATGAGAAAAAGTGGGGCCTTCTTCCCCTCCATTGTGGTGGTGTGTTTAAAAGCACCAAGGGCATGGGTCAAAGCAGTCTAGTAGTATGAGTCACAGATCTCAGCAGCACCCCCTGGCTCCTGCCTATGCAATGCTTTGAGAAGTAGCCATCAGTGATGTAACCAGAAGAAATTGATTGTGGTCCTTAGGCTCCCCCTACCTGCAGTCTGAGGTACACCTTTGGATTTGGTTAGTTGAAAAGCAGGAATGGCTGGTGCAAGCTGCTTTAAATTTGAAAATTCAAAGAAGGGAAATTTTAATCCAGGCCAGACTTTCTGAGTGCAGTGATTTTCTTTTTAAGGATGGGTTATCTTTTTGCTGATCACCTCTATCATCCTTACAAGCAATTTGGGGAAGCTTATTTCTTTAATGCATGGTGATTATGTTTGCTAGAAGTGATACAGATGCAGCTGAACGAGGGACTGCAATGCTTTTACTGTACCCTGATGGATAAGTAAAACTGAAACAAAGAATGGTGCTGGACATGATATATAAAGGTACACAGACAATAGTAACTTTGGCAATTATTTAAAATAGTTTATGTGATGTATCCCTGGTGTGGCACGGGGAAAGTAGATACATCTAGTAGATCCGTTTAAAAGAGATTTGCTGTATAAATATAAAAGGGCCTAATTTTCCTGTATAGGATTCTCCTTCACAGAGATGTGTTTGGTTGTAAATACAGGATAGGTATAGTCATCCAAATTTTCTTTATTTGAAAAATCTAGTTTTCAAAATAATCGTTCCTCCTGCCATCATAGGTCCATGTTAGCAGTACTCTTTATCTGAATGCTCCATTATTCAGAACTTCTGACCGTCCCTCAGGCTATTTAGATAAATGAGCCTGGATTGTATTTTAAAATTCTTATTTCTGAAATTTTGAAAATAGCTACATTTTGCTAACAATTTCAGCTATGTCCTTATAGAGTATTAGAGATGGACTAGGATGCAACATTTAGATCTAGATTTTCACTACACCAGTATTGGAGTTAGAATGTCACTTCTCAGATTGTGGATGTAAAGATGATAACATTTATGAACTTTGGTTCTGGCTTTTTATTTGAAATTTAAGGCTGCTCCTACTCGGGGCTTTCATTTGTGCCTATTTTGCTAAAATCATATTAATTATTTTGTTGATTAAAAAAACCTCCACTCAGTTGTTTTTTTAAACTCAATGCTTGCTATTATTATTATTAACATAGATTTTTCGAAATCTTACCCTAGATCCTTGTCTGAATCATAGTTTGTGCTTAAAGTTCTAATGTGAATGGAGTTTGCCTCCTTCAATTTGTGTTTAGTTTCAACACATCAGTGTCATGGCACTCATCTATAATGTTAACTTTTTCAGAAAGTGTGTAAATAACTTTTGCAACACCAGTGTCATTGCTCCCCAGAAAGTGAATATAAAGTTCACTTACCAGTCACAGCTCTTTTTTTCCTGGGCTTCTACGAATAAAGCTGGCCAGAGAGGGGTAGAACTTCATTTAATAGACCAGAACTGATCTCTTTTCTCCACCCTCATCTTGTCCAATTGATATGATTAATTTTTTGGGTAACAGTCCAAAGGAAAAGCAACATGTACAGTATTATACAAGGTTAGCATATAGCTTTAGTTATCTTAGTATAAGTCATAAAACGGCTAACAAATGCTTATAATGTAATTTATGCTTCTGGTCTTGACTTTAGAATTTCTTTCAGATAAATAAGAAAATCAATGTTCTGCACAGAGCGCCAAATATTCAGGGTTTGATGACTAAATTGTACCTACAAAAATATGTGTGAAATTCACCAGTATGCAGAAGGGCCTACACAACGCAATGTTGTAACTTAAGCCTCACTAAATTGCAAAATGGTGCAAAGAAGGGCTTGTGCATAGAAGCTAATTCCGCCCTCATTGGATGCTCCAAAACCACCTAGTGGGCCTGGACGTACTCACACAAATCAAGATGAGTCCATGACTTTCTGATTGTAAATGCAGATGTCGGACAAACATAGGTGTTACGCGAGCAACATCTGTGTTCTCAGTTGCTCTATACGTGGTGCTTTTTGCAAGAGTAAAGATTTATTCCAGGATTCTTGGTCATGGTGGCTTGCCCCCATCTGAAATGGTACTGTGTGGTTTCAGCCAATTTTCCACTTATTGGTCACCCTCCACTAAGTGAAAACTATATTTCTATGGGGTGTGCCTTATATTCCTTATATTGTTTTCAAAGCACTGTGGGATCACAAAGAATAAATATGCTACTGTACATAATCTGAGATTAATATTAATCATCTTTATATTTAACAATAATAAAATAATGCAATGAATTAATACACAAATGTGATTGAAGCCCCAGCTCTGTCTGGTGTAGTCTTTTTGGTCCTAATGTCACTTAATAACCAAAGCAACAATTTACTCTTTCACACTGATGAAACTAGAAAATTGTCTCCTATACAGTTAGAAAAAATCTCTTTATGGTTCAGACCATTCTAATCAATAAAGAACATGTTTTTCTGTTGTAAGTGTAAGCTCCTTGTACTCTAGGAGCCTCTGACTTTTACTCCAGCTCCTTTGTGCTGCAGTCTAGCCCTGCAGACTAGAACTCCCATGAGCCCTTGAGAAAAAGGAGGGAAAAACGCTTGCTCTCTTCTAGGCAGGGAGAAAGAGAGTTGGTGGGCTCCATTTTGGAGAGAGGAGTCAGATTGCTGGTGTGGAGCCTTTTTCCAGTCCAGGACTTGGTTCTGGAAGTTAGAGCCTGCTGGGGCTTGGATCTAGCAGGCTGCTTCAGGGGCTATTGGTGTGATTGTCCCTGGATGGGAGATATTTTAGCTGTGCCTGTGACTGAGAAGGGCCTGTATAACCCTTCATAAAAGTAATTGACAATACTTTTGGCTGTTTGGGAAAGTGCTGCTTGGGACAAAGCACAAAAAACAGGGCCCAAAGAGAGGCAGAGGGATCTGCCCAGTGAACCAGAGCTGCTGGACTGCCTTGCCTGGACAGGCTGCTTAGCTTGGACTGACATACACAGGACTGTGCTGCTTCCACTCCAGTTGCAGACCTTCAAGCGCGCCCACACAAGTGAGATCCAGAGGAGTGTACACTCAATGATGGCAGTGTAAATGCCAGTTAGATAAGTTTCCTTTATTTCTGTGTAGTTTGTTAATTGATTTTCTTCACTTTAGTCTGTTAAACCCTGTTTCTTTAAGTTGTTAAGTAAAGGTCTGTTCATTCTAATGTAATCAATTAGATGTATATTATTTATAATTGTTGTTCTGATGTTAGATCTAGATTATTACTGGGAGCGTGTCATGATTATGAGGGTTAGCCAGCAGCCTGGGGACTAAGGGGTTAACTACCCCTAGCCAGGTGGAGTGGCCAATGTAGGTAGGACTTTCAAAACGGGACAAAGGAATTTGGGTTTTTTCGTCCTTTGTCTCTCTGTGTGAGTTCTCTGCAGCTACAGCGAGAGACAAATATGTCTCTCTCTCTCCAAGAACCAATTCTTCACTTTCTGTAAGTAGGGTAAAGTTTAGATAAATCCGTTAGGTTTTCTTGTGTTATGATTTGGGTATGAGATCTGAGTCTGTACACGTTTTAAAAGATGTTTTGGCTTTTCTTTGTAACTAAGTTCTTGGCCCATGGAATTTCTTCATGAGTATATTTTGTTACTTTCCCATCTAGTCATTATGCTTGCCATGGGAATATTGTTGTAATAATAAAAGTTCTTTCTCTTTTCTTTTTATTAACCTGGCATTGGTTAATTATGTGCCCTGATTTTTATTTTAGGGGTGAGATTTCCCAAATGATCTTTCCCCTGATTTCGTTATTAATTTGGGTGGTGGCAGTGGAAGTTTTATTCCCAAAATCTTAGGTTTTAAGATTTTGGGGGAAGTTTTATACTAAAGCATGGTAGATAAGGTTTTGGGGTACACTTGCTGGCCCCTGCTTCGGCATTTATCGTGCCAGAGTTGGGAAGGAGCCATGACACTCTGTAAACCTTTGTGAATGCTTGGGACAACAATGGTATCCTATGTAAAGGGGCCCAGACTGTCTATTTTAGCTCTTTCATCACAGAATGTAGATTTAGTCAGCCTGGTTATTCTTGGGAAACAAAGGAATTCACTGAGTTGGGATTAATGCTCCTCAGTGGCAAAGTGATCTGACAGAAATGGGATTTTTAATGCTTAATTATTTTCTATAGTTTTCAACCCTTCCTATTGTTTCTGGGGTTTCAAGCCTCATTTCACTGTATTACTATCCCTTTGAAACAGCTTTTAGGACCCAGTTCATGGCCTGTGGGAGTAAATGGGAGTCTTTCTATTAACTTCATTCGATCAGGCCTTAGGCAGCACCTTAGCACACATCTTCAGGTTTAGTGAGTTTCCTGCTGGCTTGTGAGCCTCCCTCCCCCTTCCCCGCCCAGTAGCGTGGATCTTAACATCCCCTTCCCCCTTGTTCTACTTTTTCCACAGGACCATTATTAAAGTTTTGCACATCTGCCCCGTTCAGCAGTTAAACAAATCCCTCCATCCTAGGCATCCTGGTTTCTTGTATTCAACTGGAGCAGCACTAGTGCCTTTTCATTCTCCTTGAAACTAATATCCCAGATATACCTGTGGGCTCTCAACATGCTGGCAGCCAAAGGAATGCTGTAGTTCACTATTCTGTTAACAAGGCCTCTTGTTCATGAAAATTACTTTGGCTTATAAAGTACTTTTGAATGGTAAGGGCCAGATCTCCAGCTAGTGGAGGCTGGGAATAGATCAATTGATTTCAACAGACTTAAGGTGATGTAAAGCTAGCTAAAAATCTGTATACATGTAATCAGAAGATCTGGCTCTGTATCTCCCTCCCTCCCTCTCCCCCATATACCCTGACTTTCTCCCATGTAATCATAAATTAATGCATATGACTTGGGTGGGTTATTTGTGGTCTTCACAAAAATTGCCTGCCATTCCTCAAAAGCTTCTCTATGCTATTCCTTGGCAGATTATTCCTCCCTCCTCTCCACCCCCCGCCCCCCCTGCCACATATCCTGTGGCAAGGGTGAGTTGGCAGATCCTTCAGAGTGAGAGAGTTATCAATAAAATAATCTCTCTTTAATAACATTTAGCCACACTAAATAAATACTTGGACAAAATATGGAAAAAAGTGTTTACAGTAGTTGACTATCACCAGGGAATTTACAGTCTCATTAAAAATTATTAGGCTTTACTCCTTATTCACTGACAAAGCTGCTTTCGGCAACTTCATATCCAGAGTCTGCAGGATGTTTATTTTCACATTTTCAAAATGCCGTATTTCTTCCACCATTACATTTTATTTTTGTGTCGTTTAAAACAGCAATTTCCATCTCTCCTGACCCAGTAATTCAGCTAGAAAATATGTTTCCCTGGAAACACTTCAGAATATATGGCAGTGTAGCATGACTGCAGGGCCTGTTGTGAATAATGTTGTAAAATGCTCCCGAGTATTCAAGTAATATAAATGTACATGTCAGAGACTGAAGCATGTAAGTTTGGCGTTGATTCCAGGTTCAACTGGTATAGAACATTTTGATTGGCCTCACCGACCTTATTCACAAGGGGCCATTCTTTGCCTCTGAACATCTAGCATGGTAAACAGGGAGGCAAGAATCTCAGAAGACAATCAGCTTGTCAGACTGATTTTCCTAAAGGTTTTATTGCTGTTTTTTTTCCCTTCCAATCAGATTTTCAAGGAAGCTGAATGGGTCAGCTGCACTCCCTCATGCCTATGGCCCTGCAAGCTTGAAGAATCACCCTTTTCTTTGAAATATGTGCATTTCACTGTCCAACATTTCCAGAAAGAAGTGAATTGAGAGTGCGGAGCTTTTCCTCTCTCTTCCTTTGTAGCATTGCCACTTTGGATTTTGCATGAGATCAGCGAAACTGTGAATAAGGTCACTTTGGAGAGACTGAATCCCTCTGAAGTTCTCAGGATCCCTTAGCATTTATTTATATTAAATACCTATTTCTTGGAAACCTTGAGAACAGGTAATAAAAAAACATAGGATGCAGCAATTAGCAGCTCTATAATTATGAAGGGGAACAACTTCCTCAGTAATTAAGTGTGAAGTTAGTCTCCCCATGGTCAACCACATTTTCAACTTAGTCAAAACCAAACCTATGGATCTTATACTTTATGTGCCATATTTCACCCCAAGTTAGAGTTGTCCTGGAAGGTTTGGTGTAAATCACTTGAAAGGAGTGCAGAAATATGAGAGGTTTAATTTTCAGATTTGTTTTTTGTTTTGACACCCTCGGAAACAAGCTTACATGTAAACTCTGTATTTCTGTTCTCCTGTGCTATTTAACAAACAGGAGTGCTTCTCACCAATTTTGAAGCAGTGTATCTAGAAGTTACTTAGATATTTAAAGTTTTATAAAGTAACTAACCAAAAGGGTTATTTTGCACGTAACAGCCTACCCCTGTACTATTTACAAGCATTGTTTCGATGAATACATTCAATGCATATACCAGTCTGATGTATACTTTGTCAAGTATTCATGGGTTCAGAAGCACGTTGAAATTCATACATAGCCCCAGATGCAGATAACCAGAGCAGAAATGCCAAAGCTACTTTGGCTGAGATAGCGAGTCTAGTTTAGGGACTGGCAGGAGGAAGTTACAGTCTGAGGACAAATTATGTCCATTTCTGGGTGTCTTTCAAGGCCACTTTTTTTATTTCAAATGTAAGGAAATTCCTTAGCTAAAAATAAGTTATTCTGGAGATTAGGCTGGAAACATCTAGCACTCACTCCAAGCAAACGAAAAAAAAATGAACAAGCTCTCAGAAAATGAAAACATTAGAACCCTCGGACATTGTAATGTGTAGCCCCTGGGTGACTGATAGATAAAGCTAAAGTGCAGAAACAAATTCATCCCTCTGCAACTCCATTGAACTCAGGTGGCCGGAGGCAAGATGGATGGGGAGGTTGGTTAAGGTAGGAAAGGCAGTGGAGTGAAGGTGGAGAAAACTGCAGTTTTCTGAAGAAATGTTGAGCTAAAGAGATATTCTTACTTATCCTTAAATCCATTTTTAATTTCTTTTTTTGGCCTGGGAATATGGTCCTTCAAAATTTGTTTAATGTAACACAGTGGTTTTCAGACTACGGGTCGTGGCCCAGTACTGGGACGTGGAACATCATGCACTGGATCTCATTGCTGCAAGGTGATCAGGTGACCAGTGGAAGTGCTAAGGCAGCTAGCTACCTACGTGTCCTAGCACACAGACTGCACTGTGCCCCAGAAATGTTCAGCAGCAGGCCCAGCTCCTAGGTAGCGGTGGAGGAACGCCCAGGGCACCATGCACTGCCACTGCCCTGAACACCAGATCTGCCCTCCCATTGGCTGGGAACCCACTGCTGGCTGCTTCTGGGGCCCAGCATAGTCTGCAGGGCCAAGAGAGGCAGAAAGCCTGCCTTAGCACCCCCTTTGCATTTCTCACTGGGAGCCACTCAACGTAAGTCCCTTCTGCCCCAGCCTTGACCCACCCTCAAAGCCAGAGCCCCCTCCTACATGACAAAGCTCTCATCCTCAGCCCCACTCTGGAGCCTACACTCGAGACACTTTATGTTGGGTCATGAGCATCAACAATTTTCTTCAACTGGATCATGAGAAAAAAAGTTTGAAAACCACTGAGATAAGGACTAATAACCAGAAAGTAGGGATGCTTGCTAAGGGAGTATTATTTATAAAAAGTATTTGTTTCAAACTGCAAAACAGAAATCACATTTTAAATGTCTTTATCTGAAATCTACCTTTTGTTTCCATAATGTATAACAAATCACAGTTGTTCATCACAATTCTTGTAAAATTCTATGGAGGATGTCAAAATTCTGCCAAACGCTTTTAAAAAATAGGCCCTAGACATTTTTGTGGCATTTGCAAAGCCTTTTGAGAATCAGATTCACGGAGCCTTAAATGCTGGATAAGCAGTCTAGGTTATATACAGCAATTATAGTCAAACCATGTTAATGAATTAAATACAAGTCTGTAGAGGAGCAATGATCAAAATTTACATGAAATAATCAGTCTGACAAAATCTCAGTGGTAAATCAAAATGAGGAAAATGGTTTACTCAGGTTAATCCTAGTTAAACCTAATAATTTTTTCAACATATCCCAATGGTCTCTTTTATAGAAAAGGGGAATGTGACTTGAATATGAGAGAACAGATTTCTATCCTGGCTGAGTCCATTCACAAGGAGTGGTAGTAAAATCCCAAGCCAAAGGCAAGAGACAAAATGGTTTCAAGTTTTCCCTCCGACTTTCATCTTTGTGATATATGGCCCACTGAGCAGTCTAACCCTTTGAGACTCTTTAGAAAAGCCAGCAAATCATCACTGACCAAGGAAGTAATTAAAATTCAGCACCACCTCTAGCAGTATCTGCCATTTGCTTAAGGCTAACACAGAAAAGATGCTGCAGAGGGAAATGCTGCAACATATTGAAAGGCTAGAGTTTAGAGGCAGAATGACAATTAATTTCAAAACTACACCATTATTGAACAACTGGGTGTGACCTATTCCTATGGGTATTACTGATTTTTATAAAAGCATGAACTGCAAGAAGCTGGGAATTCATTCTTTGCCACAAAGTCTGTTGTTTTAAATACTAACCCACTATAACATCTAAGATAATATCAACAACATATTATATGTATAATATGAATATCCATAATGTGGATATAATATGTGGATATTTGTACAACATGCTTCCAGATTTTAACAGGAAAATTCTCTTTCTTTCTTTCTTTCTTTCTTTCTTTCTTTCTTTCAATTGGAAAGAAGAACTGTGTCTAGGAACTAGGGTAGCCAACTCTCCAGGATTGCCCTGGAGTCTGATTACATCATGTGAAACCCCCCCCAGGAATTTGTCCAGTCAAAGTTGGCAACCCTACTAGGAACATCCTTCTGTTTGCAGGAATTACAGGCTGCTGCTAAGGATAAACCCTGTTATTGTTTACCTCTAGTTAACATGTAATCACTTAATATACAGGCTGTCTAAAGGTGTTTTATCCAGCAAGAGAGATCTAGGCAGCAAATAGAAAAGAGGGATACATAACTGCTAAATAGACGTAATGAGCCAAATTCTGTGTTTAGTTATTATATAAAATACATTATACACCAATGGGGTTGTAGAATTGTAACTTTATTATAGTTGTTAACACGTTCAGATTGGGACCATTGTGCTACGTACTGCACAAACGTAACTGAAGACTGCCCTGACCCGAGAGCTTAACAGCTAAAAGACAAGATACACTAGGTGGCTAAACCAAATGGGGCATTGGATGGGATAGGAATGTGACAACAATAATAAGATGATTTAGCACAAATTAGCTGCGTTCACAAGTTCTAGCCAGTCAAGAGCAGCAATCACAACTTGTCATGGATCTGGCTGTTATCTGGGGGTAGTGTTAAAGTTGAAGAGAATATATAATCTTCTAAGCATAATATCATACAATCCTGAAATACTTAGGAGAGTAAGCACTACAGGAAGCCATGCAAAAGTTTTTTACTTAAGGCTATTGGACTTTGAGAAATACAAAAACACCTCAGGCAGCTCTGTTGGAATTTTGTAGCATGTGGAAATCACTTTAAGGGAACGAAAAAATAACACGTTTAAGAAACAATTGGTAAGTTTGAAAATAAAATTGAAGTTAGTTAGTCAGACAAAGGGTGTCATTTGACAGCAGCTTGGCAAAGTAAAAGTGCAAGTTGAAGTTCTCTTTTGTAGAGATATGGCTAAAAAGTCCTATTTTGATGATTTACTAGTACACAGGCTTGGGCTTCTTCAGTGGGTCAGTTTCATGTTATGTCCCTAAAGGATAGCAGCATAAGCAACAGAAAAAGCAAAAATTAAAAATATCTAAATATTAAATCAATCTGGTGAGGAAGAGGATTTCAAAACTGCAACTCTCATCTACAGAGCTAAATTGTCCAGATATATGGTGTGACATAGTGTGTGTGTGTGTGTGTGGGGGGGGGGTATCCACTCTTGTGGCCCTGGATCCTGTCTGGTTTTGCATTCACTGGTTTCTGTGTTGGGCTGTGTGTGACCCCAACTGCCCTATGCTGGTCTGCAGAGACTATGCGTGTCTGTGTGCACTGCCCAGCGGGGGATGGTCCCTGAGGGGAGGCGCGTAGGCCATGGCCTACCAACTTCACACCTTGACAGAAGAAGGAGTTTGAACAAAGGAAGGGGTGTGGTTACCTGAGGGGATGAGTGTTCTGTGGCAGTCTTGGCTGAGGGAAGCATGAAGGAAGCAGACTAAGTCCAGACGGGGGGCTTCAGGGGCCTGTGAACCCCTTCCCCCCAAGAGAACTAAGGCTGTCTGCCCTGGTTCTAGTGGCAACGTCGAGCCTATGCTACACTGTATCTCTGAGAAGCAAATAAACCTTCTATTCTATGGCCTGACTGAGAGTCACATCTGGCTGCGGATGGGGGTGGAGGGTCATGCGCTCCCCGATGAGTGGTCACATATGGAATTGCAAAACTAAACAAATATATAGAGATTATTTCAGATAACAGCAAAGAGCTCTTGAAATACATTTGCAATAGACAAAAGGTAACTGAAAAATAGTGGAGTGGAACAGAGATAGGAGATAACAAATGGCATAGTTATAAGGCAATTATTTTCCTGCTAATGGATCCCCTTCTCAACATACTTTGGTGATTAGCATGAGCTGTGTTCAACATGGACCGATTTCAACAGTCTGGCAGAAAGTGTCTGGAAATACATTTGCCACTTAGATAGCAAACAAATTTTGGGACATGTATTAGCCTTCTTTTGTAAGAGACTTGTCCGTTTCTATTGACAGTAATAATGCATACAACAATAATAAGATATTAACAATTAGTACTGTATAGAAGAGCTAATTGGTCTTTCAAAATTGTCAAACTTGCATTACCTTCCTCTTCCAGCTTGGACTAAACATCAAGTTCTATCCACTTTTCTCTACAGTTGGGAAGCAGATTTTTTTGGACTATTTGATCTGCACATGTGGTACATGCACTGCAAGGTTTTAGTTCCAATTAGTTACACAATCGCAGTTTGTCTTGGTCTTCTAACAACTTGTGAGGAAGCAAGAAAAGAGACCACAAAATCTGAGCCCCCATTATCTTTCAGAAGTACGAGCAGCTCTCTCATAACACCACATATTGCCAGGATTGGCAGGAAGGGAATGATCTTGAACAGTGAGTACCATGGTCAGATTCCAACCAGAGCATGTGGTTATAGTCTGCTCTTTGGTCGAAGAATCAATAGGTCCTTCAGAACTTTTACCTATAGTTAATGGAATAGGAAAGATTTAGCTTTAAGCCTAACTAATGATAAGGAATAAAAATATCCATGTCCAGTAAATTTCTGAAGCTAAATCAAACCAATAATTCATACCAGTGCAATTAGATAAAATGCCTTTTAAAATGCAAGCTAGATTTAACACTAAGTGACCGTCGCATGACTTGAGTAACTACCCCATAAAGCCTCTGCCTTTGGTACAAATGTTTCAAACAAGTTGATGTCTGATCTACTGGAAAAACATTATTAACAGTCAAGGAAAGAAGAGAGAATACTGATGGAGAGAATGCAGGGAAAGCCAGTAACAATGGAAGCTTCATGTGATTAATAGAGGACATGTCAAAAGAAAACAAGCAATCTGAAACAAAAACACATACAACTATTTGACCCTGGATTGACATTTATTAACACACAAACAAATCAGCAATGCACGCTAACACAAACAATGAGATCCGTCTACGCTGATTTTAATGTACTTGATTCTGTTCTGCATTGCTCATAGTTCCATTGAACTTCATTGAATTATTTTTTACTTATAGTGGAAGATTTGAATATAAAATCAGATCCTATGTGTATGAAATTCAGACTTGACATATGCCATCTACTGAACCACTATATAAGTATACAAAACCAAATAGCCTTTCTCCTAATCTTCCTCCCCATACAAGGACACAGAGTCCAGAGCAAAAAGCAGGTTTGTCCTACGTGTGATATATATGGCTTTCATGCTACAGTGCCTCATGTTGTTTTACCATGTCTATAGTGAAAGTACTATATCAAACTGGAAAAGAGCACTCTGTACAAATGGAGAGCCATCTACAGCTAAATCATATCCGTGTCACATTGTAAAGGAGACATAGCAATTGCTGGTCCAATGAGAAAAGGCTCTTCTGTTCCCTTTGTTTAAGCACACTTTTTTCAATACCTCCTTCTTTCGCATCATTCTTTGCTCCCCATTTCCCTCACAATAGCATGTTCGAGCTGTCGATCAAATAGCTCTGGGGTTTTTTTTAGAGTAACTTTAAATCCCTGTTTGCATTAATTGCCCCACCCTTCCAAAAATAGTGACAATAATAGATACCAAAGTAAAAGAGAAGAGTCAAACTATTTGTTTTAAATAGTTTTATTTTCTGCAGAAATATTCTTTGCAGATACTGGATCCTTAATAAGTATCAATAGGAAATTAGAGCATGAATACATGGAAGACTATTTTTTTTTTTGCATTCTTGAAAGCTGGAAGTTAAGAATGGTAGATAAGATATTCTAGCTATCTCTGATCAAAGAGTAGCTCTATCTGAGCCTGGATATATCCTCTTTGACTCTATGGGTACGTCTAGACTACAGGCTTTTGTCGACAGAAGTTTTGTCGACAGATACTGTCGACAAAACTTCTGTCAACAAAGAGCGTCTACACTACATTCAGTTCTGTCGACAAAGCAAGCTGCTTTGTCGACATGGTAGTGTAGACGCAAAGGACAGTTTACATGCAATAACACCTTCTGTCGACAGAAACTCTGTCGACAGAAGGCGTTATGCCTCGTAAAATGAGGTTTACCAGCGTCGACAAAACTGTTGAGTTCTGTCGACGTTATGTCGACAGAACTCAGTGGTAGTATAGACGCAGGTATAGTTTTGTCGACAAAAGGCCACTTTTGTCAACAAAACTCTGTAGTCTAGACACACCCTATGTTGTGTGCATACAACTCAAGACATGAGGAATTTGTCTTAGAATATTCTTATATTTCCCAATAATGAAAAAGAAAGGCAGCCATGTGAGCTTTGCAATATTTAGGCAGCTGAGTGTGAGGCAGCTGAGGGCAGGAGGAGAATCTGACTTTTCATTGGTTGCCCATAGCTGTGTCAGGCAGCCCAAACCAAACTAGAGAACAGCCTCATTAGCTCAGAGGCTCAACAAAGTCTGTGTTAGCATGAGAAGAAAGTTAAGACACTTGGAGATTTAGGATCCAACAGCACCAAATATATTGTGTGTGTTTAAATAATAAATCTAACACTTGCAACCAGGCATTTTGCTGCGCTGCTTTCACTCCTCAATAGGAAGCAGCCTATTGAACATACAATAATGGGAGACATCAGAATGTAGACAGAGTTAGTGGGAGAAATGTGAACTCGTGTACTGAGGGACAATATCACTAAAAGTATAGCTCAATACAGCAGTCATGTGAAGAGATTACCACAGTAGCCTTTCCTAGACACAACAGACTGCCTGTGAAACAACAAAGTTGTATCATTTACTGCAATCTTAATGACTAGATCCAGATGACTTATTACAGTTCCAGCTGTAATTGCCGTATGATAGAGTTTTTATAAAAATGTATTTGCTTTTGACACCCTCCCGAACAAAAGGAGATTTTACATGGACAGTGGTGTGAAAGATACTGCTATAAAGACTAGCAGGAAATGGAGGGATATGCTGAGTATACAAATGATCTTACATTCTGGTGTACCCACCTACACTGTTATTGCAGTTTTGTAACTTTGCAAGAATCTAAAATGCACATGCAGTAAGGCTGAACATCTTTTTGCTCCTTCCCAAGATCATTTGAACCCATTTCAACTACATTTTTTTAAATGGATCTGGAAGCACAAGGAGATCATACCTTAGTATTTAGCATTGTCAGGTGTTGGTGGAAATGTGTCACACATTTAGTTTGTCTAAAGTGGAAACTGCTTCTCCAAGTGCTACTTTTTAAACCAACAAATTTCTGGCCTACTGAGAACAACAGCGTGTTTTAGGCATCACTGATTTAAAAAAAAAAAAAAAAAGCTTCAGGGGGTAGCCAAGTTAGTCTGTAACAGAAAAAACTTTAAAAACCACAAATAGATTAGTAGCACCTTAAAGACTAACAAAACATGTAGATGGTATCATGAGCTTTCGTGGGCACAGCCCACTTCTTCAGATGACAGGTGTATTAGAAGTCCAGATCCAAGAATAAAGAAGGGAAGTGGGGGAAGGGGAGGAGAGAGAAAAAGGGGAGGGGAGGAAGAAGAAAGAGAGACAGTGAGTAGATAAGCTTCAGAGGGGTAGCCAAGTGAGTCTATAACAGGAAAAACTTAAGAAACAACAAATCATCTAGTAGCACCTTAAAGACTAAATAATTACAAGAGGCTAATAAGAACCATTATTGTTTGGTTGGTAGGTTAAGCCATAGGATGTGCAAGCTGATGTCCTTGTTCATACCATTTGCATAAGACTTAAACTTGTAAATGAAGTTAAGTTCCAATCCTTCTATGTGTATTTGGCTTATGGAACTTGCCTGAAACAAAACGGCAACTTGGAGATCCATCAATGAGTGTCCAGGAAGATTAACGTGTTCTCCAACAGGTTTTTTGTGTATTTCCTTTTCGGATATCTGATTTTTGTCCATTGAGAGTACATCTAGATTATAGCCCTCTTTCGACAGAGGGATGTAAAATAGGCACTTAGAATTTGCAAATGAAGACAGGATTTGAATTTTCCATGCTTCATTTGCATAATCACGTAATGACACTTTCAAAAAAGTGCTATTTTGAAAGTAAAACTGCAGTCTAGACACGGTTCTTTCAAAAAGGGAAGGCTTTTTCAAAAGATCCTGTAAACCTCATTTTTTTTAAATGAACCTCTTATATGGTGGCTGATGTGGTTGGGTCCAGTGATGAAATCGCTTGTATAGATGTGTGGGCAGAGTTGGCACTGGGGCTTATTGCAGGGGTGGGTTCCTGGATGATTATGATGGGGGTATATTGCGTGGTTATTGAAAAGAATTTGTTTGAGGTTAGGGAGTTGTCTGCAAGCAAGGATTGGCCTTTTACCCCAAGGCCTCTGAGAGTGAGGGGTCATTTTCCAGAATAGGCTGTAGATTTTTGATAATGTGTTGGAAAGGTTTAAGTTATGGACTGTAGGTGATGACAAGTGGAAGTCTGTTGTTTTCTCTTTTTGGCCTGGCTTGAAGTAGTTCATGTCTGGATACTTTTTTGGCTCTATCAATCTGTTTTTTCACTTCTTCGGGTGGGTATTTCAGTTTTATGAATGTTCTGTATAGATCCTGTAGGTGTTTGTCTCTGTCTGTGAAATAGGGTCATCATACAAGTGATGAGACACCTTTGGCTGCTGCTTCATATATAAGGGCAGGCCTATCTTTGGGGCAGCTGTTTGCCAGTCTAACAGATTTCTCACACTTCATTGGTGACACCTTCTGATTTTAATTGGAAGGATTCTAACCACTCACATATCAACCATCTCTCGTAAATCATTTACAGAGAGATGCTAGCTCCAGGTAACTGCCTACTTATGCTTAGTCACATAAAGAATGCTGCTGGGGGGCCAAAGTTCATACTTTAGAGGTTGGATCAGACAGTGATATGCACACAAAATACCATTGATGTGAATAGGAATTGACAGTGCAGAAGTAAGAAGTAACCTAGTCTAAAAATCTGAATGGGAAACTATTTCTGGAGGGAATATGAAGAATTCTATAAAAATGTTTAATTGTACAGAAGTAGATGATTAACCGTATTTGCAATCCCTACGTAACCTAGGTATAGTAGGAGACAAACTGTGTATTTGGCAAATTATAGTGCCACAAAAATTGTTTTTAAATTTTTAAAAAGTTAAGCTATGAAATGGCTGCCCATTGCCTCAAATACTATTTGTGTGTGAGTGCAATGAAAGGTGTAATGGCTGGATGGATTGTATGAAACATTTTGTAATCTCACATGTTACCAAAAGCTGAAAAGTCTGTTGCAACAGGTTCTATAATGCATAGCTCATTAGCATATGCAAAAGGAAGCAAAATAACACCTCAGATATTTAAGATAAAGCTCTTTTAATATTGCCACAGAAGTGAAGCAGGTGTTAAATTACTTCAGGGTTTTTGGTGCCCCAGCATGGATGCTGAATCCATAGCTCATGCAGATTCATAATTTATTAGAGAAAATGGTAACTAATGATGCAATTTTTCACTGTTATTTACTCTTTTACCTTGTTCATTCTGTATTTGTGTGATATTGGGGCAGCTCAATCATGCCCCCTTGATCCCTTGTTTCTTTAAATGTTACAATTAGCACCTGTCCTCATGAACAGTTATTGTAAATAAAGGCATTTTACATTTCAATTAAGAAAGTTCACAATTTCATTCCACTGGCATAGACCTGGTATTGGATCGGCCTGGAAAGGAAGAGCCCATCAGGAGAGGAATTAGGCTAATTCAAGATGTCTGTGTTATTCCTTGGCTGGGGAGCCTGCAGCCAGCCAGCACCACCTGAAAAGAGGGACAAGGTAGGGCTGGTGTTAGAGCAGCTAGCAATTTGATATAGAATCTGCCAATAACTGTCCTATTGTGGCCTTTTGAGGTGAAAGGGAGGCCACCTCTCTTGCTGGACACTCAAATGGAAATGCGGGAGCAGTCCTAACAGCCCCATCTCAGGTCAGTAAATCTGGATGCACTTGGACAGGCTAGCAAAGGGAGGTCCAGGTTATGCCTTCTTGTGATTGTTAGAGTGATACAGCACAATACCTTTGAAACTAGACTCTACTTTGAAAACTTGAACTGTGGTAGCTCTTACAAGGGAGAAAACATCAAATAGGTCTACACTGCACACACTGCTATTTACGCTCCCAGAAGGGGTGTAAATAGCAGTGGAGAGGGAGAGGCACTGCTCTTTTCCTTCCGAAGCAGAGACTCCCATGTCTGCACTGCTGTTTTGGCGTCATTCTGTCCTCCTGCCTCCCTGCTACCACAACTTTTCCCTGCCACAGAGAAAGTCTCCTGCAGCAGTGACAAGGCTCTGGCAAAAGGAAGCAGCAGAAAAAGGCTGCTGATAAAGGGTTGTCTCTGTGGAATGATCTGGGGAAAGGGCCCAGCAGATCCCCCTGCTGGAGTTCTCCCGGCCATCGTGAAAGATTCCTGCAGTGGGGACAGGCTCTGGGGAAGGGGGGCACCTTTTCTCGCTGCCATCCACTTGCCAGAGCCTATCATTCTGTGTAGTTACATGCTGTAGTATGGATGCAGTCTGGAATGTAGCTACACATACCCTACATGCTAAGTGGAGACAACACCTTATTATACTGAATGTAGATTGTACTTCTCTGTGGCTATGTCTAGACTACAAGCCTCTTTCGAAAGTACTGAGATTCTAACACTCATATTGTAATAACGATACTAATAATTAATAATAATGTCAATATTTTATCCTTAACTCCTTCCATCTGAGAAGCCCAAAGCGCTTTCACAAAAATTAAAGATTTAAGTCTTCCAACCAGAGGTGCTGCCATTCTGTGGGAAGTTCTTCCATTTCAAAAATTTGTTTTTGTTTCTCAACAAAAACGAAAAAAATGTGAAAATGTTTTGTTGGAAATTTTCAAAAATGCTTGTGTTGGGTTAATTGTAACATTCAGTTTTGATACAATAACATGTTTCTTTCTGATTCTGACTATTTCCTTAATTCATATTACACGAGAAGATTTACCTGGTGTTTCTTGGGTCCTTCACTCAAATAAGTTCTAGAGGTTCAGTATGCCAGTTTCTCCAAGGAGAGAGGGCAGCCCCTGCCCTCTCTGACCATCACAGATTAGAACCAGGTGAGAAGCCCCTGTCCATGGTTGCTGCAGTTGCAGTGAACACAGCTGGGCGAAGGGGGCATGTCCCGTGGCTGGGGGACAGACAGACATGTAGACAGACAAACTCTGAAATATATAGTAGATAGCTGTTCCTTTCTCCACCCCAGCTGGCCCAATGGGGTTATAGATGTCCCTGTGCCATCTCTGGCCACTTGTTGCCCCCTGTGTTCATTGTACAGTAGAACTCCCTCCTGACAGACTCCTCCCTTTCCATTTTAAGATAAACAATCAAATTCCAGGCACATCCCGTTGTCCTGGCACAACCAAACCTGCTTTAAGTTACAGCAAGAGGAAGCTGCATAGCAAATTTGATGTTCCTAGCTCTTACCATTTAAGAGGCGTCCTGGAACAAACAAACTCGCAGACAGACAGATGCCCATTTCTAAAATATATAGTAAGATTATAATTTGTAATGTAATAAAAATAACCAAGCAACAAATTGTTTCTTAAGTAAACAAAGAAAAACAAAAACAAAACAAAAAACAAATCCCAAAAGCTTTGTTCCGATAAAATTGAAATAGCATGTTTCAACTTATCAAAATGATTCCTTCCCCAATTTTTTCTTAATGAAATGCCAAAATAGACTCAGTCTTCTGGGAAAATACCTCCCAAAGCCTGCCCCCAACATCACTGAACAGAAGGTTAAGTTGAAACACAAATAAGCAGAACTAATCATAAGACACAGATCTCCGAGTCCAAGACCTTTATCATAAAACCATACTCACCTGTGCGCTTTAGCAGTAATATGAATGTTAGAATTTTAGATCTGATTATTGCACAGCCTATAATTAAACCAAGCAACAATGATGGCTGAAACTAAGAAATCATTT
Source organism: Pelodiscus sinensis (assembly GCF_052426305.1). Classification (NCBI taxonomy): domain Eukaryota; kingdom Metazoa; phylum Chordata; order Testudines; family Trionychidae; genus Pelodiscus; species Pelodiscus sinensis. Next base: position 25,337,882 of record NC_143063.1, on the reverse strand, counting down.
TGTACCAAGTTTTGAAACACTACTGAATGACTTAACATGGAAGTAATTATCACATATTGACTATATGGTACAGCTTGCACACATTAAAGTAGTTGATTACTTGTGGAATAGTTATCCTAAATTTTATTTATATGGTGCTCATCTGGCAGGGCTGCCTAGGCAGCATTTTCAAGTATAGTTTACTGAATTTAATTAAAATTATTAAACTATAACAGAGTTGGTTTTACAGTTTTTCCATGGATATGCAAGAATCAGTTGAAGGGATGCAAATAAGAAGCTTTGTTGTAATGAAAAGCAGGCCTGTGACCGTGCAGGGCATGTCTCCACTTATAAGAGGATTGGTGCTCTGGTGATTGATCTTCTGAGGTTTGATTTGGTGGGTCTAATAAAGACTCGCTAAATTGAGTGCTGAGGGAGCCCCCATCGGCGCCAGTAGAATTTGCTGTTGCGAAGGGTAAGGGAAGTCTATGAGAGCATTTCTCCCATTGACCTCCTGCGATGGGGCAGCCCCAGAAAATTGATGAAAGATACATCGACTCCAGCGACGTAATTTACATTGCTGGAGTTGCATGTCTGGCATTGATTTTCTTCTCCAGCGTAGATCTGGCCTCAGGTACTGTCTGTCAAGTCCCCCTCTAGTGGTTGGTTCACATACAGAGGAAGAAGAGTCTAATATTGACGCCAGCTAACTGAGGTGCTTCTTCAACTTAAATGGTACAGGCCAGTGCTTTTGGACTTGAAGTCTCCCTGCTGACCCACGTTGAACAGTTGTTACATAAGTTGTGTGATACACGAGGGCTCAGTTCTTCTGTCAGTTACAATAATGCTCTTCTCACTCAAATACTGTTCCACAAATAGAACATCAAAGCTGCTGCAGATTCAGTGCCATCTTGGAATGCTGCACCAACTCCCATGCTGCCATCATGCCTTCGAACTGCTGATGTTATTGCTCTTTCACCCTGTGTATTTTTTGGCATCACTTGGATGTAATAAAGTAAGTCAAAATGAAAATAATACTTCTGTTAAACTGAAATGTTTCCAGAAAGCTTTCACTCTGCTCTGACTTACCCAGTTATAATAATTTCAGGATTTTTCATTAATATTTTATTAGTATTTTTAATACTTTCAGAATTTCTTTTAAAACCTGTACATACCATTAAAATGTGTTACAACATTATCCTAAACTACAAGGGATAATGGTTGGCATTGCTGTCTACATCCTGAATCCCCTGAAAGACCCTAAACAACATTATGTAATAGACAGGTCTTAAACTCCCAAGTGCCTGGTCATTAATGAACTCAAAAAAGGAAAAGATGAGCAAAGCAGCTCAAAAATAAATCTAGAACCATAGATCTTCATTAAATAACAGGACTTAAGATATGCACCAGGCCCCCAGCTGCTGGCCCTTCTGCCCTGGTTGTCTCTCATCATGGTCATGCTGGACTACAGATGTTGACTGACGAGAGCCTCCCAGATTTGAGAGATGCCACCTGTACTTGAAAATTGCTAGCACGTCCCCTCTCAGTCTTCTCTCTTCTAAACTAAACAAGCCCAATTCTTTCAGTCTCCCCTCATAGCTCATGTTTTCTAGGCCTTTAATCATTTTTGTTGCTCTTCTCTGGACCTTCTCCAATTTCTCCACATCTTTCTTGAAATACGGCACCCAGAACTGGACACTGCTCCAACTGAGGCCTAATCAGGGCATAGCAGAGCAGAGCGGAAGAATGACTTCTTGTGTCTTGCTCACAACACTCCTGTTAATGCAACCCGAAGCATGTTTGCTTTTTTGCAACAACGTCACACTGTTGACTCATATTTAGCTTGTGGGCCACAATGACCCCTAGCTTCCTTTCAGCAGTACTCCTTCCTAGACAGTCGCTTCCCATTCTATATGTGTGAAATTGATTGTTCCTTCCTAAGCAAATTACTTTGCATTTGTCCTTATTGAACTTCATCCTATTTACCTCAGACCATTTCTCCAGTTTCTCCAAATCATTTTGAATTATGACCCGACCCTCTAAAGCAGTTGCAACCCTTCCCGCTTGGTATCATCTGCAAACTTAATAAGTGTACTCTCTATGCCATCCTCTAAATCGTTGATGAAGATATTGAGCAGAACCAGTCCCAAAATAGACCTCTGTGGAACCCCACTTGTTATGCCTTTCCAGCATAGTGCATATGTGGAGGACTACATTTAGATGTGAGCAACTGTAGCATAAAATGGAGGGACATACAGCATCTGAGAAGGGTCTCAAGATATTATTTTGTATTCCACCAGAGTAACAGAGAAGTACAATGCAGAGGGTGTCCCTACAGATATAATAAAAAATAAAAACAAACAAATAAAAAATGAAATAAAATGCAAAGACACTGGGTTTTGGATGGAATGTGTTTGGAAAATATTTAGGGGGAGAATTTCATTGGCTCGCAAAACTATTCCTCACTTCTGAATTATTTTCAGATGCTCTGGCCCTGATTCTGATTGTCACTACAGAGTGAACCGTGGCAAAAATTCAGTTACTTTAGATTAATGATGGCGTGACAGAGCAGAGTTTGGCTCTCTGTATGCAGAATAATATATTTAGGAATGTTTACTATCTACTGAACACTTAATTCATTTAAAATAATATTTTTTGTCTTTACTCTCTCACCAACTATTTCATTTTTATCTAAAACTGGTGTGCTGGCTGGCTGGAGGAATGCCTACACATGTCACGTACCAGATTACAGTTTGTTACATGCCCAGCCATTTGATATCTGGAAAGGAAAGGGCTGAGAGCCCTGTACAAACATCCCATTGAAACTTTGTGGGTGGGATAGACTTCGATTAATCTTGCTGGTTGATTCACAGAGGCTGTAGAAGGAATCATATATCATCCTTCTCAGCAAATGGTAAGGTTGCTATTATGGGACTGTGGAGGAGGACTCAAAGGAAAATTCCTTTGTAGAATCAACTCTTTAAATCACAAGTAAAGATCATGATTTGTACATAGCCGTTTAAACACTGAGCTCCCCAACAATAAAATAGAGAAGTAGGCTGTTTACAACTCAGACAATAAAGCTTAACAATAAAGGAAAGAGTATACAAATGGGGATGAAGGAAAAAGATACTAAATATATTTTCATATTCTATTGTATGGCGTTTAAATCTTTACGGCCTTTTTGACTAATAAATATAGTATTTGAAATGAGCTCTGTCTATGCTGGTTTCTTTGGGGCCAAAGATGATAAATATGATGACTTGGAACAGACAGGACTTTAAGAGGAGTATCTGACCATGTATTAGTATTCTAAAATAATAACTCAGAAAAATAGGAAGATTTATGTAGAAGCGCTATCAGTGAATTTATGCAAGACCTCAAATGCAAACAAAATTAAAATGCACAGATTCTTCAGAGTCCAAAACGTGTTAAAAGTGGTGCCAGAAGAATAAGACAGCACAGTAGACTATTGGCAATCTAGCCATATTAGCAACCTGGAAGCAAATCCAAGTTGCCAGCATAACTGCCTGAGGAACCTGCAAATGAGCCAGATGCCTTTGTTAGGAAGGTGTCTCTCACAGGTTGGCATTTGAAACTTGTGACTGTCATCCAGAGGTGTACCTTTTGAAAGATTAAAAGGCACTTGACCTTACAGCTGTGTTCTGTCTGAAAAACGTATGTGTAAATATTTTATACAACTAGATCTTTGCTTTGAAGAGCAAAAATATATTTCACACTAACCGCAGGTGGGGCTGGCAATACCATCTATAGTTAAGGTTGCCCAAAACTTTCCATCGTCTGATCCTGTTTTCAGTTGCTTATAATTTTGCAAAACTAACTATTCGGGCTCAAAGTGTTCATGCTAGTGTGTTATAATTGTTTTAAAGCTTCGGTAAAAAGGTCACAAGCTACAGGGTAAAGAAGTAGGATTGCCAACTTTCTAATTGCAGCACCCTTGTCCTGCCCCTGGGCCTTTCCCAAGACTTATCTCTGTTTCACTCCTTCTCTGAGGCCCTGCCCCACTCGCTCCATCACCCCTCCATCACATGCTTGTCCAATGGGAGCTACAGAGCCAATGTTTCAGGTAGTGTCTGTCAGTGGAGGCAGCACATGGAGCCCTCCTAGCTACCCCTCTGCCTAGGAGCCAGAGGGACATGTCAGACACTTGCCAGGAGCCACACAGAAGTAGGCACAGAGTCTGTTTGCCCCTCTGCAGCCAACCAGACTTCTAGCAGCCTGGTCATCCATTCTGACCAGAGCTGCCAGGGTCCCTTTTCAACTGGGCATTATGGTCAAAAGCCAGACACCTGTCAACTCGGGGGGGGGGGGGGGAGGAGAAGGGGGGACACAACCCCTTTGTTTTGCGCCTGTTAAAAAGTCATAAACCATTTTGTTGTTAACCTCTAATTTCTCCAAGCACTTGAGCAGAGACTTGAAACTTAGCAGGGGTGCTACCCTGGTGTCAGGGAAGTCCCTTTTGCCATCAAGTTCAGAGCGGCCAAAAACCCCTCAGTTTATACATACCCAGTAGAGTTTGGCAGCTAAATTCCCCAAAGATTCTGTCCAGCCTGGAGTTAAGGTGTTGAGTAGGACCTTCCCTGTTTTGCTCCCAGGGCCTATGTCACAGTTCCCCTGCTCCTACTGGACTTGAGCAACATGTCAGCAGAGGAAGAAGGAACAGCCTGACTAGAAAGCAGAGGGATGGCATGGTGTGGAGCGGCACTGCACAGCAACAGAATAGACAGTAGCTACTGGTGGGTGGGTATTGGAGCAGAAGGAGCTGCAGACAGTACACAGATGCAGAGAGAGAGGAGGGACAGGAGCAAAATATAAAAACAACAGTGTATGAACTAGGACTGGATAAATAGTGTGTGATCCTGTAATGAAACATAATGCATACGTACAATTTGAACCTCTCTAATCCGGGACTCTCTGGTCTGGCAACATCTGTGGTCCTGCTGGACAATGGCTGTTGTCAGACCAGAGAGCCTCAGCGACTGGGTGCGGAGGGCTGACTGCAAGTTCGGTGGGAAGGGGGCTGATAGGCAGGAGCCCAGCCAGGCCAGGAGTACAGCTGGGCCAGCGGCTGGGAACCCAGTCAACAGGAATGTATCCAGGCCAGCAGCAAGAGGACCACTAGCTGGGAGCCCGGCCAGGGCTGGAAGTGCAAGGGGGCCGGTGCCAGGGGCACAGATGGCTAGGAACCCTGAACAAGTCCAGGAGCACAACTGGACTGTGATAGGGGAGCTGTGGCTGGGAGCCCTGCTGGGGCTGGCAGCCAGGAACAGGGCCCAAGGACAGTAGGGGAGCCCGGGAGTGAGAGCCGGTGGCCAGCAGGGAAGAACTGGCCTCCCCTGGTCCAGCAAACACCCTGGTTCAGGACCTCTAAGGTCCTGAGGGTGCTGGACCAGGGAAGTTACTGATCAATGTCATAGAGCTTTGAGGTTTAAATAATTAGTTTTGGGCTACTCCGGGCTTTATTTATGGCCAATGTTAGTTGCTGGTGATTTTTCTGTCATCACAATAGAAGACCAGAAAAAGTGAAGAAAGCGTATTTGTTTTATTTCCATCCTTCATTATTTAAAGGGTGGGGAACCTTGGGAAATGTGTCTGGTATACATCATGGCTGTGTCTACACTAAGCCACTTATTCTGGAAAATCAGCCGCTTTTCCGGAATAAGCTGCGAGCTGTCTACACTGGCCCTTGAATTTCCGGAAATGCAATGATGCTCTACTGTACAAAATCAGCCGCTATTCCGGAAAAACTATTCTGCTCCCACTCGGGCATAAATCCTTATTCCGGAACACTGTTCCGGAAAAGGGCCAGTGTAGACAGCCCAGTAGTCTTTTCCAGAAAAAAGCCCCGATCGCGAAAATGGCGATCGGGGCTCTTTTCCGGAAAAGCGTGTCTACATTGGCCACAGACACTTTTCCGGAAAAAGGGCTTTTCCAGAAAAGCAGCCTGCCAATGTAGACACTCCTTTTCTGGAAAAACTGAAAACGGAATAGGATCAGATTCTTCCCCACTTTTATATCTGTGAAACCCCATGACCTTCAATATGACTCAACATACGTTATACTATGTAGGTACAACTGGCTAAATACTATTTATGGATCAGATGTGTGAATAGTTGCGAAAAGCTTAGGTTTCATATACAAACGCTTAGACTGAAAACAATGATGGCATGAGTGAAACTATGAAAAGTCAGAATTTTATTCTATCATCTGCTTTACATGAGACATAAGGAGTTAAAAAAGGAATCAGAAAATGAACACCAGGAAATTATATTGGGGAGGGGGAAAGCAAGGGAAGAAAGAGAGGAGCAAAGAGTGAAATCCTTGACAATGGTGGAGGGGGGCGGAGGGATGAATTAGGGAAAAGTTTTCATAGTATTTGTCCAGTTCTAATCAGAAATCATAAAACTGAGCCTTAAAGGTAAATTACACAAGGGGCTCAGCATTGATGCATGGACTAACTGAATTTTGAGTCCAAGAAGTTTATGGGTTTAACTGCAACATTGGTGGAAAAGGATTTTAAATCATTTTCAGCAAGTCTTTTATAATGACTAATATTTACATAGTTATATTCCTTTATTTCTAAACAGCTCAGGGTACTTGATACAGTGATTTATTTACTTAGACAACAGAAGGGAATGCTTTACTTGAGATTAAATATTTATATCTATGTGTGTTTCTGCCCAGATATAATATGTTAATAATTTAGGTCGTTGTCAAAGTAGGGTAATGATAGGCAAGGGATACTACAGAGACATCTCATCACATTTCCTGGGTGACATGTTTTGTCACGTTGGATAATTGGGCTCCAGACAACACATGGCATTTGAGTGCACAGCAGGAATTTGACACAATATTTGCACAGTACATCTAATCCACTCAAACTGAATGCAAGTGACACCAAAAAAGATGCTACTTAATGATCCTATGGGAGGGCCTCTGTGAGGCCCTATCTGGCTGCAATCTAACTCCAAGACACTTTGTGAGAGCCCGCTCACTACTAAGAGTATTTGATCTCCCTGAGCATCCCTCTTCATTACAGTCTGATGCTGCTCCTTCCAGGGAAATCACCAGCTCTTTGGTAAACAGGGTTTGGGGCCCTGAAGCTCCAGTCCTTACGAAGCAAGCTGCTCTCTTACAGCCTCCCAAAAGGTGCCCTCCTGCGCATCTCCGTGGCCCACAAAAAATCAAGCCAGACTTTGCTACCCAATCTCTTCTTGGACATAATCAAGGTTAAAATGGAAAACACTTGAGATGAAAAATATCATGAGTATCTCTGAAGAGGAAAAGCACAAAGCTTTCTGTAGTGAGGACCCGAATGCCGGGATCTGGGATTCGGTGTTCTTTCCTTGAAAGGTGATATGACTGTACAACCATTTAATGCAGTTCCAAAGGAACTAATATGGAAGGGTAGGGAAGGACTGTGATTCTAGCACTACAACTGATATTGCAGACAAGACTTGGCTCTAGCACTGAATGATCGTGCTACAGTGTAAATAGACAGCATTAGGAAACAGACAATGCTTTAATGAAGTACGTTCAATAACCATTATATAACATATAGTGAGGTACCTGTGAACAATTAGTTAAATGTTTTCATTAGCATCGTGTTCAATTAATGTATCTGACCACATTTAAATGCTATAGAGTATATTTTCCTGTCACTCTGCAGAGAATAACATGTGTAATTCCCATTACATCTGAATATATTAAAATGTAATGATTAATTTGTTTTCTAATTAAGTCTTACATATTTGTAGTTATTTTTTATTCATTGGTTACATCTCCAACACTGCATCTAGGATAACATAGGAAAAAATTCTGTTTTGACACTTGTTTGCAAGTCCCTCTGCAATGAATCTCAATTTGTTCACTAAAATAAAATGCTGGTTTAATATAGCATATTTTGTCAGTGCAGAGTCTGAGAATAGGCTCTCTCTGAGGGAGTGCCCATCATTTAGAGGTGTCTTCTTCTCAGGAATGTGTGTGTGATAGCTCAATACGGTCTAGAGACATATTTTTAAAGGGGAGAGCAATGAATGAGCCCTCTAAAAGTTGTGTGCGTGCATGAGATTGTGAAAAACAGTTTTTGTGCAGTAGAAAGATATGTATTCTCACAGAAATCTGAATACACACATTTTTGTAATATGTACAGATGTGTATTTTCAAAAGTCCTGTGAATGCATTTTTGGAGGCTCTTGCACATCCCTTCATGTTTCATGACTTCTTCTGCTTGGCTTCACTGCCATAGCAATTGTTTCTTCAGTCTGAAGGTTGTACAAAATCCAGTACAGTATATGTCATCAAGAACTAGTTGTAAGGCTGATAGAGAGCAGCAGAACCTCTTCTTGATTCTCCTGCCAAGCAGGATGAAGTAGAATGCTATTCAATGTCACTTCTTTGAGTCTTGGCACTTTTCCACAAGAAACGTCATTTATTCCTACCCTATATTTTGAAGTTTTGCATTTAATGCATTTTCCAAATCTATACAACAACTTTAGGTCTAATTTATGAAAACAAAATACAACCCTAAAACTTTAGTTTTCACCACAGATTATAAGCAGGAAATCAGGAATTTACAATGAGCTGCGGGATCTAATTGAACACCTATCCAAACACTCTCCAAGCATTCTTCAACCACATGGATGAAACTGCCCCCCAGGATAGTGAATCAGGGCAGAAATAGTGGAGACTCTTGTAAAGCTTTGTCTTGGCTCCAGCTGGAAGCAGAATTGATTGCTCTTTTACCCCTTCTTAATGCTGCACTCAGACTACTACCAGTCCCCTAAAGAGCCATTACCAATTATTGTGACAGCCAGACATAATTGGTGTATTATGTCTAATAACAAAGAGTGGCGATCTATCCCACTTAAACATGATATCTCCCATTAGTGTGGCCCCTATGCAGGCACTACCCCAGACCCATCTGAACTGCTTCCATTTCTTCAAATGTCATCCAGATTACTACAGGAACAGCATTAAGTATGGATGTCTAGCAAATTTGACTTAAACATAGTTTCCCTAAAAGAGAAATGGAAAGAGGAACGAGGCTAATTATTCTCTGCTACAAATGGAAAAAAAATGTTAGCCAGTGATCTGAACTGCTCCTTGAACCTACAGATATGGGTAATCCAGGAGAAAATTGTATGCAAAATGCATTGGCTCCCTCACCAATGGTTTCAAAACAAGTGCCACTCCATCTGACAAATGATGACTTTGTGATTCCTATATATATTTGTTAAACTCTAAGGGTATGTCTACACTAGCCCCCTAGTTCGAACTAGGGTGGCTAATGTAGGCATTCGAACTTGCAA